>NC_140172.1:79771978-80248575 GCF_963971535.1 Notolepis coatsorum | reverse complement strand
AGAGAGAGAGAGAGAGAGAGAGAGAGAGAGAGAGAGAGAGAGAGACGGGCAGGCAGTGGTGGGAAGTAACTAAGTACTTTTACTCAAGTACTCTACTTACGTACAATTTCGAGCTACTTGTACTTTACGTGAGTATTTTAATTTTAGGGAACTTTATACTTTTACTACATTTCAAAGGAAATATTGTACGTTTTACTCCACTACATTTATCTGAACCCATCAATTACTAGTTACTTTGAAGAAAAAGATTTTGCATACAAAACATAACTGGACCACATACCACTTTAACATAACTTTTAGTTTTAGTCAATGGATCGAGAATTGAATTTGTCCACTCACTGTAACACACAAACATCATGTAGAATGCATACTTTTACTTTAGATATTTAAGTACATTCAATAGCAAATACTTCTCTACTTTTACTTAAGTAGAATTTTAATGGAGGACTTTTACTTTGACCAGAGTACTAATTTATCTGGGTATTTCTACTTTTACTTAAGTAAAGGAACTGTGTACTTCTGCCACCACTGCTGGCAGGTGTGAAAGCTTCTTATTCATCTTTATCTCTCACCCCCCTCCCCCTTTCCTAACCCCTGACCCCCCCTCCATTTCTTTGCAGTCTTGTTGTCTTTATTTATCCCCCCCCCCCCCCCCCCCCGGGATCTAACTTGCCTTCTCTTCCTCCCCTCCTTCAGAACCCTGTCTCCATGCCACTTCCTGCTTCCTGTCCGACAGCTCCTACAGTACTTCCTATTTCCTGTTGCTACTGTAAAGGCCTTTTCTCCGGTGTCGCCTGGCTAGACTCCAGCCACCCCCCCCCCCCCTTCCAGTGGAATTCTGCTCTATTGTAGCTCTTTGTTCATACTCAATATTTAGAAATAATACAGAAATGTAATGAAACATGGCTTGGTTAGTATACTGTATGAAATATAATAAATGGACAAATGGTCGATGAATCATGGCTAGGGATGTGCAACAAATATCCATGTTTTGAAAATTGTGAATAAGTTCTTGTGATAAATGTGATAAAATGCTGAGTGTGATAAAACAACAACTATGCGACCACACAGGGCAGTGTCATAATGTTCCACAGGGAAGAAGAAGGCATTTCCGCTGACTTTTCATGCACTGTTTTCATTCCCCTGAGAGGCGGCATTACTTCCTACTTCCCAACTTGGTTGCAGAAAACCTCGAAAATCCATGATCACTTTCTGACCAACCGACCCCAGACAGTGAAACTAGGTCCCCACCTCTCCTCCTCCCGTACACTCGGCACCGGCTCTCCCCAGGGCTGTGTGCTGAGCCCCTTGCTGTACTCCCTCTACACCCAGGACTGTAGTCCAGCCCACCCGGAGAACATCATCGTCAAATTTGCTGACGACACGACGGTGGTTGGACTTATTGCAGGGGGGGATGAGTCTGCACATTTGATTTGATTTGATTTGATTTTATTAGGGATCCCCATTAGCTGGTGCGATAGCAACCAGCTAGTCTTCCTGGGGTCCACACACAAAAAAACATACAAAAACAATCACTATTGCAAAAACAAAATTATTAAAAGTCAGTACACACAATGCATAATAAACCTACTGTAACAATTAAGATAGCTAAAATTACATTAGTGTAAAACAAAAACAAAAAATTACTTTACAGTGTTAAAAACAACTTAAAAACAATTTAAGATTATTTTTAAAAGTGAATCTACTGTAAATGCAGCAGAGGTTCCGAGGCAGGCCATTCCAAAGAGTTAATGCTCTAAAAATAAAATATCTCCCCAAAGCGCTGGTTCTAGGACCTGGCAATTCAAGCTGCCCACTACTGGAACCTCTAGTGTAATGCTCGTGCACAGTATTACTAAAAACAATCTGATTATGTATAAAAACCGGAGTTTTACTGCTCATGACCAACTTGAACAGCACAAGTATATTAAAAGACAATCTATTTTCAACGTTAAGCCAAGAGAGGCGGGCATGCATACGGCTCACATTAGACCTTAGTGAGCAGCCCAGTACCAACCGTGCTGTCCTGTTCTGGACCACCTGGAGCTTCCTGAGGTCACCACTGTCAGCAGATGACCACATCGCAGAGCAATAGTCAAGATGACATAAAACTAAACTTTGCACTATCTGACATAAAAGGGGACGGGCAACAAAAGAAGCACATTTCCTGGAAATACCAATTGCTCTTCCCATTTTTAAAACAATATAATTAATATGCTGAGACCAAGACAGAGTGCAATCCAGCATCACTCCAAGGAGTTTAGTACTTTCAACTTGTTGAACTGCTGAATTACACAAATTACACATACAGAGATGAGGTCCTGAAACTAACATTGTGGTGCTCGGTGAATAACCTAGCACTGAACACCACACAAACCAAGGAACTCATCTTTGACTTCAGGAAGAACAGTGCAGACCCCACCCCCCTCTGTATCAACGGTGAGGATGTGGAGAGTCAGCTCCTTCAAGTTCCTCGGTACCCTCATATCTGCTGACCTCTCCTGGACCGCAAACACAACCGCGATCATCAAGAAGGCCCAGCAGAGACTTCACTTCCTGAGGGTGCTGAGGAAGAACAGATTGGAGCAGCAGCTGATGGTGACCTTCTATCGCTCTGCTGTTGAGAGCCTGCTGACGTAATGCATAACAGTGTGGTCCGCCAGCTGCACTGAAGCAGACAGAAAGGCGATTCAGAGGGTCATAAAGTCGGCACAGAGAATCATCGGCTGCCCCCTCCCCTCCCTGAAGGACTTATACAACTCCCGCTGCCTCAACAGAGCAAAAATTATTACAAAGGACAGCTCACACCCTGGCTTCCACCTGTTCGACCTGTTACCATCGGGCAGGTGTTACAGGTGCATCGGAGCCAGAACAAACAGGCTCAGAGACAGTTTCTTCCCCAGAGCCATCACCACCCTGAACTCTAACATGCACTAATAATTCACCTTCCACCTCCTCCCACACTGTGTAACATCCTGATGTGCAATATCCACAGTGCAATACCCACCCACTACCGTCTGACACTGTGATTGTTATTTGTGTATTGCTATTCTGTATATTATTGTTATTTTGTATATTGTACAGGACTGTAACATTGTCTTATTGTATAGCATTTAATGTTTCTGAATAGGATTTTGTGTTTCTCTTTTATTACTTGTGATTTTATTACTGCACCTTAAGCTTGAGTCCCAAATCTTGTTGTATGCAAATATAATGACAATAAAGTACAATCTAATCTAATCTAATCATAAATATATTTGTCCACATGTCATATAACTTTGACAGTAAAAGTTGATGTGAGTACTAGACTAAATAGGTTATCCTATAGCCTTGCCACCCATAAGCTACACTACAGCCGCTGGTCTCTTTTCAAATTTGACAACATATCGATAATATATAATTGTCAAAATGTTCTTATCATCGATTTGTAAAAAAGGTATTAATGCCAAGTGTAACTGAGGGGTTACAAAACCCTGACTGTATTAAAGATTGTGATATATTAAACCACTGCTAGTTATGTACTTTAATTACTGGCCAAACAGTACATCAAATATAGATGGTGAACACTCACAAGAATACGGCATTGACACAGAAATACTATTGGAGGGTAATTTATTATTATTAGGCAACGGTAGGTTACAGAATGAGAATTAGGGTCGCGCTTGTATGGCGAAGAATATACGTAAAGTCAGTCAAGAGCATAAGTCACTAAGAATAGCAGGAATACTATGATGGGTCTAAGCTGACGCCACCTGTTGTATAGTAGCAATTATATAGGGCAACACCGGTACCAACTGGAGACAATGGGTTCCCTCCGGGTGTAAGGCCGGGAGGGTAGAGGAATGTTCGGGTACTCCGTCTGAGTCAACGAGGAATAAAGAGACTCCAGGTACAGGAGTCAGTGCTTGCTTGTACTCCCTTGATCAGCAGACAAAAGCAATAGTTGTAATCCAAGATGCTCGACAGCATTGACGACAGCTAGCCAGCCCCTTCCACGAGGCAGGCCCGAGTAGTAATCCTCACGAGGTTAAATCCCAAACGATAGTGGAATCAACGGTGCTCTTCTCCGGTGGTCACGGTCCCAAAGCAATATAATCCAACCAGGAATGGTTCTGCAATCACCGGTGCCGATTCTCCTGTGTACATGTCCAACGGTTCTCGCCTAGGACTCCTCGGGTGTGGGCGACGTATTTAGGCCACACAGCCTGGATAAGTGCACTAGCTAAAGACACGACGAACCGATGGGTAATGCTACACACGGAAGAACTGTGGCCGCACGATATACAATAAATGATCGACTATTACTTCACATTAGATTAAGTCGAACTCAACGTTACTTCATTAAACTCTGACACTTTAACATTCTATTCGCACGCGGTTCTCAATGCTCTATTTAGACGCAAGGTTGCTCACTTCACTGCACGTTGACTCGTGGTGAAGGTGGTAAGGTACTGAACTGAATTACTGCTGTTTACACCTGCGCCGTATTTATACTTAAGTGAATATCTAGTCCCAACCTCAGTCCTTGTCTCGTATTACTACGCAGACTCTGGGCATGTTCTGACATGCCTGCAGTTGTCTTTGAACTTGCCGTTGGGGGCTTGCGCGTTGGCGCCTGGGGGCGCTGTCCAATAGGAGAGCGAATATTACTCTGGTCTGTACGCAGGTAAAGGGATATTCCGTGTATATATATATAAATAATATACAAAGTATATCAAACGATACATATATCTATTTAGTTTAATCTGGCCCTTCACAACACCAAGTCTAGTTATGGCTAGTTTTGTGCTTGTCTATGAATTGGTTGTCTGTTTTTGTTAGGTCTTTTAAGCATGTAGGTCCTCTAAGCCAGGGGTTCCCAAAGTTTTCAGGCCGTGACCCCCGAAATAACGGTGTCAGAGAGCCGCGACCCCCACTATTATAGGAGGTAAAAAAATTATAAATATTATTATTATTATTTCTTTTTTTATAAATGGAAATGTATGGTTAAAACATGCAAACGTTCAAACACTAATAAGCATTGGAGGCTTTTAACCAGGGCCAGACTGGGGAAATCATTCAGGCTAGGAAATAAAGTGCGAAATATAGCCCCCAGTCAGGCCACTTTTTAAGCTGGGGGTCTGGGGGACCCCACCAAGATTTTTTTTGTTACAAAGACTTCATTTCCTGCATTCTGGTGTAGGATTTTTTCTATTTGTACCCTTTAAATACCAGTGTTTGTGATGGCATCACAAATTATTGTTAAAAAAACAGGCTAGCATAATATGTATGATTAGCAACAACACTGATTTTGATGGATTTTCAGTTTTTTTGTAATGTCAGATTGAAAAAAATACTCACTCTTACCATAAGGGACTGAATTGTCCTCTTCAAAAACGCCGGAAAAAATATTACTATATATTGAAATACCACTTTTTCTTTCATACATCTTTTATTCAACTTCAGCCCTGATCATAACACCACATATTAATTTAATAATTCTAACCCTTTAAATGCCAGTGTGTGTGATGGCATATATTTGCAATATATCAAATGCAAAGTAGATTTTTCTGGGGGGATTATTACAGGCTAGCATGTGTCAATGATTAGCAACAACACTGATTTTGATGGATTTTTAGTTTTTTGTAAGGGTCCCGCCTCCACCAATCACATGCGGCTCCCTTTGTGTGTGTGTGTGAGCAAGAGAGAGAGAGAGAGAGATAGTTCTCCAACTTGTGTGAGTTGCAGTGATCTCCTGGTTGTTCCCCACCTAGGTTATCTAACTATTGTGCCGCTGCAACTAGAAACACTGGCCTGGCCTGCTTCAAAGTTCAGTGGCCTGACTGCATAAAATATTTTTTTTTGTTTTGTTTTGGAAATCATCTCGCGACCCCTCTAGGGGTCACAACCCCCACTTTGGGAACCACTGCTCTAAGCGTGTATGTCCTCTAAGCATGTAGGTCCTCTAAACTTGTATGTCATCTAAGCGTGTTAGTCCTCTAAGCGTGTATGTCCTCTAAGCATGTATGTCCTCTAAGCATGTATGTCCTCTAAGCATGTAGGTCCTCTAAGCGTGTAGGTCCACCACCTATTGGCTACAAACCCAACTGATGATTTCAACTCGCCTGCGAGCAGATACAAACATGGGAGCCATGAACTCTCTTTGATTCCACCTAAACACTAAGCACCTAAGCACCTAAGCACATCCTACTGCCGAGAGGAGCAGTCGCATTTGTTTGTCCCGTGTCATCTCGCTGTTTTTTCTGTTTTTGTTCGGATCCAAAGCATTTCTGGCGTCTCCGTTGTGACTGCCGCTTCTGTCCGTGTCTGTGAACTTTATACCAGTCTCTGTTACCCGTTTTCCCACGTCCATTTGTTGTCTTTCATACAGTCTACGTTACTTGTTTCCCCCCTCCATTTTCCTGCACCCGTCCCGGCTGTGTACAAACATTTAACGTCCTCCCTTTTTTCCCCACTCTGTGGACCTGCCGTCTGCACTATCGCCGTTCTCATCATTGGATTTCAATTCGGATTACAAACCCTGCCACTGGACAAACAAACTCCCTGGATTTTCACCTTTTTCCCTCGACTCAACGTTACCTGTCCTCCGGTCCTGTGTGTTCCTCTCTCTGATCTGGGCTCTGCTTGTTGTCGGCTGACCAGCTACCAGCCGCTGGCATTGCCTGTCTGGCCGTGCTGTGCTACTACCCCCTTCCCGTGAGGGCGTCATCACTCCCTTGCTGGTTCTGTGGGTTACCATCTCCACGGGTGAGTGTCGGCTTACTTACACTACTGCTTTCACTCTCCCGCTGGACTTGGTTGTTAGTATGGCGCAGTCAGGTCGGCCTGCTACGCAGGCTCGGTCTGGAGCCGGCTACTTCACGCAGCATAATAACAGCAACACACTGCCCCTTTGGTCCAACGCTCCGCCTATCGGCTCCTAGCAATTTTTAACCCATTCCTGCTCCTATCCCATACCCAACTTGGATTCCTGCTCATTATACTCCTGCTGATCTTCACTCATACAACAATTTCCGTCTCCCTGCTGCCATTGCCACTGCTGCCAGAACTGCTGGCATTCATTGCCGCCGCTGCAACATCCACAAGGCCCTCGCATAAATCGAACCCGGACCCGGCACCTTTCTGACGGCTCAAACATCCCCTCTTCTGGACTACCTCTCGCCCCCCTGTCACTTTCATCCACCGCACTGCTAACCTCGATAACCTCCGCTCCTTCCCCCCTGCCCCCCCATCCATCTCCCTTGCACTACTAAACTCTCGCTCTCTCTCCAATAAATCACCTCTGATCTAATGCCTGGACAACAACCTTGACCTACTCCTCCTCACCGAAACCTGGCAACAGCCCCTGGACTTTTACTCCCTCAACCAAGCTACCCCCCCACACTACCAAACCATGCAAACCATGTTTCCCCTCTGGGATTAAGAAATAAACCATACCATACCATACAGTTTCATTGCCAAGCCCCGCCTCTCTGGTCGAGGGGGGATTCTTGCCATTTTCCACAAACACTCCCTATCTATCACCGAACTGCACCTAAACCTCCCCCCATGTCATCCTTCGGATACCTTGCCTTTTCCTTCCCCAACTCTATCACTGCACTACTTCTCTACCGCCCCCCAAATCCCCACCCTTCTTTTCTAACTGAACTTTCCGATCTCCTGACCATAGCCTCCACTCACTGGTGACTTTAACATTCATGTTGACCAACCTAACTCAAACCTCACACCTGACTTCCTCTCCCTCCTTGACTGTTTCAGCCTCACCCAGCACATCAACTAACCCCACCCACAACAAAGGCCACACACTCAACCTTGTCTGCTATGCCTCCCTATCCATATCCAATCCTCACCCTATCCCATTCCCACTCTCCGACCACTACTGCATCCTCTTCTCTGCTCCCCTTCCCCCACCCCACCACTCCAAAAAAGATCCTTCCGAAACATAAAATCCACCAACCCTCTCACTCTGTCCCATTCCATATCCTCTGCCTTTCCCCTTGACTCTGCCCCCTCTAACCCCGAGAACTATGCTACACTGCTCAACTCTACTCTCTCTGACTCCCTTGACTCACTGGCACCCCTTAAAACTATCACTGTCTCATTCACCACCTCCTCCCCTTGGTACACCCCGGAACTCCGCTCCATGAAGCTGTCCACGCTGACCTCCATAAACAGCACATCTCCTCCTACCGTGATGCACTCCAAGCTGCCAAGTCTGCCCACTACTCCACCATCATCAACAGCAGCAACCGAAACCCCCGGACCCTCTTCTCCACTGTCAAGAAACTCCTTCAACCCCCGGACAATAACTCTCCTCCCCTGATCTCTGCAACTCGTTTCTCCTCTCCTTTAACAACAAAATATCCCTCATCAACAGCTGACTGACCGCCCGCATCGCCAACTCCCCCACCCCTGCCCCCCCACTATCATTTCCCCCCACCTGACTCCACCCCTCCCACACCTTTCACTGCCTTTGCCCCAGTCGACTCCTCCTTCATCACGGACCTCATGACCACCTCCAAGGCCACTACCTGCTCCCCCGACCCCCTCCCCACCAGAGCATGTGAGCGGAGCGCGAGCAGAGCGGTGGATTTTGAAGTGAGCGCGGAGTGGGCTTTAAAATGGGTCAGAGCGACTCCGGAGCGAGAGCTCTCCTCCGCTCCTAGCCGCTCCCAGCCGCTCAGTGCACACGATCACACAGTGGTTTAAACTGATGTAATATACATGCAGTACAATGCCAAAGCAATAGGTGGCGATGTACAAACATGAAGGCCATTTTCAACCAATCAGAAGGGTGAACCGTCACTACACATCCTGCTAAGTCAAAGCAGAATCCGCCATCTTTAAATCACCTTGGGACCTCGGGTGAACGCAACATTTATTTTCAGTGAGAAACAAACAAAGTGCAATAAAAAAAAGGATACATTCACTGTGTTCTGCCTCATTTATTGATGAAACAAAACCAACATCAACACAATGTACCACCAAGAGCGGAGAGTTTAGTCTCACAAAAAGAGCGCTGTTGTTGTTAGCTTACATGCTAACGTGAATGGGATCTGCCATAGCATTGCGGCTAGGCTAGCTACCATAGCATAGTAAAGCTAGTTGAATGGATAAAACGTTAACATTGCAGAATGGGTACAATACAATACGGCTCAATACAAACAATTGTTAAGGGGCCCAGGGGGTGCAGACTGTTGTAGTTTGGTCAAATCAAGCTAATTTACATCATGCTCCAAAAAAAAAAAAATCTGCTGAGCGGGCTGTGGAGCGGGGAGCGCTTGATGCGCAAATGAAGATGAGTGCTGAGCGGCTTGGTGGGGGGGCGGAACAACATGAGCGAATGAGAGCGGAACTCAGCCGTCTAGAGCGAAGAGCGGATTTCTCTGCCCAGGGAACAAAATAACTGGGCGCCCATCGCCAAATGCGTGTAGATTTACCGTCTGGCGTCTAAAAATAATAGTCTGCCCGCCAGCTGGCGTGTAATTCATATCGATACTCTTATTTTGAAAATCCTGTGCGGGTCTCATTGCCGCCCCCAAGCGCAGATCCAGTCATAATATCTGGGCTCCGGCAGCTAGCAACGTTCAGGTTAATATGATACTCTCTTATTTTGAAAACCCTCTAGCAACTCCGCGAGTCATATGATATCCGCCCAGTCCGTGTTGTTTCTTGAAAACAGAGCAGCGTTGTAAACAGAGCAGCGTTAACACAGCAGTGCGCCTACAGGCGCGAAATAAGTCTGTGATGTTTTTTTTCTTCTCACAACGAGTCCAATGCAGCTACATGCTTTGCACCGTCGCCATTCCTTTATGCCCACATCGCCCGAAATTAACGTTTATGTACCAATCACTACAACGTTAACGTCAGCTAACAAGCTAATCCTGATGATCAGACGAGGCAGAGCCACAGTAAACAGCACTGAGGAAAGGGAAATGGGGGGGGGGGGGGCACTCTCCCCTTCCCTGTGTGTGTGTGCGTGCATTTGGAAAGACAACGGAGTCACTAGTCAGGACTCAGGACAGGAGTATAATAGTAAACTGAGGATTACTGAGGATGGACAGATAATGTTGATATTCAAATATAAATTTTTTTGAGAGGAGTGGAAGTTTGAAGACGGACTACAATATGATGCGGGGGTGGTGAGTTGAAACGCAGTGTGTGTGTGTCCCGACCCCACTTCTATGTTTCAATAAATTATTTGCATTTAAAACTATTAACGCTGACTCATTCCTTCAGTCCACTCAAAATTATGCTAATATTCCTTATGTTGTTTATGATATTAATTGAAAATAGCATATGAGAGTATTATATGTAATAATAACACATGGCGATATACTAAAAAGCTATTTATAATTTTTGGCTAGTAAAAAATCTGCCCGGCTGGTACTTTTAAAAATCTACCAGCCAAATGGCTGGTAAGTCAAAAAGTTAAGTTTGTTCCCTGTCTCTGCCGCTCCGCACCGCTCACATGCTCTGCTCCCCACTACCCTCACCAAGGCTTGCCTCCCTGCTCTCATCCCCCACCTCACTGCCCTCTTCAATAAGTCTCTATCCCTAGGCCACGTCCCCTCCCTCTATAAACTCGCCACTGTCACCCCTGTGCTAAAAAAAACCTACCCTCGACCCATCCAACCTCTCCAACTACCGCCCTATCTCAAATCTCCCTTTCTTCTCCAAAACACTTGAGCGCATTGCTGCCTCTCAACTCCACTCCCATCTCCAGTCCAACACCCTCTATGAACCCCTTCAGTCTGGCTTCCGTCCAGCTCACAGTACTGAAACTGCAATGGTAAAAGTAATCAACAACCTCCTCATCTCCGCTGACTCTGGTGCCCTCAACATCCTGATCCTACTCGATCTTAGTGCAGCCTTTGACACAGTGTGTCATTCCATCCTCCTCCAAAGGCTGCACCAACTGGGTGTTGAGGGCACAGCACTCGACTGGTTTTCCTCCTATCTCACTGACAGGCACCAATTCATCTCCCTCTCCGGCCACACTTCTACCCACTCCTCAGTCACACAGGGGGTCCCCCAAGCCTCAGTCCTCGGCCCCCTGCTCTTCATCTGTTACATCCTCCCCCTCGGTCACATTCGCAAATACAACCTCAACTTCCACTGCTACGCTGATGACACCCAAATTTACATCAGCACACAATCCCCTCACAACCCACCCCTCAGTCACATTGAATCCTGCATCACCGAACTCTAAACCTGGATGACCCATAACCTCCTCAAATTAAACAGTGACAAGACGGAACTCTTCATCATCGGCACCAAAACCACCCTCAGTAGATCCTAGGGCTGCAACGATTAGTCGGCATAATCGACGACGTCGATTATAAAAAATCGTTGACGAGAAATTGTTGCGTCGATTAGTCATTTTTTTTTTTTTTGTGCACTACCTATCTTTGTGAGAGTGGCTTCTCAGGGTTCCAGACAACATCATAACATGATGATCCCATAGCAAATTTTGGACATTGAAAACATTGTTCCCCTGCAGGAGATGATGATCAGACTATAGACACACAATACATTACACACGCACTCCTCTCACTCACACACAGCGATCAGAGTAAGACACACACATACACACTCCTCTCACTCACACACAGCGATCAGAGTAAGACACACACACATACACACTCCTCTCACTCACACACAGCGATCAGAGTAAGACACACACACATTCACACTCCTCTCTCTCACACACAGCGATCAGAGTAAGACACACACACATTCACAAATTACACAGTACACACCTCTCACTCACACAGCGATCAGAGTAAGACACACACAAATTACACAGTACACACACTCCTCTCACTCACACAGCGATCAGAGTAAGACACACACACATACACACACACGGACTCCTCTCACACACAGCAAACAAAAGTTATTTAAAGTACACTTCCACTTTAATTTGTATTATTTAATTTATTTATCTTGTTATGAGTGATTGCTGTATTGTTCTTCAAATACATTTTCATTTAAAGTGGCTTAAAGATCCAAATTCAAATGTTTCATGAGTCATTATTTTAATTTGCTATGGGATCATCATGTTATGATGTTGTTGTTTGGTCCTGACAAGAGTCTCAAAGTCTGGGGTGATGGTAGACAAGCAACTCTGAGGTCATGCTCAATGTCCAATCTGTTCCTCTGCTCTGTCTTCAGCTGGACCAGAGCTGAGAAGCCACTTTCACAAAGATAGGTAATAAAAAAAAAAAAAAAAAAAAAACGTTTTTTTTTTTTTTTTTTTTTGTTGTTGTTTACATTGGTTTTCGATTAGTCGACTAATCGAAAAAATAATCGGCAGATTAGTCGACTACCAAATTAGTCATTAGTTGCAGCCCTAGTAGATCCGGACCCATAACACTCTCCATCAATGATTCTACCATCACCCCCTCCCCCCTAGTCCGCAACCTTGGTGTGTCATCCTTGACCCCACCCTCTCATTTGACCCCCATGTCCGCTCCATTGTCAAAACCTCTTACTTCCACCTCCGCAACATTGTTAAAATTCGTCACTGCCTCTCCCCTCCCTCCACCAATTCCCTCATACACGCTTTCATCTCCTCCCGCCTCGACTATTGCAACACCCTCCTCACTGGCATCACCTCCCGCTCCCTCCATAAACTGCAGATGGTCCAGAACTCAGCCGCCCGCCTGCTCACTAACACCCGGTCCCATGAACACATCACTCCTGTCCTCTACTCTCTCCACTGGCTCCCGATCAAGGAACGCATCAACTTCAAAACACTACTCCTCACCTTCAAAGCCCTCCATAGCCTGCCCCCCCCCTACCTGACTGATCTCCTTCTTCCTTACCGCTCCACCCGTTCCCTCCGGTCCTCCTCCACTGCCTCCCTCGCTGTCCCGTCATCCAAGCTAAAACATTTTGGTGATCGGGCCTTCTCACGCACTGCACCTCGACTTTGGAACTCCCTCCCTCAGACCATCAGAGACTCCCCCACACTCTCCACCTTCAAATCCCGCCTCAAAACCCACCTGTTCGCCCTAGCCTTCAACCTTCCCCAACCTTAACCCCCCCACTCGAACCTGTTGTGATCTTTGTTACTGTGGCCTCATGTTTTCTGTATATCATGCTGTTTCCCCTGTTTTCCCGTGGTCTTATGTTCCTTTTGTTTCTTTGTTTTATCTGTTTTCCCCACCTAATGTCAGCGACTTCGAGTTCCTGAGAAGCGTTTTATAAATGCGATGAATTATTAGTATTATTATTTAAAGCATTGGAGGTAAGAAATGGACAACGCAGTTGCATTTTTTATCTGTAATGCCTAGTGTGACAGTTTCGATTCGAGTGCCGTGCGATAGGATGCAATACGATCTTGCCAATACTATCTTTGGCTACAAGATGGATGTCAGTGAAGTAGGCTGCACGATTTTGGGAAATAATCTAATTGCGATTTTTCGGACAGATATTGCGATTGCGATAAAATTTGCGATTATAATATATTTTTACGCAGCCCCACAGAGGTTTATTGTAAAATGCGGCTTGCATCTGGCCTATGTGGTGGGTCTGTTCGGGACACTGAGCCTGAACATGTTTCTTTTTACCTGGGAATCAATACCGGTACCCAACGGTACCTTTTTTTCTGTACTTTACTCTCCCTCTCTGAAGTCTAAACTTCACAACACACAATCTAAAACCCCTTACCTCCCTCTCCCAAACCGTTCCTACAACAATTTATTTTATGTTGCATGATCATGTATATTTATTTTGTATTATACATTTTTTTATGTTTAATTATCAACATTATCTGGCAATCCTCAGTAAATACTATCAAACTCCTCTGATGTCAGACCAGATATGAGCCGCGTGCGCGCGCACACACACACACACACACACACACACACACACACACACACACACACACACACACACACACACACACACACACACACACACACACACACACACACACACACACAGAAAAGGAGAATGGCTTAAATGATTTTAGAATACTTCAGCTAATGAAGTTAAATGTTTATTATCATCAACTATCCAGTTCGTTTTTATAGTGCAAAGTTTTTTTTACTTAAACATTAATTGAACCAGTAGAGAGAGAGAGATGGGCCTTGAGGACATTCACTTATTTCAGTTGAACAGTCCAGGACATGTTTCTGAAAACATTGGAGGTGAGATGGGCAACGCCGACGCTGAATCTCATCTGTGACGCATAGTTTGAAAGTTTGATCCATGTTATGAGACAGTTAGCTAGACCAGAGCACGTGGGGGTCTGAGGGGTCATGGGAAATAAGACGCCTTGCGTGTTTAGCTTCCAGCAGAAGTTGGCAGCCCTGCTAAGTTAAGTTTAGCTGAAAACCAGTTAATTCACTTCATCACCAGAACTGTAAAGAAGAAGCATTCTGTCCCACAAAGGCAGTAGGCTTAAATGTGGAGGTCGTATTATTATGCCTTCTATTTTGTAATATTATGTTACACCCTAGAGACAAAAAGTAGACCAGCCATTGTATGGGGGTGATGCCTCAGGCCCACATTTCTTAAAACAAGACTATTAGATTATCTAGGCTATTCGTTTCTCAGTCAACAATTAGGTAAATACAACTCACACAATGCAAGATGGAAAGCAAATGCATATAGACAGACAGTGGCACAGTGGTTAGTACTGTTACCTCACAGCTAGAAGGTCCTGTGTTCACAGTGGTTAGCACTGTTACCTCACAGCAAGACGGTCCTGGGTTCACAGTGGTTAGTACTGTTGCCTCACAGCTTGAAGGTCCTGGGTTCACAGTGGTTAGTACTGTTGCCTCACAGCTAGAAGGTCCTGTGTTCACAGTGGTTAGCACTGTTACCTCACAGCAAGACGGTCCTGGGTTCACAGTGGTTAGTACTGTTGCCTCACAGCTTGAAGGTCCTGGGTTCACAGTGGTTAGTACTGTTACCTCACAGCTAGAAGGTCCTGGGTTCACAGCAGAGGTGGGACCAAGTCATTGTTTTGCAAGTCTCAAGTCAGTCTCAAGTCTTTGTACTCAAGTCCCGAGTCAAGTCCCAAGTCAAGACAGGCAAGTCCCGAGTCAAGTCCCAAGTCAAGACTGACAAGTCCCAAGTCGAGTCCCAAGTCCTAACCTTTGAGTTTCGAGTCCTAAACAAGTCATAATGCAAGCTTCACCAAATGTAGTACAATTTTAATTACCAGAGTAATAATATATTACATTTACACAATGTAATGCATGAATGTTATTTTTTTATTTGTATTTTATTACTTTCTAAATAAACTTCCATGGAAATACATGGGTAGCCATGAGAACAGTTGAAGAAAGCAGGAAGCTGGACCAGCACTCTCAGATTCAAAAGTTTTAATGGCAGCCTGAAACATACATGTTTCGGAACTGATTTGTTACTACTAGCAGTGTTCAATGTGACAAAATGGTGGTTATATACCGGGGTAGGCAGGAAATGACATCAAAACACAGGTGTGCCTGGGATTGCTGGTCAACTAAAGTCTATTCCTAAATACAAAATATACATATATACCAAAATTACAAAATTACCAGAAACAAAATACATCTTGCCCCTAGTTTCTAGGGCTAAATAGATAAGCCCCTTACCGTATTTACAAAACAAAAATTCTCATATGAGCAACCTTGGAAAACCATACCTCATACATAAAAAGAATCATAATTAATCATGAAAAAATAATAATGATGGTGCAAGGCACTTAAAACAGGTTAACACGTTCTCTTCATTCATTCCCCTTGGTTCAATGCAATTGAACAAATGAATATAATAACATTCACGTTGCAATAATAACTTGTGCCTGTCTCCCCCTCTAGAGGGCCTGTGGACTAACTCGAGTCCCATGTATTTGAGATCATTAACGGCATGTTTGCATTTAGAAAAATGTCTAGCTACCGAAGACTTGACATCTGAATTTCTAACTGAACATTTATGTTCACTGATTCTCGATTTAAAATCTCTTGTTGTTTTACCCACATAAGAAAAATTACACAGACATTTCAGCAGATACACCAGATTTGAGGAATTACACGTAATACGTCCTTTAACGGGTATACGTTTGGCCGTTATTGGGTGTGTGTAGAATTTATCTTTGATCATGCCTTGACATTGTACACAGGCTTGACAGGGGAAATTACCATCTGGGATGTTGGACATAAAATGAGTGGGTTTCCTTATGGGAAAATCAGTTTTGACTAGAAGATTAGAAAGATTCGCTTGTCTTTTATAAAAAATTAGAACATCAATATGACAACAAAATAAAACTGTCATATAGGCTAATTACAATCATTTAGTCAAAGGTCTGTTAAAACAAGTGTGACTGAACTTAATAAAAAAAACAAGTAGTGCAAACAAAGAAGCAGCATTTTATCTTATTTTCCTAATAAAATGTATTTTCATTCAAAAGGTATCAATGAACCCCCCCCCCCATACCACACTAACCAACTCCTATTTTCTCTGTCCCTCTTTCTCTAATGATATACTCTAGACACCTAAAACAAATTCCTGCCATAAAGTTACATTTATTATAAGGCACATCAAAAAACTGCTACTGACCTTCAAGTAGGCCTCCAATTTGAACACCGGCCTGAATTGTATGAGAAAAAGCATGCAGATCCCAGATAACCTGATTCATGGAGACTGTGTGTGTACATTTCAAACTGCATGCAAATAAAGCCACGCACAGCAATTAACCATAGGTTATGTAGATAACCTAGTTATATTAGTATTGGCTGAGCGTCCCGCTCTGAGCCTTACGAGATACTTCTATCTCCTGTGATACTTAATGTATCTCCCACGAATAAAAAACACATGCACCCCACCTGTATGGGGCCCCGCCCCTTACGGTGGCACCACCCATATAACCATGACTCTGGTCATGAAACACCCTTCCTCGCCAAAACCCGTCCCAGGAAAAGATCCCTCAAGAGGGAACTCAGGGCCGCGCAGAGCGGGACGCTCAGCCAATACTAATATAACTAGGTTATCTACATAACGTTATATATCGTATTTGCATCGCGTCCCGCTCTGAGCCTTACGAGATAATGGGGAAGAGCGGGCGCGAGACCCGACAGATGTACCCCCTGAGGACCCGTAAGCCCACATCAAGGGGTGCGGGGAGCCCTGTCACCCCATCCTCCCTAATGAAGGGGGGGCGCAGTCAACTCCACCTGAATGCGAACAAGAGGGAAACTAGAACCCCTTGAACACACCGTACAGGCGGAACCACGTGTGACTCAACACACTGTGGCCCATACCCATACACTCCTGCTACCCGACCAAAGGACGGGAAGCAGGAAAGGCCACAGACCCCAGAACCGCCTGGGAGACAGAACCCCCGGTCATGTCCATGAGGAAAAACCTTACAAAGGAGCCCGGGGAGGACCATGAAGCTGCAGCATAGATGGCCTCCACCGAGGCCCCACCCAGGAGAGCGGCAGAGGCAGCCACCCCACGAGTGGAGTGCGCCCTGACGCCCCCAGGGGGATCCTGCCCAGCCAACGTGTAGCAGCGGGTAACACCCTCGCACAACCAATGGGACAGGCGCTGCTCCGACAGTGCCTTACCAGCACGAGCCCCACCGTAACAGACAAAAAGCTGGACGGCAACCCTGAAATCCTGAGTACGACTGAGGTAAATCCCCAAGCACGGACTGGACATGACAGGTGAAGGCCCGCATCTAACTCACTAGTGTGAGGAGGAGGACGAAACGCCTGAACCACAATATCCCGGGAGCGGAAGGAACTCCGGATATTCTTAGGCACGAAAGCAAGATCAGGTCGCAGAGTGACACCGCAATCGGTCCGAAAAGACAGGCACTCTGGACGTACCGAGAGAGCACAGAGCTCACCTACGCGTTTAGCGGAAGTGACAGCCAGAAGGAACGCGGTCCTGAAGGACAGCTGTCCCCACGGCGCCTGCTCGAGCGGCTCAAACGGGGCCAAGGACAACCGACCGAGGACCAATTGAAGATCCCAAGTCGGAGCCAAGGAGCGTTGCACCGGCTTAACGCGTCGAGCGCCAAGCAGGAAACGCTTCACAAGAGGGTGGCTGAACAAGACATCCCCTCAAACCCCTCATGATAGGAGGATATAGCTGCTGCATATACCCTCACCGTCGAAGCCGACAGTCTATCAAGGAGAGACTGGAGGTAACCAAGGACAGCATCCAGGGGGCAGGAGACTGAGTCCCGGCCCCCCGCCTTACACCACACTTGGAACATACGTCATCTGCCCGCGTAAGCGCGACAGTGGAGGGAGCATGCACATTCCAGATGGTAACCCCATCAGGATCAAGAACCTGCGCCCCTCAACGTACCCGTCCTAACAACTGACCTAACAGATGTATGGGGAAGAATCCCTGGCGGCACGGCATCGGTCCCAGACCTGCCTGGCCATGTCCAGACGCAATCCTCACCTGTCAGGATGAGGGCCGCCCCGCGACAGTACACCTGCACCCACATTCTCCCTGCCGGGGATGTGGGGAGCCCTCAGGCCGCGCAGATGGAGGACGCCCATAGCCAGCCGCCCGCCGCCTGGTGCAGACAGGGGGAGCGTACTCCTCCCTGTCTGTCGATACACGACACTGACGTCGTATCGTCCGTCCTGATCAACACCATTTGTGGACCAGAAGGACCGCTTTCAACACCAACACATTGAACGTAGCGCAGACCGGGCAGCATGGTTTGCCAGCTGCCCCCTACTGCGTTGGCCCGACGCATCACCAGCGAGGGAGGCGTCGGTGAAAACGCGTAACCGTGACAGCGCCGTAACCGTCCTAGGACGGAACCTCCCGAGCGTGTTGACAACACGCTCTGAGATGGATGCCCATAGCCCTCCAACCGTTGACTGGGAAGAAGAATACTCTACATCCAGTCTACAGCAACCCCAGGCTGGTAGAGACCTGCCTGGTATGAGACCTGACGATCCACCTTGACCGCGAAGGACCAGAACGTCATCAGGGCAGAACACTCCGTAACCCCGGACGACGCAGAGGCCCCAGTGCGGCCTCCACGCACTTGGTGAAGATGCGGGGAGCCAGAGAAAACCGAACAGCAGCCTCTGGTACTCATACGCTAACCCTGCAAAGGAAGCGTAGGTAAGCCCTAGGATGGAAGATCGGGGATGCGCATACGCATCCTACAGGTCTATGGAGGAGAACCAGACCCCCACCTGACAGTGTTCAACAGGTAGGAGACGATCCAAAAAATGCTGAACCTTCCCATGGGACAGGTCCAGCCTGGGTCTTACACCCCTCCCTCCCGACTTCTCGGGCTGAGAACACCGGGAGGAGAACGCCACGACGATGGCTTGCTTCGTCCACAGAGATTGGATCTCGTTGACCAGAGCTGTCCCTGCTGGAGACCCCGACAACAGGGTCTGTACCAAACCTGAAAACGGGTGGGGTTGTGTAAACACAAGTCCCCGCCTCACCGTTCTCTCCATCTACCTCGACATATGGTACTGCCGTAGTCATATGTGACGACACTCCCAACGCAACCGCCGTCACGTGGCGCAGGTCCGCCAGGAACTGTAGATAGTTGGCCCGGTCCCCCCGCTGTGCGTAGACAACCCCGGAACCGTGCGAGGAGCGCGTTCCGTGTCGGAACACCTGACCCTGACACACCCACGAGGCAATCGCACCCAAGGGGGAACCCCGACAGAAAGGGCCGATCTGATACGGGGGGCTTCCGATGAAAAAAGCCCCCCCACTGAACACCCCTCCAGAACATGCTGAAGGAGTTGTTCTGCAGCCGGACATGCAAGGTGTAAGGCCCCCATGGGTTCCTACACACCGTAGCCCTGCAGTGATATTACTACCACCCCAAACCATGTGAGCTGCGACCACTTGCCAATATTTCAGGAGTGGGAGGCACCAACATGATACCTGGCCTGGCGAAGGCGAGGCCGGGGAAGCCTGCACTGTGTGCCTCAAAAGGTTTCGAGCCCCCCTGCTGACAACACTTAAGTTGACAGACGTAACACCAGGCTCAACCAACACAGTTCAAGGTGTGGGAGCCGCTTGACAGCACAACATTCTCACGGACAGACCCAGGCTCAGCCATCAACTGGGTGTCAGCCCCTGTCCCCATGAGAAGCGAAAAAAGGGGGGCCGCCCGCGCATCAACGAAGGCACGCGGCCCGCAGCCAAAGGAAACAATCAGAGCCCACTTCTTCCGCTGGTGTTGGGGAAGGGAGTGATCGGAGAGCGGGCTGCTCGCGGCAGGACGGTGACGGCTTGTTTGTTCAAGCCGAACCCATCCTACATGGCCGATCCCTCGGCCGCCAAGGCTGTCGGCCTTGTGGACACCTGTCGAATCAACGCCCAGGATACCTCTGGCGGGGGAAAAACATGGCCGCCTGTCGAGGACCCCGTCATCGCCGCTGACGAGGCCGTGCTCTCTCTTCTTCTGGCTGCGCGGTGTGAGGCGGTGTAGGGCCTAGGACAATACCGCCCGCGCTCCAGCAGAAGACCAAAATCCCCTGCGGAGAGGGGAACCCTGAGCGGTTATAGCTTGCGGCTGGGTCAAAGCTAATAACGTCAACAACCTCGCGCGATGTGTCGACGTCGGCTGGCCCTCAAGGCCCCTCCACCAGACACAATTTTTTTAATAGAAAAAACCAGCAATTCGAACACAGTTCTAATCGTTGCCAATTCCATACCGTGGCGGTACAAGCCTTAACAGCCCACCAGCCACTTGCCAGGCCGACCCACCCATGGTGTCGGCCGGGCGGGGCATTGTTTCAATATATCAAAAACAAAGGACTGACGTTAACATGGAGCACCAGTGGTGATTGCAAACAGCACCCTCCACTGTGGTGTGCACCATGAAAGGGTTAAATGAATAAAAGAGCTAAACCACAAAAAACTGTAGAATGAGCAAACCCATACACACAAAGTTTAAGGGGAGACGGACCAGACCCGTCTTCATTCAAAATATTCACAACAGAACACCAGCCCTAGTTTAGCCCATTTACCAAAAAAGGTAAACAAAGCCCCCCCCCCGCACTACTCCCCCAGTATACCGATTGACCGTCAGTATGAATGGTTTGAGAGGAGAGAAAGCTGTAGCAAGACAGACCTTCTCATAGCAGAGTGACAAAACGAAACAATAGCCCCCTACACAGGGCCACCCCAGGAGGTGGGGGGCCTCGCGTCTAAAAACGCACAGGGCCTCACATTTCTCCCAGGCGGCCCTGCCCTTATACTACTGCAGCCTAACGCCAGGCAATGTGGGACCCAAGACAACAATTGCCTGTGCACAGACACGCAACATGTTTATCATGTCGGCTGGACCCATAGCCCCACTACCCGACGCCAACCCAGATGGGAACACCGTTCAACAAACCCCGCCGGAACACAAGGTAAAATACCTGGCTAGGAACCTAGCCACGACCTACCCCGTTGTCAACCCATTTACCCGAAAAAGGTAAATAGAACTCAAAAAGCCCCACAACAGCTACCGACTGACCTTCATTGATGAACCGGGCAAGAGGCGGGAGAGTGACAACATCTCACGGCGGAGACATTAAAACAGCATAGCAATTAGCAGTAGTAATAGCATGCGGCAGTAGCGATAGCATGTAGCATAGCTTCAGATGTTTTAGCAGCACGCCCAAGACAGCTTGGAAACCGTTCCCTGCAGAGAACGTTCACCAAACCATCCTGCCCCCGGCGCCAACACACAACATGGTTGTGTTAACAAAACAAACCAGCATTACTAACACTAATACCCATGCCTGAAGACACAGGGCCTACCTGAGTACAAGCTGGCCCGACAGCCAGCCTTGTACAGCTGAACCTCGATGTGCAGTCATCAAACGAGGAACATCAACACAGGCCCGTCGTGTCGCCGAAAACATGCGTCGAAGATGCCAGGGGCCAGCAACCTCCGGTAAGCTTCCAACATTATTAATCTTCCTTAATCTTTTCATTCCGCTAGTCTCGTATGGTGCACGCATCCAATACTCTGGGACGAAAACAGAGGAAGGGTGTTTCATGACCAGAGTCATGGTTATATGGGTGGTGCCACCGTAAGGGGCGGGGCCCCATACAGGTGGGGTGCATGTGTTTTTTATTCGTGGGAGATACATTAAGTATCACAGGAGATAGAAGTATCTCGTAAGGCTCAGAGCGGGACGCGATGCAAATACGATATATAACTCTATTTAAAACACTATATACAAAACCATGCAACATAAAATAACCACAGCAAACCAAAAGGGTATAAATGAAATACCCACAGCAAAACAATAAAAAAATAAATATAGGCAAACAATTAAAGCCATACATATGCCGTGTGACATGGAGTCATTATGATGAGGTTTGCTGATGATAAACTCAGGTAAACACTGTAAACACTGTATGTAACACAGTCTGTCTTAACCTCACACACATTACAGGCCTGTGTGTGTGTGTGTGTGTGTGTGTGTGTGTGTGTGTGTGTGTGTGTGTAGGGGAAGGGTTGTGCTTTTTCTGTTATCCTAGGACCTAGCATTGCATTTGCAAAATACCAAATTGGCCAAAAGTCTGTCACTCATTTGTGCACGATGGGGCCGCAGTATGATGCCACCATGGCTGAAAACCCGCTCCACCGGAGCACTGGAGGCAGGCACTGCCAAGACCCTGATGGCCACTCGGAACAGTGAAGGAAGAGTCCTCATGTTCATTGCCCAGAACAAGAGGGCGTTCTGTCCTTCGGATATGTCAAAGTAGTGACTTAGCTGTAGTGCTGGAGTGGTCCCAACATCCTTCTTCTGCCTCTTATGGTATGCAGCAAACAGGCCTCCCACTTGTCCACGGGTCTGGTCCTCTCGCTCTCCCTCATCCTCATCAACACGAGGCACAGGTGGCTCAGTCTCTGCAGCATCACGCAGGATCAGTTCTGGCAAAACATGTAAAAGCATAGCAGAAACAAAAGAGCCCTTATTACTATTAAGAGTGTTGGTGATGCAGTGGGTTAAACTTAAAAGTATTATTGTTGCAGTCCTTTAGTTTATAATATCATAATTCATAATCAAATTATGAGGGGAAAAAAGTTACATTAAACTCAATAACACTTACCTTTCACTGTTTGTGCCACCTCTGCTTTGACCTCATGATTGACCAGCACATGGTGCTCCACCCACATCAGAGAAAAGGCTGGATCCAAGGCCGCTGCTTTGAGGTAGACTGGATCTGAAAAGGGGGCAGTGATTCCATCTTGTGTCCTGGCCATTTTCACATTGATGAAGATTCCAAGAAATCTTTTGTTCAGGGATGCCTGGAGACTTCTGACCAGGCCGCTCAGGAAACGGGCTTTAGGCTTCAGCTTCTCATGGTGGTGATTCAGGGACAGGATAGATGGAACAACCGCACTGATTGTGACTATCTTCTCCCCCTGTGTCAAATCTGTTGCTTCTCCAAACGGCTTCAGGATGTCCACCGCCTCCTTCAACAGATTCCACTCCCGTGCTGTGAACAACAACTCCTTGTGGCCAGCCTGTTCTACAACACGACAGAGCTTTAGATGATCACATTGGAGAACTGCCTTCACTTGTCTCAGTGTTGAGTTCCATCTTGTGTTGACAGCAGCAGGGATGCCTCTTTCCCCAAACTCAGCCTCAAACACATCTTTGAATGTTGTGCTTGTGTGCAGCAGTGAGCTGAGTTTTGATAACTTTGAAAGAGAAGGAGTCATCACTTTAGTTTCTTTCAAACCATCTCCCACAACCAGCTGGAGAGTGTGGGCAAAACACTGCAAGCGTTGTTTTTTTGCCATAGCTGCATCTACGGTTTGCTGATCCTCCAGGGTTAGGTCATTCCAGAGCTCTGGGTCATCAAGATGATCGTCGTCATGTACTTCATCTTCTTGTTCAGTGGGGAAGCACACTGTGAATGCTTTCCGCATGTTGGCGGCATTGTCACTAATAATATAGTCCAATTTGTCTTTGATGTTGTACTCATCACATATAGCCTCAAATTGCTCACAGATTCTTTCGGCTGTGTGTGAGCCTTTGAAGCGGTCGCAGGCCAAGAGATTGGACTTTAGCTGTATCCTCTCTGCATCTTTCTCGGTCCAGTGCACAGTGACCCCAAGGAACCCCCTCATCTTTCGGTCGGACCAAATGTCCACTGTGACTGAAACATGGTCTGTGTTGCTCAACTGAGTTTTAAGTTTTGAACGTCTCTCTGCAGCGACGCTCTCCACTTTTGATGTCAATGTTCTGCGACACACTGGGCTGTACTTACTACTGTCAACTACTGTCAGAAAGTGCCGAAAACTCTTGTTTTCCACAATAGACAGGGGCAAGTTGCAATCAATAACCAAGTCGGACAGTATTGCATTGGTGATGGCTTTCTGCTGTGGGTGATTCATGCTATACTGCCCTACACGGATCCCCATGAACTGGGAGATTGAAGGCTGTTGTGGTTCATCTGGGATGCTTTTGTTCATCTGGTATTCTTCAAATCTGTAAGAGGTAAGCATATTAAACAGATGTCAGAATGTGTACATGTAACCTGTGATCTCTCTCTTGTAATGTGATACTGAAGTGCATACATTGTCTACACTGGCTTCCTTGATTCTAAACATGTCCAGAACATACTAGTTTAAATGCTTCATTCAATGATAATCTGACAAAATTGTACAATTATTAAAATTATAATACTTTTAATAATATTAATTAGGCTACTGCTGGCCATTCATCAAGCGAGACATTGCTGATTGTTTGTATTTTATAAGACAAGACTACAGCAGCCGTGCATCTTGGATGTAATGATTGATTGAAAATTGTATTAATAGATTGCAGAATGGGTACAATACAGTACAGCTCAATACATACAATTGTTAAGGGTATGCAGACCAGAGAAAGACTTTAGTCTTGTTTACATCAGGGTCCCCCATTTTCCATTCATCATTACATTTATGACATACACAACATACTGATAGACAGTACTGCTACATTTATGACATACCAGATTTACAAATACAGTACTGTTTGTGATACAAAAAGAGTCTAAAAAAGTGTGATACATTTATGAAGAGTGTGATAACGTTAGCATGTTTGCCATGTTACGTTGTCGATGGCTCATTGATTTAACTGTAGCTATTAGCTAGCAAGCCAAGTTACTTATCATAAATGTCATGATGAATTGAAAATGGGGGACCCTGATGTAAACAAGACGAAAGTATTTCTCTGGTCTGCATCCCCTTAACAAATTGTGTGTATTGAGCTGTACTGTATTGTACCCATTCTGCAATCTGTTAAATAAAGTTCTCATTCACTTACCGATCTTTGTGAAGCTTTAAGTGTCGAACGAAGTTGGACGTTGTTGCGTCTCCGTCTGTGATCCTCGAACCGCACGTTTTGCATACTGCGATTCGTTTTTTGTTTATCACGGAATAGTTTTTATATCCAAACTAGGGCTGGGCGATATGGAAAAAAATCATATCGCGATAACGATATGATAATTTTATTTTATTTCTCGATATCGATAATTATCGAATTGTTATAAGTATAAAAAAAAGTTTTTTTTTTTTTTTTTTTTTTTTTTTTATAACAACAGATGTATGTTTATTTTGCAGCAATTCTTTGTCATTGCCGCCATCTTTAGTGTTACATCCCCTCACACTCCAGTTCTCAGGCTGCAGCTGGTTTAAAAGCTAAAGTAAACCGGCTTCTCTGCTGGCTGTGGCTCCAGAGGAGTTGAACAGTTCTGGCTCTGCTAGTTTATTTTCGATCTTTTGGCGCTTTTTTGGTGGACAAACCACCGCACATGTGCACTGTGACTCGTGACTGGAGTCTAGTTCTGCTAGCACACATAGCCTACTGTGTACAGACGGTTTCAAAATGTATTTTAAATTAGAAAGCAAACAAAATAAATGGACAAGAGAAAAAGAAATCTGAATTTGGTCAGTATTGTCATTTGGACAAGCAAAGCCATTACTTTAAGTTGCAGGCAAGAAAGACAAGTCTGTCCACTGTCTCTGGTTTTAAAACTGCCCTGTTGCATGTATAAAAAAAAAAAAAAAAAAAAAAAAAAAAAATTATATCGCCCAGCCCTAATCCAAACGCAACAATCCTGGGTAGCATTTTACGTTTCCAACTGGATGCGCCATTCTGAATGAGTGAACTCAGCTGTGTTTTATTTCCTGATTGTGGATCGCTCGCGCAACGTGATTGGTCGGATTGTTTCAAAACAAAGTGGATCTGGGAAATGAAGTGTGGATTCGCGCAAAATGAATTAATATATATATACATTTAATAACGTTAATTTTTAATCGTTGGGCATGTGGGGGAGGTATCAAGTCTTTTCAAGTCAAAAGGCTCAAGTCCAAGTGAAGTCACAAGTCATTGGTTTTAAAGTCCAAGTCCAAGTCAAAGTCTTTTTTGTTTTGGTCAAGTCAAGTCTAAAGTCATCAAATTCGTGACTCGAGTCTGACTCGAGTCCAAGTCATGTGACTCGAGTCCACACCTCTGGTTCACAGTGGTTAGCACTGTTACCTCACACGGTCCTGGGTTCACAGTGGTTAGTACTGTTGCCTCACAGCTAGAAGGTCCTGGGTTCACAGTGGTTAGTACTGTTACCTCACAGCAAGAAGGTCCTGGGTTCACAGTGGTTAGTACTGTTGCCTCACAGCTAGAAGGTCCTGGGTTCACAGTGGTTAGTACTGTTACCTCACAGCAAGAAGATCCTGTGTTCACAGTGGTTAGCACTGTTGCCTCACTGCTAGAAGGTCCTGTGTCCACAGTGGTTAGCACTGTTGCCTCACAGCTAGAAGGTCCTGTGTCCACAGTGGTTAGTACTGTTACCTCACAGCAAGACGGTCCTGGGTTCACAGTGGTTAGTACTGTTGCCTCACAGCTAGAAGGTCATGGGTTCACAGTGGTTAGTACTGTTACCTCACAGCATGACGGTCCTGGGTTCACAGTGGTTAGTACTGTTACCTCACAGCTAGAAGGTCCTGGGTTCACAGTGGTTAGTACTGTTACCTCACAGCTAGAAGGTCCTGGGTTCACAGTGGTTAGTACTGTTACCTCACAGCTAGAAGGTCCTGGGTTCACAGTGGTTAGTACTGTTGCCTCACAGCTAGAAGGTCCTGGGTTCACAGTGGTTAGTACTGTTACCTCACAGCAAGACGGTCCTGGGTTCACAGTGGTTAGTACTGTTGCCTCACAGCTAGAAGGTCCTGGGTTCACAGTGGTTATCACTGTTGCCTCACAGCTAGAAGGTCCTGGGTCAGGCACGTTGGAACTTTAAATCGGCAGGGGAAGGGGGGCAGGTGGCGCACGGAGATTACGTTCGTCACCAACACCGGGAGACACTGGATTCGCCTGTTCGAATCCAGCTCCCGGCGTTGCTATCAGCTTGGCTGGCCTCTCACACTGATACAATTGGCTGTATCAGGGGGTGGGAAAGCTGAAGGGTGGGTCCTGGGCGTTGTGGACAGCGACCCCTACAGTTCGGTCGGGGCGCCTGCTCAGCAAGGGTTGGAACTAAGGAGAGATAGTGTGGCCTCCCACACGCTACACTCTCCCCGGTGAGAACCTGCGCGGCCAGGTTGGCCTGCCCCAGGCTGCACATGTGTCGGAGGAAAGCATGTGACAGTCTCCGGTCTCCCGGACCAACAGTAGGGGAAAGTACGCAACAACCAGGAAGGGTGGGATGGGAGAAAAATCGGGAAAAAGGAGGGGAAGAAAGATAAAAAAATAAAAATAAAAATCGGCAGGGGAGATTTTTTTTCACCCGGAACGCCGTGAGAGTTACGTTTGTTGTTTAGAATGGCTTTGAAAAAATTATTTGTAATGAACCTTTAACTGAAAATTACGTGAGACGTGAGGCGAACGAGAAGAACGTAATAATTGTTTTATTTTGACTTTTCAAGTCTGAAGAAATAAAAACAAACAAACCTCACTTGAACTTCTGAATACCTCACTCGGCTCCATCTCCGGCTAGTGACGTCACTGGCGCGCCGGCTGTTGTGGAGGGGGGGGGGGGGCAACCGCGGGGGGGGCGGGGACGCTCTCTCGTTGTCGGAACACAGTGTGAGAAGAGCATTTATGCAGGTGAACACCAGGAAGGCTGCTGGCCCAGATGGTATAACAGGACGCATACTCAAGTCCTGTGCCAACCAGCTGGCCCCGGTGTTCACCGCCATATTTAATCAATCCCTGGCGGAGTCAGTGGTCCCTGCCTGCTTCAAGATGTCTACCATCATCCCTGTACCGAAGAAACCCTCCCCAACATGTCCAAATGACTACAGACCGGTGGCACTCACCTCTGTGGTCATGAAATGTTTCGAGAGGCTGGTCAAGGACCACATTTGTGCCTCCCTCCCCAGTGATATGGACCCTATGCAATTTGCATACAGGACAAACAGGTCCACCGACGACGCGGTCTCCCAGGTACTGCACAGCACCCTCTCTCACCTTGACCGTCAGAAGGGGGGCTATGTGAGACTGTTGTTCATTGACTACAGCTCAGCGTTCAACACCATAGTCCCCACCAGACTGGTGGACAAGCTGATCGAGCTAGGTCTGAGCTCCGCCCTGAGCGCCTGGGTAGTGGACTTTCTGAGCGAAAGACCCCAGGCGGTCAGGGTGGGGGGTCAGACCTCCAACACCATCACCCTGAGCATCGGGTCCCCCCAGGGCTGTGTTCTGAGCCCCCTGCTGTACTCACTCTACACACACGATTGTGTGGCCAAGTTCAGCTCCAACTCCATAGTGAAGTTCGCAGACGACACGGTGGTGGTGGGGCTGATCTCGGACAACGACGAGAAGGCCTACCGGGAGGAGGTTGAGGTACTGGAACGCTGGTGCCAGGACAACAGCCTGCTCCTGAACATTGGTAAAACCAAGGAGCTGATCGTGGATTATAGGAGAGGACAGCAGGATACGCAGACACCACTGATGATTAACAGGGCTACCGTGGACAGGGTGAGCAGCTTTAAGTACCTGGGGGTCCACATCTCAGAGGATCTGACATGGTCAACACACATAGACACAGTAGTAAAGAAGGCGAAACAGCGCCTCTACCACCTGAGACAGTTAAGGAAGTTCAGAGTATCGGGGAAGATACTCCAGTCCTTTTACTCAGGAGCGGTAGAGAGCATCCTGACCGGAAACATCACTGCCTGGTATGGAAACAGCACGGCACAGGACAAGAAGGCCCTACAGAGAGTGGTGCGCTCAGCCGAGCGTACCACGGGTATTGCACTACCTCCCCTGCAGGTTCTATACAACAAGAGGTGCAAATCCAGAGCCTGCAGAATAATGTAAGACCCCCACCACCCCAATAACAGCCTGTTTCAGCTGCTGAGGTCAGGCAGACGCCTGTGAACCCCAGCTACTAGGACAGAGAGGCTTAGGCTTAGCTTCTTCCCCCAGGCCATCAGAGTCCTGAACAATGAACATTGAGTACCACAGAACACTGAACTATCCACACATAAGCACACATGAACACACACACGAGCAGCCACTTAACACTTTAACATGAGCGGGCACACACTCATGTCGCACACACGCACACTTATGGCCAAAGGAAAGGACACTTTAAATTAGAATAACAGGAACAGTGTATTGCACTACCAAAGCTAACTAGCTAACTGTTTGTGTGATGGCATCACAAATTATTGTTAAAAAAACATACAAAAAGTTAAATATTTTCAATATATCAAATGCAAAGTAAATTTTTCTGGGGGGGATTATTACAGGCTAGGCATGTGTCAATGATTAGCAACAACACAGATTTTGATGGATTTTTTGTAATGTCAGATTTAACAACAACTCTTTTCAGAAAAGTGGGAGTATTTCATTTTTTATCTGACATTACAAAAAAACTAAAAATATAAATGGTTATGATCAGCCGTTCAGCCGAACGCACAATTGGAGGGGGGCTTCCCACTCTCCAGAACATTTACAACAAGCGGTGCATGGGTAAGGCTAAGAGAATTATCAAAGACAGAAAGACTCAGAAGAAGCTTCTATCCCCAGGCCATCAGGTTGCTCAACGAACAATAACACTATGCAACAACCATCAAAAGCACTCACAGCACACACATCCACACGCACACACTCACTTTAAACAAACAACTCTGCACCCACTCTACACACTTTAGAACACCTAAAAACACTTTATATTTATTGGCAAAGAATTTGCACTACAACCCATACCTCAGTACACCTTACTGTAAATTGTACCTAAATTGTACCTCATCCCATTTCTGCTTTGCACTATATAGTATATTGTAATTAGTATATTGTATAGTATATTGTATGGTAACTCAGTTACTTCTACTCTGCATTGAACATTGTACATATGTACATACTGAACACTTGTGTCTACGTACGTGACTTCTATTTTATACTTGCTATACTTATTTTATTTTATACTTATCCTTTTGTCTAGCACAATCTCTGGAGCGTAACGGAAAGAAGCATTTTGTATAAAAGTATTCTGTACTTCTGTATGACAACTAATAAAGAAACTTGAAACAGGGCTGAAGTTGAATAAAATATTTATGACTGTTTAGACTGCATTACTCTCTGTCACAGTGATCTCCTGGTTGTTCCCCACTTAGGTTATCTAACTATCGCGCCGCCGCAACTAGAAACACTGGCCTGGCCTGCTTCTAAGTACAGTGACCTGACTGCAAAAAAAAATTAAAATTATAATATATATATTTTTTTTTCAAGTACCACCAGCAGTACCACCAAGTACCACTAGTGGTACGCGTACCACAGTTTGAGAACCACTGGATTAGATCATTCATTTATAATAAAAAACCAGACAAACCCTCTGTGGGGTGCTTCACAACAGGTAGAAGAAGGTGCTGTTTGGAGCGGGCGAGCAAGATAAAGGTGATATCCAAGACATTATGTTTGTCAAACAGATAAAAAGCCTCTATTTACTGGCTCAGTACATTCATTATAGAACAATGTTAAAGGCCAGACTGGCCTTCATTAGCTGGCCAATGAACAGACATACCTAATTATATATATTTTTTTTATTCTTAAATTGACTGCTCTTGACACAAGGACTGCCAGCTAATCCTGCTATTTTTACACTTTTTTTTTTTTTTATTTCTTTATTGCAGGAAAAAAAATTATTGAACATTTACAGTTGTAGATATTGTACATTTTCCATCTTTTTTCTTTTTTTCCCTTTCATTTCATTCATTTGAGTGGATCAGGGTCTAACGTCACACCCAGGACCCTACTCAGTGTATCAAATATTGCAGTCCAAAACTCTGAGTTTGGGGCACGTCCAAAACATGTGCATATAATCGGCTGGAGATTGTTTACATCTATTACACGCATCCGTTCTATCCGGGTATATCTTTGCTAACCTCGCATTGGTGTAATGAACCCTATGCAGGATCCTACACTGCAGCAAACTGTGTCTTGCACATATAGAGGAGGTGTGTACAAGGTCTAATATATGATCCCATTGTTCATCTGTAAAGATCTTCGTCCCATTTGGCTTTTAGGGAGTCTAAGCAAGTTGGGTTCATCCAAAATATTTTATCGTATATAATTGAGACGAGCCCTTTCCGCCCAGTGCCGAGCGATAGGAGAGGGTCAGTCCTAGAGTCTGGAGGACGGCCAGGGAATTGTGGGAATTGGTTCTGAACAAAATGTCTGATCTGAAAAAAACGGAAAAGGTGGGAGTTTGGAACACCAAATTTGTTTTATAATTCTGCAAACGAGGAGAACACACCTCCGGAGTAGAGGTCATTAATGGTTAGCAAACCTTTGTTCGCCCAGCTTTTGAATACAGGATCAGAACAGGATGGTAGGAATAGGTGATTGCGAGAGATTGGAGCTAGCCCCGACGGAGCGTGTAGGCCAAATTGTTTCCTAAACTGATTCCAGATTTTCAAAGTATCCGTTACGATTTGGTTCCGAGCCACCTGTTTAATAGGGATTGAAATGGGTAGTTGGGATGTTGCCACAGACCAGAGTGAGTATTTTGAAGAGGAGATTTCCATCCAAGCCCATTGGGGTTGGTCTTCTTCCTCCCTCCTGGTCCTCCAGTAAAGGAGTTTGTTTATATTACATGCCCAGTAGTAATAGCGAAGTTTAGGCAAAGCCAAACCCCCTTCTGATTTGGGAAGTTGCATGATCATCCTCTTAATACGTGCTCTTTTGTTACCCCACAGGAATGAATCAATCGAAGTGAAAAAGGCTTTATTAATAAATATTGGTATATGCTGAAAAGCATATAAAAATCGGGGTAAGACCACCATTTTTATCAGGTTAACCCTTCCCAGAAGTGAGAGGGGGAGAGAGGACCACCTCGTCAGATCTAACTTACAAGCGATCCAGCAGAAGACGGACATTTTTTGCGAAGAGCTCCGTCTGTGATTTGGCCATAAAAATCCCTAGATATGTGAATCCTTCCGTGGCCCTTTTAAAGGGGAAAAGCGATTGAGGAAGCCGTTCCGCAGATGCATTAACAGGTAAATATTCACTTTTCTGGAGATTAAGTTTGTACCCAGAGAGCTGCCTATGCTGTTCTAGAATATCCAGGATAACAGGGATGGACGATGACGGATTGGAGACATAGAGTAGGAGATCATCGGCATACAATGAGAGTTTATGAACCAGGCCGAACCTCTCAATCCCCTCAAATCTGTCCTCACTGCGAAGCCATATGGCTAACGGTTCTGCGGTGAGTTTGGAATAATAGTCAGAGAAAATTTCAGAAATTTCCGTAGGGTCTGTTGTAGTGACACCTAATTGGGATTTTATCCTGGGAATCAGTCTAGAGGCACTCGCCACTCGTGCTTGGTAGTTGGTACGCAAGTAATTTTCCTGCCTTGTCCCCCTGCTCGAAAAAATGTTGCTTGGTGTGCAGGAGTAGTCTCTCGATCTTACTAGTTGAAAGCAAATCATATTGTGATTGAAGCTGGAGTCGTTTTTTATATAGAGCAGGGGTGGGTTTAGACGAGTACTGGATGTCTAATCGTTTAATCTCATCTGATATACCCGTTAATTTGGATTGTTCCTGCTTCCCAAAATGAGAGGCAAAGGAGATAGCCTGTCCGCGGAGATATGCCTTAAAGGCCTCCCAGAGTATGTCACTGCTAATTTCAGGTGTGTCGTTTATCTCAAAGAAGATTTTTATTTGTGTATGAATAAAATCCTTAAATTCAGGTTCAGATAATAAGTGGGAGTTGAATCTCCAAAATTTAGAGGGTGTTCTACCCTGGGGGAAGTTAATTTCAACGGATGTCGGGGCATGATCGGAAACGACTATACTATGGTACTTAGTAGAGACTACATTATGTAGTAGTTTTTCATCTAGTAAAAAGAAGTCTATCCTCGAATATGTGTGGTGGACATGGGAAAAGAAGGAGAAAAGTTTATCGGTAGGAAATTTTGTTCTCCAAGGGTCTATAAGGCCAAGCTGTTCCATGTGAAATTTTTGGATGTTTGCCGCTTTGGAGATGGTAGTACGTCTATCCGAAGACCTGTCAAGTTCTATGTTTTCGACCTGATTAAAGTCCCCTCCGATAATTATGTGATGATCATTAAGGTTAGGTATCGAGGAAAATAAATTGGATACAAATTCAGCATTGTCCCAATTTGGTGCATATATTGAGGCCAAAACCACCGGAATGTTCTGCAGCCTGCCCGACACTATAACATATCTTCCGTCAGGGTCAGTTAAAATGGTGGAAGGCTCGAAGGGTACATCCCTATGTATAATAATTGCAGCTCCCCTGGCTTTTGCAGAGAATTTAGAATGAAAAATGTGTCCCATCCATGCTTTCTTAATACTGGGGTCTGGGGATATCTGAGGTGCAGATGTGTGTCTCTTGTAAAAAACAAAGGTCACCCTTGAGATACCGTAGGTGGTTAAGTACCTTGTTCGCCTTGATAGAGTTATTCATCCCTTTGACATTCCATGAGATGAAGCGGACATTCCTGCCCGTCACTGCCATGTTCTGTTAAGTATATACATACCTGAGTTGAAAAGATGAAACATTGGAAGAGAGGAGAAAGGTAGAGGGGGATAAAGAAAAGGGGGGGGGGGTTGACGCACACACATGCACCCACACAACCATACACAAACATACTCACCCTAAGGGAACAGTAACAGCCTTTGTACCTCTCAGGATCAGGGTTTCTGTTAGAAAAGATTGTTGCCGGCCTCAGTGTCCGGTAATGAGAGAAATTCCGGTCAGAGTTTATTGAGCTTAAAAACAATTGATAGGCAAAAGAATGACAACAAAACAAAATAATGACATCATCAAGGCATGTAGATTTATAATATTTTTACTTAAAACTAGGCTACTTTTGCGTATAGTCATTATATTCCAAATAAAATAAGTCCCGAGACTCCGTGCTGCTGCCGACTTTAAATCAAATAGGTGTCTGTGGGCAGTCGCCCGACATTAATAAACAGCAGTCTGTTATAATCACATTTTTATGAGCTAACGAATTCCGTTATATTGGACATTTGTATTAATTATATCAAGCGAAGAACTGAGAAATTTGGCAGAGAGAGACGGCAACATTATCGTGGGTTTGCGTGACGACTCTCTCTCTCTCCACCTCCCAATGACTTATTTGCGAGAATATGTCGATGCAGAGCAGCAGATTCAGCTGTTTTCTGGCTCTTTTCTGGCTCTATCTGGGGACCGCTCAGCAGCGCCCCCCACCCAACAGCTGAATTGCCAATGGCTGAATTGGAGTACTGCACTGTGCCGCTGCTGCTCCGGCTCTGCAGCTGCACATGCATTCGCAAACCCAGCACTAAGCTCTCGCCGACAACGTCGTTGTCATTATTAGAAGCAACGATGAAACAAATGTAATTATTGTTTTGTTCATTGCATAGGCTATTTAATTTTAGCCTATTTTAATACAATTCAAATAATCAAATTGTGCTTAGAGGGAATTATTTTCACCGGACATTAAGACCGGAGAGATTAAATATGTCGGACTTCAACAGATTTTGCCGGTCAAATACCGGTAATTACCGGCTAACGGAAACGCTGCTCAGGATACGCTCCTTCCGGTGGAGACTTCATCCTGACTCCTCTTTTCCCCTCGCTCCCGTTCATTTCGAACAGTCTCCAATATGGTTATGGATAAACTTTTAAACTGTGTTTAAAGAACATTTGAACAGCAAAAAAAAAAAAAAAAAAAAGGATGAATAAATTCAAAAATTTTAATTAGAATAACAATGAAAGATATTTGCAACACGACTCAGGGCTCATCCATTAGAGCATGGACGTAAAAGCGCTACTGATGACTCCCACTAAGGAGTGTCAACCTATAATTCAGTGGACATAGGCAAAGCCTGCGTCCAACCTATAACAGCTCGAAGATAATGTCTTTAGCCCCTGCTACCATGCCAACTAGGGATATAAAAATTGCAAAACCTTGACAGAGTTGAAAAAGAGGCGCCACTTTCTTCTTTATTTTTATTTGTTTTGTCTATAAAAAAAAATATATATATATTTAAAGAATAAAATAATAATAATCAAGAGGTCTATGCAGTTACAGGGGTTACATGAATCAGGGACCTCAATATGTACCTAAAATATGTATAGAAAGGTAGTGTGGTTAGCTACATTCGGCAGTGTTAGAGACCTGTACCTTCAGACAGTAAAAAGAAGCGTGTGCAAATTGAGTTGGTTCAGTCAGTACCTTGAGTACTTCCTGAAACATGCATACAAAACCCCCACTACCCAATAGATACTATCCGGGTTGTTTGTATTGAGACCCTCAGATAGTAAGAGGAGCATGTGCACCCTGAGTATGCTCACCCTGCATAGAGAGTCATATGTATATAAATCCATACAAAAAGAAAGGGCAAATTAAGTTAAGAAAAAAAGAAATTTATATATATATATATATAAAAAATAAAAAAGGCAATAACAAAAATTACGAAATAGGGAGCAGAAGAAAACGGCATGCAATTAGTCACAAGGTCATGGCTATAGCAACCTGAGTGGCATAGGGTTCCCTTTGAAGGAGTCACTCCGATTGAAATAATAATATTACCCTTCTGAGGCATAGGTGGCCACTCTATTGTGACTGGGCACTGTAATCCAACCAAAGTCTACAAGTTCAGCCGCACATTTAATATGTCGTAATCATGTCTATTGCTGTTGGTGTTGGTTTCAGCTGGCCCAGAGGTGTCCGTTAGACCTAGGTAAATGGTCTAATAAATTCAAGCCCAGTCTCTGTACATTTCAATCCGCGCATTGAGTACTCCTGAAGCATACACATAGAACCTTCATTATCCTGTCAAACCGGTCCAGTCTATTTATCTTGCAGCCTCTAAACAGAGGGAACGTCTACAATTTGAATGAGAGAGAGACACATGTAAAAGAAGAGCTAATAAAGAATAATAAAAAAAAGGATTAGAAATAAGTGTAAATAGAATCCGCGTCGGCTATTTGGGAAGCATAAAGTTCTGTTTCAGAAGCCAGTCCGCTTAATGTCAATAGCATCTCCCCATGAAGTGTAAGTGTCAGGTCTAATGCGGTTGACCAGTTTAGCCCAACCAATGTCTATAATTTCAGTCTTGCATTCTACATTTATTGTTCATTGCTGCCGGCGTCAGGTTAGCTTACCCCTAGGTACTCGTTAGGTAGCCGTCCACGCTAGGCTAGCTTGGCCTTGAGGTACGTTTCAGCATCGCCAACAGACATGAAGCGTAGTCTGTCCCCGCTCTCCTCCATAATCATCAGCTTGGCCGGGTAATGAAGACTGGGCCTCAGCCCTCGTTTGTAAAGTTGTGCCATCACCTCGCGCTACGGTGCTCGCTGTTTCAACACAGCCGGGGTATAATCCTTGTAGAAAGCAATTTGTTGACCGTTGTACTGCATCTCTGCCCTTCTCTTTCTTGCCTCCCGGATCACCCGTTCTTTGGTTTGATAATTATGGAACCTGATGATAACAGGCCTAGGCTTTTCACCCTGCTTCGGCTTAGCTGCTAGCGACCTGTGTGCGCGATCCAATTCTGGAGGGGTAGGGAGGGTTTCTGCCCCAAAAACCTGGGATAAAAGGGTGGCGAAGAAGGATGTTGGTCTCAGGCCCTCAATCTGTTCTGGTAGTCCAATGATCCGGAGGTTGTTACGCCGCCCTCGAGCCTCAAGGTCCTCCGCTTTAGCCTTTAGCATAGCATGGCTAGCCCTCAGATCGGCACATGTAGCCTCTAGCGACGCCATTCTTTCGCTTACAGATTCCGCATTCTCCTCCAGGGACTTGTCCCGCTGTCCGTTGTCGGCCACGTCCGATTTCATTTGGTCAAGTTTATTTTCCAGAGTGGTAATGGCTTTTCTGAACTCGGTGGTCATAGCCTCTTTGTGGTTTTCAAGCAGGGTGGCTAGCCAGGCCTTGCTAAAAGCGCCGTCCGCCTCCTCTTCTTTCTGAACATCGCCCCGTTTTGGTTTTGGAGTCTTGGATGTCATCTTTGCGAAGACAAATATTTAGTTAGTGTCGTATTCGATTTAAAGAGAATAATCTTCAGGACGAGGAGATTGCATTAAGATGTTTATTCAAAGGTAAGCATTAAGTAAGCATGAGTGTAACTCCATCCACGGCTGGCAGCCAACTGACTGTCAGGACCCCTTGTGCAGGTATTCATAATAGGAAGGTGCGCCTGGCGTGCCTGTCGTAAAATGAGATATTCAAAGCATGAATATTACATCTTCCTTCTTTTAAAGAAAGCTTTATAAGCTATGAACGAAATTGAAATAAAGAAGGTTGTGCAATACTCTGTAAGAGTTTCTTTGTAAACAATGACCATGTGTGTTACATGTGTCAGGACCAGGCAATGTAAACAGGTAAGATTAAAATGTTAAACATAAGGATTCTTGTATCAAAGGTATTACAGTTCGTATTGTGTGCCCTCTTATTCTGGAAAGTCTGCTTTAATATTTGAATACTTCAGCTGTGAATAAGGTATGTATTCAAGGCTTATTTGGTTGTGTGTCTCACCAATCTTACCATATGCAGCTCTTATTTGTAGAATTAGCTTGCTAACAAAATGGGACTATATCTACAAGTAAGCAAGGTAAGTAAGTCATAGATTCAACACATATAGTAAGTCATCATTTCAGCATACATTTTTATGGGGTAAACGGTGTTATAATAGGGCAGCGATCCGCCCGTGTCTGTGTCGCTCGCTCTGTTCGCTCTCTCTGTCCACTCTGTTCTGGGGCGGTACCTCTGTGTGCTATACTTCTGTTCATGTCTGTGCACCTCGTGTACAAGCTGTTCCTGCGCGCTGCTCGTGGCGCCAGTAAAGCTCTTTATCTGTGATTGTGCTAGCTCGTGGGCTCTAGCTATATCTACCGCTTTGTCTAACGACAAGTCTGATCCAACGTTTAATAGTTTCTCTCTTACTTTTGCTGAGTGTATGCCAAACACTATGCGGTCTCTAACCATCTCATCATTGTTCACATATGCACAGTCCTTCACGAGTAGTTTCAATGCAGTGACAATTGTTCAAATGACTCGCTAGGTTGCTGGGTTTTTTCATGGAATTTGTACCTAGCGAAAATCGTATTCCTCCTTGGAAGTATGTATGCTTCGAAATTGTCATAGTAGCTCTTCAATACCTTTGCTTCATCTGCACTGAGAGTCCATGTGTTGTGAATGTCTCTCCCTTTTTCTCCGCTCCACAGTAGCAGGTAGCTACATTTCTCGTCCTCTCCTTTCTTCTTGAGTGGGCCCGAAAACATTAGCTCCGCGTGCTGCCTGAACTTCTTCCATTCTCCCGGTAAGTCCAGAGAATCCCAATTCATCCGTGGCGACGGGACTCCGTTGATATCCATGTTCATCCTGCTTCTGACACCATGTCGTATTCGATTTAAAGAGAATAATCTTCAGGACGAGGAGATTGCATTAAGATGTTTATTCAAAGGTAAGCATTAAGTAAGCATGAGTGTAACTCCATCCACGGCTGGCAGCCAACTGACTGTCAGGACCCCTTGTGCAGGTATTCATAATAGGAAGGTGCGCCTGGCGCGCCTGTCGTAAAATGAGATATTCAAAGCATGAATATTACAGTTAGCTGTATCGATACTTGTATATAAAAAAGAACTATGAAGGTTTGGAGTCTTAAAACGTGGAATTTAAAAAAAACATGAGGGAGAGAGGGAAAACACGTCTTACACCCTGTTCACCATACCGGAAGTCATTTTTACACTTTCTAATCGTAAATGCTTTGTAAATGTGCTGGAGACCTGCATTATTTAGGATGGTCTAACTAAGAGTAGAGCAAACAACGAATTCCATGTAGAGAGGCCAAGTTATTCAAGAATATCTTACTCAATATAAACAAAAAATATATAGTGGATGGTTAACCCTTTCACTACCACACTACCAAATGGTTAACCCTTTCACTACCACACTACAGACGGTTAACCCTTTCACTACCACACTACAGAAGGTTAACCCTTTCACTACCACACTACAGACGGTTCTATTTCATTATGGCTGCCGCTCAGCATCATCTGCACTGACTTCACTTTGTGCATGAGCACTGAATAAAAAATTCCACCATGTACCTTTACATCCCAACATTCGTCTGGCCACACCCCTATCCGCTTACCTTCATAAGCAGGTGTGTGGTCACCTACTCGCCTCCTTCTTCACTTTCACCACATGGAAGTGCCTTCGGTAGATCCCACACTTGACGAGGTTGTTAGCTGAAGAAAGTTGAGACGTGTTTACATTGTTTCTTGTTTTTTTCTTCTCTCATATATTCGAAAGAAAAAAGCGAAGTCATAATGTCTACTTCGGAGGGTCGCACTCGCAACGCCACTCTTCACCAGCGGTTCTCCATTGCCGCCTCTGTCGTGTGTCTTGGAGCGGGGTTGAGGCCTCTCTCGTGGTCGGCAGCCACGCCCGGTAGGCGTCCGATGGGTAGTTTGCCTCTCCAAGGAGCTGGTGCACCAGTGTCGTCTCATGTGCGATGGCCTGGTTCCGGCTCTGGTTCCTCTGCTTCCGGGGAGTCGTCCGCTGTTGGGCGGCCGACTCCTTTGGTTGCGGGGGATTTGAGACGCAAACTTTTTGCGTCGGCTCGCTCCCGTCGCAAGATGGTGGCTTGCAGACGCGAACGGCCTGGTTTTGGTGAGTTGCTGGAGCCAGATGAGGATGCGTCGGTCTCTACATGCCCGATGGAGACAGAGGACTACATGATAGAGGCGGACGGGTTCTTGTTTGAAGGCCCGGTGGAGACGTGTCCCCTGCCTGTCCAGGTAACACTGGAGGGGGGGGAGATGTCTCCTTGGGGTTCCCCGCCCGCAGATGTTGGGTTAGAACCTCCGACTCGGCGGTGGGATGCCCTGCTATCAGCCACATCAGAATGTGGCTCCTTGACCAGTAGTCTGCTGTATGTGAGGGACGCAGGCTCGGAGGAGGAAAGTATGCAGGGGGAACTGCGTGCTTTGTTTCCCGAGCTCATGACGGCGGCGGCAGTCGCAAACGGCGTGCCGCTGCCGCAGCCACTGCCTGTTCCTGTCCCCGATGATCTCATAGGTCATCTATGGCAACGTCGCCCGGTGAGAGGGGTGGACGTTGTCTACCCATTTTTCCCCTCAATGGCGGCCTATGTCCGTCAGAGCCAGGTGGTCTCCCACATCATAGGCCTTACTCCTGCCTACGTGCAAGTCACGCGGGTGGCGGGTTTGGTCAACGGCATTGAAAGAGGGCGTGCCACGGCTTGATAGGCCGATGGCGGCGCTTCTTTGTCCGGAGGTGGTGTGGAAGCCGGGAAATCGGCGAGGCGGTTGGCATATTGGAGCGACCAGTCATTTATCACCGGAACACAATCTCTAGCTGCCGCGTCTAACATCGCGCAGCTGGCGAGATTCATGTCCGGGATATTGACGGGCGGCACGGAGCTGACTGATTTACAGCATGATCAGCTCGCCCAGTCGGCAGGAGCCATCCTGCATCTGACTCAGCCGCAGGCTATAACCGCTGGGAAAGTGCACGCCCTGGCAACTCTGATCCAGCGCCACCTTTGGCTGGAGCAGGCGCGTGTGCCGGAGAAGAAGAGGACTCCACTTCTGACGGCACCCCTCTCCGATGCTGGACTATTCGGGACGGCACTGCAGCTGATGACCTCAACCTGCAGGGAGATGCAGGAGGAGCGCTCCGTGCTCCAGCCTCATTTCCCCCCGCCCGATGTCGCCGGTGGAGTCAGACGGCTGCCGCGTCGTCGAGGATCCTCCGCCGTGGCCGCCGCTGCCACCACCGCCACTGCTGGACCTTCAGCGAAGAAGGCCAGGAGGAGAGAGGGCGCCTCCGCTACTGCAGCCGGCCCATCTACGCCCGGAGGAGACGGTAGGGATCGTCGAGACCAGCCGCCGATCATTTACCGTCCCTCCGGGGCTCCCCGGGGTGGCAAATCCCGAGCGGCTCGTGGCAGGCGTCGCTAAGACCCAGTGACTTTTTCCCTCTGTGGTCCCCCCCTGTTTCCCTTCCCGGCCCCGCTATGATTTTGTTCAAAAATAAAGAGTCCCCGCTAAAGGGGGACTGTATTTTTTGTTAACAAACTGTGTGTTTATTCACCAAACATATGATGGGGTTGCAACGTGTGAATCTTTCGCTAGTATGGGTTGATAGGAGGGTTACATTCATGTTGGAGCTTAAGCAAGGCCTGCAGCCTACACTCGGTTGAAAAGGTTTTTTTTTCTGCCTCGACCTGAATCTCCACATAAAGGTAGAGGTTAGTTGTGTGCTCTGTTGCTTACACAGTGATATTGAGCTACAACACTATTGTGTTGGGTTTGCAGTAGGGATGCACCGATATGAAAATTGGCCACCGATACCGATTGTTCAACTAACACAATCGGCCGATACCGATACCTATACCGATATTTGTGGCAAAAAATAAGTATTTGTAATTTAAAAAAAAATAATAATAATTTAATATTTTTTTTTTAATATATATATTTTTTAATGAAACAACTGTATATTTGTATGTGTATGTTTGTATTTGTATGCCTCTTTACTTACTTAAAAAAAGGAAACATCAAGAAATATGTTTATGGTATTAATTATTAATTCCACCATGCCATGTAGCACTATCCCTCTCCCAGTATCGTCTGGCGGCCTGCAGATGGATACTATTCTCTCAACCAGCGCTCTCAACCAATGCAATAGAACCATTTTGATTGACAGTCGATTCTGCCAATTACGTCACACCGCTAGCACCCACCTCCTGCTGTTCTTACCACCAATCGGCAAGTGTTTATTAATTTTCTACTTCCGGGCATGCCGCCATTGATCTGCTTGCGAGAACCACAACAAGCTAATACGTTAGCTGCCCGCCGACCAGCGCTCCACAAGATGACCAAACGAGACACAATGATTTTACTGCAACAAATGTTATAATAAAACAAAGCCTTTCTATACATTTGTCTGGTTGAAAACTTTATTAACAGATTGCAGAATGGGTAGTTGGGTACGGAATGAGCAACGGAATGGAACTGAGCTATGAACGGAGTAATGCCTTGCTTACTTGCTATCTTCGGGGTAAATAATATGCTGATGTTATTGAACGTGTAACACTAACTATATAATGTTAATGCCACAAAATTAATGTTTGTGTCATTTTAACAGCAGATACTTTCTTAAATGCCATCTTCCCGAGAGAGGGGTGTTGACGGGGAGCTGTGATGGGTTCGCTTGGTTGTGTTAATAGCATTGAACAGCTAACTGAAAGCTAGCGTTAACTAACGTTAAAGGTTTAGCCATAACGTTACCTTGGCTAAAGTTGGGGCTATTCATAATCCAGCAATAATGGCTGCAGACCTGCAAGCAAAGTACAGCAAGTTGGCAAAGGAGTATTCCAATGTAAATCACATTTTCACCAGTAACGTTAGTCTTCCATCTCCCGGTAGCTCATGCTAACTAACCTAGCTCATGTTAACGTAGTCACTGAGCGACCACCTCGCGTACACAATTAATGACATGTTGCGGACAGCCATATCGGTGACAATGTTTAGCTTTTAGTGCCAAATGATAAGAGTCTGAAGCGGAGTCTCAAAAGAGAATGTTGAATATTTAGTAGTAACTTTGATGCAGTAGCTTGTGTGTGTGTGTGTGTGTGGGGGACTGGGGGCGGCGCCGTTGTGCAGGACGCAACTGAATTTATCGGCTACTGCCATCGGCACATTTGAGCTTATCGGCCGATAGGCCGATTGCAGTCAACAAGGCACTTATCGGCCGATACCGATACCCGACCGATACATCGGTGCACCCCTAGTTTGCAGTAATGCTCGTATAAAAACGTACAACGGCTCAGCCGTTCTCTCTCTCTATCAATGTTTTTCTGTGTTACAACATGGATGCGGGTGTAGGATTCACACACACACAACTTGGTCTTGCTATAAACCCTGTTCACAGATGTGTCTGTGGTTAGTGTGCATTGTATTAGCTTGCGCTATTCATTAGCATTGCTACTAAAGGTATCATATGGCTATTGTTGTTGTTGTATGCAAGGGTTGGGCTTGTGAGGGGGTGCCGGATAAACCCCTCCTTCCCTCTTCTGATTGGTCAGGGGGTTTATTAGCCTCTCTTTTTCGTTCAGTCAGGGCCAAGCTGTTGGGCGGCTTGGCAGGGAGGGGGGGGGGGGGGGGGAAGGGTTTCCCAGACTCTGCACCCATCACAGGCGTTTGAGTCTTGGGTTTCCCCCCGTCATAGCACACGTCACTAGGCACGTTGCTATTGGATGATGGCTTCCGTGAGTTTAGACCCGTATGTAGGGTCTGTTGTTGTCAAGTGTCGGGATAGAGCGTAGGAATTACGGTTCCACTACGCTCGATATACGCGTAACTTGAGTCGGTTGGTCACATGACTCAATGTTACCGTGGCTTTTCAATCTATGGCTCACGTGGGAAGTCTCTCTGAGGAGTTCCGTCTATCTTTTGTGGTAGGGATGACGGGATATAAAAATGTAAACAATCGGGTATCACAGTGGCTAAAAAGCTGATAGCATCAAGATGGTTCCAACCGGAAAAAAATTTGCCGAAAGGTCTGGATTATTACATATCTCGATGTGATTTATCAAGAAATATCTACAGCAAGAATTTTGGGTCTCAATGAATCCAAAATGACAATGTGGTTAGAAGTGGTGGAGAAAATAAAAGCTAGAATATAATGGTAGTGTCTGGTTAGGAGCGAGGGATACTGGATGGATTATCCAATGGGGGGTCCGGGAGGGGGGGGTACGAGCTAGAGCATATGTGTGTAGGGTATTAGATAGCAGGTATTGGGGGTATATCCTGTATAAGACATTTAACTATATGGTGATTTCATTGGATGTGCACTGTTAATAATGCTTGTATATCTTATTGTGTGTTGTCATGTTTGTTTATATGTTTGTTTAACACTTTCCGTGCCACACACGAGAATACTCAGGTTTATTTATAGGTGGTTGAAAGCCACTCACGAGATTTCTCGGAATTATTATAATTTTTTTTTTTTAGCGATCTGAAATCATATTGCATCACCCGAGCCTACCGAGTATAGTCGAGCGGCGCCGGCGATCATTGTGGAAAAAAGCGCCCCCTGTCGTCTCCCAGATGACATAAGTGATTTTGGAATGGACTCAATGAAAATGAATGGGGAAAAAAATCCGGTACTCCACATTTTCCAGTCCACTGATGCAGCCGGGGTTACCACAGTTCATTCTGGATCCTCTGAGCCCCGCGGATACAGTTCTACTGTATCGCGTTGGATCCATACACTTATCGATTTTTTCTAATGGTGATCAGGAATTGGAATATACCAGTTGGATACCATCTGATGTCAGGTAAGGACTCTATGTTATCAGTGTTAGGATAATCAGAGTAAGTTTGATGAAGTTATAAGCTGTTTTGTGAAATGTCTTCTTTCGGTTTCACTGTAAAAGTCCGAGAGGAAATCAACGGGGCGATTATCCGTGCGCGGCCGTAATGTGCTTGCGTGCACGTATAATATTGATCATCTAGCGTTTATTTGAAAACGATTCATAAAAAGGCAGACGAATATCAACGTTGTGGAATATTCCAGTAAAAGACGATTTTCATAGAATGCTCCAGATGGGCTGTTTTTTATCTGAAAACGGGTGCTTTTCTAAATGCTCTGAAACTGAAACGACGCGATAAAAAAACAATCTGCCTTGACAGCACTGACTGAAAAATAGTCTTTGATAATGCGATGGGCAGATTAGACACATAGCCATAATTTAAAACATAGATTAGGCGATATTAACGTTAACATTGGCGCCGATGGTGGCATTCAGCGGGTAAAAAGGAAAACCCGGCGTGGCGCTCAGTGTTAAAAAAGAATAAAAAAATAAAACACAAAAAAATGTAAACAATTTTTACCCTCGGCTGCGTCAAGTGGGATTCATGTCAGTTGGTGTTTCTTTCTTTTTTAATAAAAAAGTGTGGAGAATGTGAAGCACGACACCCTTCTTGTTGTTCTCCCAGGCGCCTTGAGGGATCGATGTGGGGTCTGGTTAGACTGTCCATTGATATGTTTTGTGTCCCGACGCATACATAGTGCTGGCTCAGGGTGTTTCTGATAAGAATCATGCGGGTGGCTAGTACGCCTTGGTTACTTGTTATTAAAACAGCATTTTTATAAAGCAACTGGGATGGGGGATTTTTCCTCTTCCGAGAGCCTGTTACTGGGTCTCGACGGATTCTCGTTCATATCTGGGGGATGTTAACGGAATAGATCAGAACATAGGTAGAGGGGTCTCACGCCCTTGGGGTGGGCCACAGAGTGCGGTTCAAACCGGACTGTCTGGGTGGCGCCCTCTTTTCATGTTTTAGATCAACACGCATATCTGCCCCTTCTCCTGGAGTAGGCATGTCGGCGTGGTTAGGGCACGGGACTGGTTTTGGTCACGCTGGTCCAGGTCAGTTAACCCGTTGTCCGCCGGGGATGCAGATCTGCTGTTCTGGTACCCTGAGGGACTTGGGCTTTTTTCAGGGGGAAAAATGCCGGGTCGGCCCGGGTGTCACAGGGTTAGGCGTTATGGAGACCCTTTGTTGGGTACACTTTTGTGTAGCCAAAGTTCGACCGCCGCCCGGTGCAGGCAGATGGAACGAGTCCCACCCTGCCTGTTGATATACGCCGCTGCCATCATACTGTCTGTCCTGACCAAAACGTGCTCGCCTACCACCAGGTGGTCGAACCGTTTGAGGACCAGGAGGACCGCCTTCAATTCCAACACATTGGTGTGCGGGGTAGACGGGCCAGCACGGACCTTCGTCCAGCTGCCCCCCACTGCGTGGGTCCGACACGTCCCTCCCCAACCCGTGAGAGGCGTCGGTGAAGACCGTGACGTGTGAGCGCCTGCTGCCCATGGGGACCCCAATGGTGAGGATACCCAGCCTCCTCCAATGGGCGAGATCTCCCCATATCGACAAAGGAACCGTCAACCGTTTCCATTTGTCCCTCACCGGATCTATTCCCATAGAGAAAAACCACCTCTGTATCCTCCTCATGAAGAGGAGGCCAAGAGGAACCACCGTGTGAGCAGATGCCATCATACCGAGCAGGCGCATCACTTGCAGCGCAGTGACCGTCCCTCCCAGACGGAAACCCCTGAGCGCGCGAAGGATAGACACCCGCCGCTGCTCCGAGAGGGTTACAATCATGGGCCTTGACCTCAACGTCAAGCCCAAGTACTCCACCTGTTGACTGGGAAGAGGCGTACTCTTCTTCCAGATCACAGCAAAACCCAGCCTGGTGAGGAATTCCACCACCAGCCTGGTATGAGACCTGGCAACCTCCTCCGAACGACTGAGGAGTAGAATGTCGTCGAGATAGAACAGAACCCGTATTCCCCGACGACGTAGAGGCTCCAGCGCAGTCGCTACGCATGTGGTGAATGTGCGGGGAGCCAGAGAATAGCCAAACGGCAACCTCTGGTACTCGTACGCTACGCCCTGAAACAGGAACCGCAGGAACCTCCTGTGAGGAGGGAAAATCGGGATGTGAAAATACGCATCCTTCAGGTCTATGGAGGTGAACCAGTCTCCCCTTCTGACAGCAAGCAGAAGGAGTTTGACGGTCAACATCCTGAACGGTCTCGCTACAATCAACCGATTGAACGCGGACAGATCCAGTATAGGTCTGACCCCCCCCTTTTTCTTGGGCACCAGAAAATAACGGGAGTAGACGCCTGACATCGCGTCCTCTCTCGGGACCACGACTACGGCCTGCTTCGCCAACAGAGATCGGATCTCTTCGGCCAGGGCTGTCACTGCTTCTGACCCTGACAATAGGGTCGGCACCAAACCTGAGAACGGAGGTTGGGGTTGCGCGAACTGCAACACAAGCCCCTCTTTCAATGTTCTCTCTATCCACACCCCCAAACGGCATTCTTGTCGCCATATGTGAAAATAATCCCACAGCGCACCCGTCGTCAACTGACGCTGGGCCACAAGGAACAGTAGATAGTTGGCCCGGTCCCTCCCGCTGTGCGACGCACCCAAGGGGGGACCCCGACAGAAAGGGCCGGTTCGATACGGGAGAAGCTGTCATCAAACTGGTTGACACACACCCCCCCCTGAACACCCCTCTAGCGCATGCTGAGGAGTTGTTCTACAGCTAGACACGCAAGGCATGAGAGCCCCATGGGCTCCTACACGCCGAAGCCCTGCAGTGATATTGCTATCACCCAAATCACGCTCGCCTCTTCTTTGCAGACCACTGCCGCTCTCACGGGAGTGGGAGGCATCAGCGTGATACCCCGCCTGGCGAAGGCGAGGCTGGGGTAACCCTTGCTGTGCATTCAACAGAAGAGGCCTCGAGTCCCCCTGCTGACCACTGTAGCTAGTGGCAGCCGTAACACCAGACTCCCCCATCACACACCGTGTGGTGCAGGAGCCACGCGACAGTACAACATTCTCACGGACAGACCCAGGCTCAGCCATTAACTGGGTATCAGCCCCTGTCCCCATGAGAAGCGAAGAATGGGGCTGCATGCGCTTCAAAGAAGGTTCGCGGCCCGCAGCCAAAGGAAAATGATCAGAGCCCCGCTTCCGTGGGTAAAAGAGAGAGGATTGAACGGGGAGCGGGCTGCTCGCGGCAGAATGACAACGGCTTGTTTTATCCAAGCCGCATACACCCAAAATGGCCGATCCCTCGGCCGCCAAGGCTGTCGGCCTTGTGGATCCCTGTTGACTCTCCGCCCAGGGCACCACTGGCGGGGGAAACATGGCCGCCTGTCGAGGGCCCCGCCACAGTCGTTGACGAGGCCGTGCTCCCACCTCTGGCTGCACAGCGTGAGGCGGTGTGGGACCCAGATCAACAACCGCCTGCGCCTCCACAGAACAACCAAAAAGTCCTTCCGTGGAAAAAGGAGTCGCGAGGAGAGAAAACCTATCCTCTTCCCCAAGAGGAGAGTGCTCCAACCAAACATGCCTAACAACAAACGTTGATAGCATCCTAATCCTCCCCGCAGTTATGGCTTGCGACTGAGTCAAGATCTCTATAACACCACAAACATGCAACATGTTTACAATGTCGGCTGGACCCATAGCCCCACTACCCGACACCAATGTGGATAGGAAACTAGCCAGCTGAGCCATAACACTGGCCGCCGCTACAAACCATCCTGCAGCAGTATACCACTCATCCGTCCATACTGCCACCCTCCGAGCCGATTCGCTCTCAAGCATCGGCCGGGTGGGACATCGTTCATCCCCGCCGGGACACAGGATCAAAGCTACCTGGCTACGCAGCCACGGTACACTCGGCCTGCACCCTGTTGTTAGCCCTTTTACCCGTAAAAAAGGTAAATAAGACAGCGAAACCCCCCACATTAGCAACCGACTGACCTTCATCAATGAACCGGGCAAGAGGAGGGAAAAGCGGCAACGTCCCTCGGCTGGGAGTATTAGAACAACGACCCATTTCAGCATCAACATTAGCATTAGCAGTAGCATTAGTAGCATTAGTGTAAGCAGCATGCTCCAGGATAGCCAGGAAATCGTCCACTGCAGTGGAACGTTCACCAAGCCACCCCGGCCCTGGCGCCGAAACACACTTCACAGCATTACTAACACCAACATCAATGCCTGATGACACAGGGCCTACCTGTGTACAAGCTGGCCCGATAGCCAAACCTTGTACGCTGCTCCTTGGTCTGCTGCCGTCAGACGAGGAAACATCAACATAGGCCCGACGTGTCGCTGAAACATGCCCCGAAGATTCCAGGGGTAAACAAACCTCCGGTAAGCTTTCAACATTACACAATTTCTCTAATCTTTTCATAAAAACTAATTACATAAGGCGCACTGCGACCGTTATGATGGAAATGAAATAGAGGAAGAGTGTTTGGTGACCATGCCTAGTGTCTTATAGGCTACGCCTCCATAGGGGCGGGACCCGGCAGGTGTGGGCGTTTTTTTTTTTTTTTTTTGGAGTACAGTAGGTACATGAGATAAGGGATATCTCGATAGGCTTAAGAGCGGGACGCGATGGCCAAGTACGATAATATAACCTTCTGTAGTGTGGTAGTGAAAGGTTAACTTTCTGTAGTGTGGTAGTAAAAGGGTTAACCGTCTGTAGTGTGGTAGTGAAAGGGTTAACCTTCTGTAGTGTGGTAGTGAAAGGTTAACCTTCTGTAGTGTGGTAGTGAAAGGGTTAACCATCTGTAGTGGTAGTGAAAGGTTAACCTTCTGTAGTGTGGTAGTGAAAGGTTAACCTTCTGTAGTGTGGTAGTGAAAGGGTTAACCTTCTGTAGTGTGGTAGTGAAAGGTTAATATTCTGTAGTGTGTGGTAGTGAAAGGTTAACCTTCTGTAGTGTGGTAGTGAAAGGTTAACCTTCTGTAGTGTGGTAGTGAAATGTTAGCCTTCTGTAGTGTGGTAGTGAAAGGTTAACCTTCTGTAGTGTGGTAGTGAAAGGGTTAACATTCCGTAGTGTGGTAGTGAAATGTTCACCTTCTGTAGTGTGGTAGTGAAAGGTTAACCTGTAGTGTGGTAGTGAAAGGGTTAACCGTCTGTAGTGTGGTAGTGAAAGGGTTAACCATCTCGTGTGGTAGTGAAAGGTTAACCTGCTGTAGTGTGGTAGTGAAAGGGTTAAACTTCTGTATTGTGGTATTGAAAGGGTTAACCGTCTGTAGTGTGGTAGTGAAAGGTTAACCTTCTATAGTGTGGTAGAGAAAGGTTAACGTACGGTTATGTATATAACCATAGTTATATGAGTATAGTGACGCTCAGCGTCATAGAGGCAATACACTTCACTTCAGTACTTGCACTGAATAAATTCTCACAATGTATCTTTACATACCATCATCTGTCTGGCCACACCCCCATCCGCTACCTACATAAGCAGGGGTGTGGCCATACCATCATCTCCTTCCCCATCTTTCACCACAAGGCAAGATCAAGGGGTCCTCAGTGAGTCCTGACGCTGAGCGTCACTATACTCATATAACTATGGTTATATACATAACCGTACGTTATATCTCGTATAGCTCTGCTCAGCGTCATAGAGGTAACTCAGGAGCTGAGCAGAGCTGAGCTCGACAAATGTACCCGCTGAGGCCCCCCACAACCATCAGAACCGGGGAGGACCCGAGCCCCCCCGACCCTCCCTAGCGGAGGATGGGAGGGAGACGATCCGACTGCGCGAAGAGGAGCTTGAGCAACTCAACGCACAGGGTGAGCAGACCGTGGGGCGTACCCACGACTACACAACGCACAACCCGCATGCCACTAGGGAACGAACGGAAGGAACAAATTCCCGTTACCACCCCTAATATCACGGGGTCAAGAGCAAAGCCCAACCCCGTGGCAAGGCCGTAGCAGCGGAGCGCGAAGGCGGACCCAGACCCAGAAGAGACTGGACCCCCCCGGAAAAAGGGGGCCTGGAGAGGCCAATGACGCCACAGCATCGAGACCTCACCAGGCGGTCACTAGTGACACCGCCCCCCCGCATCGCCAGCGTAGTCGGACAGGGCCCATCCAAGAACAGGCCCTTCCCCCCAATAGCACGCCGCCAGGCTCACTGATCCTGGTATACTCAGGCAGTCACCCATCCAAGCACAACCCAGGCCTGAACTTATACCGCCTCCGAAATCGAACAAGATCGGGCGTGTTCAGGTCGGCATGGCTGTAAACTCGAAGCACTCAAGAGGCTACACACACAGTGGGAGCAGGCAGCGCACCGGGGAGACGACCTCCAGAAGAGGTCGATCCCTCAATCCAGGCAACAGGCACTTGACCTGAGCCTGGAGCACTGCGGACTAGACAGGCGCCAAAGGGGTCTGCTGAAACAGCACCCCGGCGGAAGGGGCGTATGCTGGTATTGTTGCGCACCATGTCACAGCCTCCACAAAAACCCCCCGACTCTCTAGAGGGGTCGAGGCAGAGAAGGCTGACATGATTGGCAGACGTCATGAAACGTGCAGGGGCACACTCAACCGGCCTAACCCGAGAGTTGACTCCGCTACCAACACACCAGGGAACCAACCACCAAACATGAGGTGGTTGTTCCTATAACCCCTCAAGAAAAAACTCCAAAACACAACTGCGGGTATACACTGGCTATACCGCAGTACAAGTGTTTCAGTTTTCAAAAAGGGGTTATCCCAGGCCTACGGTTTGACGAAACAATTTCGGACCGGGACGTACACAGGGATGCCAGAGGAGTTCCATAAGAACCACCTCAACAGCCCCCTCCCAGCCATGCTTAAGCAGGAGAAGAGAGGGGCGAAAAGAATGGAGAAGGACCAGGCCCCCTTAGCGCAGCGCAAGGTACAACACAACGTGGACCAAGCAACAGTGAGGGGTAATACGTAGTAACACAACCACGAACATCTCCATAACGTCAAACCCTGTAACACCCGGACCGACCTGGCATTTTCCCCCTGAAAAAAGCACAAGTCCCTCAGGGTACCAGAACAGCAGATCTGCGTCCCCGGCGGACAACGGGTTAACTGACCTGGAACAGCGTGACCAGAATCAGTTCCGTGCCCTAATCACGTCGACATCCCCAACACTAGGAGGGGGGTAGGTACGCGTGTCGATCCAAAACATTATAGAGGGCGCCACCCGGACGGTCCCCTTCGTACCGCACTCGGTGGCCCACCCCAAGGGCATGAGACCCCTCTACCTATGCTTTGATCTATTCCGTTAACATTAGAGTTGTTCCGATACCGATACTGGTATCGGAAAAGCCGCCGATACTGGCTAAAATGCTGGTATCGGTATCGGCGAGTACCCTCTAATGCTGCGCTCCGATACCATATGACGTAATTTATCAACAACACTGTGGTCTGTTGAGTAAGCATTATAAAACAAACGTGTGCTTAATCGATTAAAGTGTCAATGCCATTTGTCATTTTAACAGCAGATACTTTCTTAAATGTCATCGTCCCGACAGAGCGGTGTTGACGGCGAGCTCATGGGTTCGCTTGGTGGCTGGTGTTATTAGCATTGAACGGCTAACCGAAAGCTAGCTTTAACATTACCTTGGCTAAAGTTGGGGCTATTCATATAATCCAGCAATAATGGCTGCAGACCTGCAAGCAAAGTACAGCAAGTTGGCAAAGGAGTATTCCAAGTTAAATCACAATGTCACCAGTAACGTTACAGTCTTCTATGGTCTTCCCATATACCGGTAGCTCATGCTAGCTAACGGTAACGTTGTCATTGCACAATTGCACGTCGCGTACACAATTAATGACATGTTGCGGACAGCCATATCGGCGACAATGTTTAGCTTTTAGTGCCAAATGATAAGAGTCTGAGGCGGAGTCTCAAAAGAGAATGTTGAATATTTATTGTGCAAAAATCAAAACAGATCCGACTGCTACTGAACGGAGCCTTGTAGACAGACTGAGTAGGGTATATCTGCAGAGCCAGTGGGTAGCGAGTGCAGCAACGTATAATGTCCGTGTGGATCATTGGAGTAGGGTATATCTGCAGTGCTGAAGCCCCATACTCATTGATTAATGATACTAATACAAATCTATACAATCACCTGTTGTTGAATAAATACCATTACTTTCTAGTTATGACTAAAAAACAGTATATATAAAACAGTATTTGTTAAAAAAAAAAAAAAAATATTATATTTATAAAAAATTTATATAATATCGTTTTTTTTTTTTTTTATGTATGCACTGGTATCGGATAAGTATCGGTATCGGCCGATACCCAAAGCTTAGGTATCGGAATCGGATCGGAAAGGAAAAAATGGTATCGGAACATCTCTAGTTAACATCCCCCAGATATGAATGAGAATTCGTCGAGACAACACTGGCGCTCGGAAGAGACAAACTCCATCCCAGTTGCCCCATAAAAACGCAGTTTTAATGATGAGCAACCAAGGCGCGCAAGCCCATGCGTGATTCCTATCAGAAGGGCAAGGTCAGGGGGCAATACTAACATAATTAGTTGGAATGTGAAGGGTGTAAATAACCCCTTGAAACGTACTAGGATCCTTACTCACTTACAGCAGCTTGGGGTTGGCATCGCTTTTCTGCAAGAAACTCACCTTCGGCGAGTAGATCACCGTCGAATACACAGAGCTTGGGTAGGTCAAGTGTTCCACTCTGGTTTTCAGAGCAAAGCCAGAGGAACAGCCATTCTGATCAACAAAAACACACCATTTACTCCATCTGATGTGATCTCTGACCCTAATGGCAGATTCATTATAGTTTCAGGAACTCTCTATTCCACAAAGGTAGTACTAGTCAACGTATATGCTCCCAATTTTGGTGACACGCATTTCATCAATAAACTTATCTCTTCACTCCCCGACCTGAACTCTAACCAACTGATTATGGGAGGTGACTTTAATTGTGCTCTTAACCCAGCCTTAGATCGATCATCATCTAATCCAGCTCCACAATCTCAGACTGCTAGAGCCATAGTGTCCTTCCTGAAGCAATACGGTATTTCAGATATCTGGCGCTTCCTTCATCCCACCGCCAAACAGTACTCTTTCTTTTCACCAGTTCATCATACATATTCTCGAATTGATTATTTGTTTATTGACAACCCATTTCTATCTCAAGTGCGTTCCTGCTCTTACGATAGCATTGTTATTTCAGACCATGCAGCAATAATCTTAGAGCTAGCCTTCCCGGACAAATGTCCATCATTCAGGCCGTGGAGACTTAATCCACTATTGCTATCTGAGGACTAATTTTCATCGTTCCTGTCCACTAAGATCACATTTTTTATTGAGGTAAATTCTACCCCTGGCATGCCTATGTCCATCATTTGGGAAGCTCTTAAAGCTTTTCTCCATGGAGAAATTATTTCTAATTGTGCTCGACGTAATAAACTGCACAACAGCAGACGCACTGAACTTTCAGACCAAATTATTAAATTGGATTATTCATATGCAGTCTCTCCGACACCTTCACTTTATAATGAAAGAGTGACCCAACAGACGGAATTTAACCTCCTTTCCACCAGTCATGCTGAGCAGCTTCTACTCAAATCACGCCAGTCCTTTTTTGAATTTGGTGATAAACCTAGTAAAGTGCTGGCACTACAGCTAAAACACTGCACCGCTCAGAACTTGATCACGCAAATTAACTCTGCCACTGGAGAGATCTATACGGACCCATTGGAAATAAATGGTCAATTCAAAACATTTTATTCTTCACTATATACCTCTGATTCCCCCAAAGACCCCTCTCTCATGAATAGTTTCTTCGCAAATTTGGATATACCAGTCATAGACAATGATTCAATGACTCTTTTGGAAGAGCCCATTAGCGCTGATGAAATTCAACAGGCTTTAACTATGATGCAGAGTGGGAAAAGTCCAGGCCCAGATGGGTTCCCAGTGGAATTCTTAAAAAAATATTCCACCCAGTTATGTCCCATTATGGCTTCAATGTTTGAGGAATCTTTTCAATCCTGCTCGCTTCCTCCGACTCTCTATCAAGCCTCAATATCCCTGCATTTAAAAAAAGATAAGGACCCGAAAGACTGTGGCTCATATCGTCCTATTTCTCTCCTTAACAATGAAGCAAAGATCTTGGCAAAGGTACTCGCTCGACGACTGTAATCCGTTATACCAAGTATTATCCATCCAGACCAGTCTGGCTTTGTGAAGGATAGAATGGCTTTTTTCAACCTGCGGCGCCTTATGAATATAATTTACTCATCCACCGAGTCTCCCGTTGCAGAGGTCGTTGTTGCGCTAGACGCAGAGAAGGCCTTTGACCGGGTTGAATGGGACTATTTATTCTATACTCTGCAGAAATTCGGTTTCGGCGAGAAATTTGTGTCCTGGGTCAAACTTTTATACTCCTCTCCAGTGGCATCAGTTCGAACAAATGATGTGACTTCGGAATATTTCCCCCTACAACGCGGTACAAGACAGGGTTGCCCTCTCTCTCCGCTACTATTTGCACTAGCGATCGAGCCACTAGCTATTTCCTTTCGCAAGGACCGCCATGTCCAAGGCATCATTAGAAATGGACAGGAACAAAGAATCTCGCTATATGCGGACGATGTCCTGTTGTATATCGCGGATCCAGCGGCCACACTTCCACGTGTCCTTCACATAGTACACGAGTTTGGTGTTTTTTGTGGCTATAAATTAAACTTAAACAAGAGTGAACTCTTTCCCATAAACTCCTTAGCTAGAAATATCCCCCCCTCTAGGTTCCCCTTCAAGCTTTCCCCAAGCAGCTTCCGTTACCTTGGCATAACGATAACACATAAACATTCTAATCTCATAGCGTCCAACTTCACCCCTCTACTGGAGCGCACCAAGCAGGATTTTATCAAATGGTCATCACTTCCTTTATCACTTGTTGGCAGAGTGAACACTGTGAAAATGAACACATTACTGAAATGTCTGTACTTATTTCAAAATATTCCAACCTTTATTCCAAAGTCATTTTTTAAAGCCCTCGACAAGGCAATATCAGATTTTATTTGGAACAAACGCCCAGTCCGAATAAATAAAATGGCCCTCCAGAAGCCTAAATCACAGGGAGGCTTCGCACTACCCAATTTCTTGGTCTACTATTGGGCTGCAAATATTCACAGCATTCTCTACTGGAGTCACTCCCACTACGGACTCTGTCAATGGGTACCGGCATGGGTGGACATGGAAAGGGCATCTTGTTCTAGAACATCTTTGCAATCCTTAGTCTGCTCTTCGCTCCCAGTCACAAACGCCCAGTATACCAACAACCTCTTAGTACAACACTCCCTCCGGATCTGGTCCCAGTTTAGAAAACACTTTGGTCAGGCGGTTAGGTGGCCGAGCGGATGGGTGGGATTAGGAGATAGGAATGGGGAAGGAAATGGAAGTTGTATAATTTTGATAACTGAAATGTATAAATATGTACTAATTCTTCCAATAAAAAAAGATAAATCTAAAAGAAGCACCCAGGGCCAGCACTATGTACACGTCGAGACCCAAAACACATCAATGGACATCGTTCCTCCAAGCCGCCTGGGAGAATGACAAGAAGCTGCTTTTATTACAGAAAAAAATACGGACATGGGTCCCATATGACACGGCTGAGGGAAAACAACACCCCGTCAACCATGCTCCATAAAGAGGGGATGGGGAGCGACGTACCCTATGACGGGGGGAAAAACCATGACTCAACAGACCATTACCGGCGAGGAGTCAGGGAACTCCCTAAACAATACCTTGTCAACCTGCTCCATAAAGGAGAGGACGGGGAACCCCCAGAGAGACTTCCCACGTGAGCAATAGATTGAAAAGACATATTGCAACATTGAGCTATGTAACAATTGTATTAGGACTCTCCGAGGAGGAGGCTCTGCAACTCTGAGGAGGCTCCCTCACTGAGAGGGAGCCTCTGAACCCACAGAGGAGGCTCTGAACTCCCTGAGGAGAAGACTCCGAAACACCCTGAGGAGGAGGCTCTGACCCAATACACACACTACCAGTAGGGAGCAGAGCAGAAGCACAAACATCTCTACTGCGTTGCATCACCCACCAAGCTCAATACACATACAACAGAGCAGAACTTCTTTTTAAGTTCTACTCACCTTAACAATCTGAGGAGGAGGCTCTGAAACTCTGAGGAGGCTCCCTCACTGGGAGGGAGGGTCTGAACTCACAGGAGGCTCTGAAACTCCCTGAGGAGGAGGCTCTGAACTCCCTGAGGAGGAGGCTCTGAAACTCCCTGTAACAGAGGTCCATAACATGGAGCCTGAATAACCCACGGAAGTCTTACCAATAGAAACGTACTCTATGGCGGGGGAATTTCCGTGGTCCACCGCCCAATATGGCGCGGGACCAGGAAACTCCCCCCTACCCTGTAACGCGATGATCCAGCAACGTGACAGGAAGCCCGAATGACAGGGGGTTTTAACCCCTGACCAATCAGAAAAAGGGGAGGAAGGTTTACCAGTTCACCCCTTTATGACCCCTCACCCCTGGTATGATGTAATGACAACTTAGAGCCATGACACCAGTCATAGCATGCTACATGAAGCGTTTAACAGCTTCACATAGACTCATGTGCAAAACCTGCCATCTGAATTTTACAAAGAAAAACACAGACCCAGAGAGGGCCCCTTTAAGACAGGGCTGTACAGTGCGATGATATCGTTGCGAATTGCCCCTTTAATTGGCCGTTGCGATTGGTAAATATTATCTGGGGGCGGGCTTGCGAGTAGTGCTTTCAAGCCTTAGATTCGCATTTCACTCCTAAATTATCCAAGGCGTGTGATGACGCGATGACGTCACTCACGCGAGCTGAGCAGTGAGCACTCAGCAGGTATGATCAGCGAGCTGCGGCGTCTGCTCCTCCTCCAGCCCTCTCGCACCCGTGGCTGTTGTAAACACTGGGACCTCGGTGAGCCTGCCAGCCGGCTAGCTACTGATAGCTATCAACAAATGCTCCAGTAAGTCTAGTAGTGCATGATAGCTTGCGTTAGCTTACTGTTCAAAAACGAAACGTCCCATTAAACTAAATAGTTCAGATAGCTCCGTCCTGATATCAATGTCTTATAACACTGAGTCGATGCATATTCGAGCTGAGGGCACGCTGAATATAGTCAATAGGGACCAGCTGCAGCGCCGGAGAATCCTGGCCGTAGCTGGAGGCTACAGTATAGGCTACTCAGTACACAAAGACAGTGGAGCTGGTTGCATATAGTGAGCATTTAGACTTGTTGCGTGGTGGCGATGTCTCGCAGATAATACAACAAGTATGATTATATAATATATATATTTTATTAAACAAAAATGATATAAAATAAATTTTTTTCTTTTTTTTTTAAATCAAAAACAATCGATATAAATAATGGTAAAATTGTTATTAAAAAATTTGCCCCTAAAAAATATTTTTTGCCCCTAAATTTCTCATTTAGGGGCAAGTGTGCCCCTAGTGAAAAAGCTTAGTGTACAGCCCTGCTTTAAGAGCCCCGGTACCAGAACTTACACATGTGACTTCTGTAGGCCAACACCTAACCCCGTTGTGGATCTTAACGACATACACAACCCTCCAACACAACAAAAAAGGCAAAAGTACACTCTCACTCCCGTAAGAGGAACGCCGTTTTTCATAACGAGAGAAGACACAAGCCCTTGATTACGTATTGGCCACAGGCCTTGCTAAGTCCACATGATAGCGACTAAAACAATCTTTTCCCTAGGAAAAAATCTTTTCTCAAGCAGGAGCACAACCCCAGCAGAAGCTGAGGGATTACACCGTATCCCCACAAACATAGTGAAAACAATATATTGTAAACAAACATGTTTGAGAGGAGGGGGGAAGCCCCAGGGAAACCGGGGGGATCACCCCTCCCGTCCTTACCCTTGATACGACTAGGTTGAACAGGTACTGCCCTGTTAATATGTGAACACGCTACCTGTTTATTGTCATCACAGGCTGAGAGAAGGACTCACCCCTCGATCATATGTCACTAAGCATAGCTAGTTGACTAGTTGTGAGCTCAACCACGTTAACTAACATTACATGAACACACAAGTTCTCATCACAACCAAACCAGTTAATTTTTACACACGTAAAAAACAACGCCGATTTTCTAGGTAGAGAGAAACTATACCAGCGACAAGACAATTCACACACAACACATGTCGTATCCCCAATGTAGTGAAGCAACATACGTTTTGGAAACCACTGGTCTCTCCATGTTGACGAAAGTTCTCGCTGGCGGGGCAACACGGTGTAGGGCCGACTAACATCCTCTGTCAAAGATGACGTCGTAGTCAGAATGTTATGGCCTGTTATCCTCACGGCAATGTTCAACGGTGTAGCATAAGCTAACAGCCAACTAAGAACGACTTGTAGCAACAAGCTAACGCTCCTGGCCTAGTGAACATAACGAGCCAGCGCCGCAGCTAACAGCTAACTGGCTAACAGTTAGCTCACCCAGCTAGCACGCAAGCTAAGCAGCTATCACCGAAACTGCACACGGGAACACAATAATCCAACACTTCAGACAGCCGCCGTCTGACTCACCTCCTCAACCTAAGAGAGAAGAGAAAAAGAAATCAACACAGTTTCCAGAACGGTGCAGATATACAGCGGTGTCGGTACAATTCCTTCATAGGCTGCAGCCGACTTGAGCGTGGTGCTTCCGATAATGAAGCACCAAACACACTTTTCTTCGTGAGGGTAACTTTCAACTTGAAAGATGGGGCCTTCACATGACAGAGAAGAATCCATTCGTCCAAAAGATCCCGGGTTTTAACCACAGATCTTGGTCGCGGCCCACTAGATTGACTACCGTAGGCTTCAAACCAGGACCCTCCCTCTGCCGTCTAAGAGGCAGAAAAAGGGATACCTGTCTGGGGCCGGCTTTCATAAATTGTGCAGCTAACCCCCTCATAGCAACACAACTGGCGCTTCGCGTAGCAAAAACATCACTCACCCAGAGGTAGCCAGCCGACGCCTCCTGCACAGTCCAGCTGCAGAACCGAAGGTAATACCTGTCCAGCTGCAGCTTGAAGGACTGCAGGTGGGGATTAAACCAGCGACGCGAGCCCCTAATACGAAAAAGCCGTTGGAGGTCAGAATGATCATCATCTTCCAGACACCCCAGCGACAAAGACATTATCGCCGTATTTTCTCGAAAATAGTGAGAGAGAAAACAAAGATCTCCTTGATCTTCTGTTCTCCTTTCTTCAAATTAATCAACCTAGCTCAATTGATTGGTATACAGGCACTTCCTTGTGGTGAAAATTGAAGAAGGAGATGATGGTATGGCCACACCCCTGCTTATGTAGGTAGCGGATGGGGGTGTGGCCAGACAGATGATGGTATGTAAAGGTACATTGTGAGAATTTATTCAGTGCAAGTACTGAAGTGAAGAGTATTGTCTCTATGACGCTGAGCAGAGCTATACGAGATATAACCATCTGTAGTGTGGTAGTGAAAGGTTAACTTTCTGTAGTGTGGTAGTAAAAGGGTTAACCGTATGTAGTGTGGTAGTGAATGAATGAATGAATGAATGAAAACTTTATTTAACAGATTGCAGAATGGATACAATACAGTACGGCTCAATACACAAAATTGTTAAGGGGATGCAGACCAGAGAAAGACGTTTGTCTTGTTTACATCAGGGTCCCCCATTTTCAATTCATAGTGACATTTATGACATACACAACATACATGACATCATGACATTTATGGCATAGGGACATACATGACATGCAGGTATATAGTACTGTTACATTTGTGACATATATGATATGCAAATATACAGTACTGTTACCCATATATCCTGACAGAGAGTATACATTGATGGGGAGGAGACTGTACATTAGGAGGGGGTGGGTGGGTGGGAGAGACATATACATACGGTGGGGAGAGAATATATACATACGGTGGGGAGGAGACTGTACATTAGGAGGGGGTGGGTGGGTGGGAGAGAAATATACATACGGTGGGGAGAGAATATATACATACGGTGGGGAGGAGACTGTATATTAGGAGGGGGTGGGGGTGGGTGGGTTTGGACATTTACGGTGGGCAGTTTCGAATTGCAGCCTCCCGTAGGTGCTCTTTTAGAGCAGTTTTGAATGTGGGTAGGGATTCACATTCCTTTACAGCTTTGGGTAGGGCGTTCCACATTGATGTGGCATAATTGTGAAACGTGTTTAGTCCCTTGTTTGAGCCGAATCTGGGTTTAACATGATTTGTTGAGCTTCCTCTGGTGTTGTGGTCGTGGTATTCACTGACCTTTGGGAAGTATTTTGACATGTACATGGGTACCTTAGTCGTATAGTGTATCTTGTAGACCAGGCCCATTGCAAGTTGCTGTACTCTGTCATCTACTCTAAGCCATCCTAGGTAGTCAAAGTGGTCAGGGGTGAGGTGGGTTCTAGGAGTACGGTCAAGTAGTAGTCTGACCAGTTTGTTTTGTGATGTTTGTAATCTTGTTTTTAGCGCCTTTGATGTGCTTTGGTACCATGAGGTGCAAGCATAGTCGTAGTACCCTTGAATGAGTGCTCCTGCCAGAGTCTTCAGGGTATTCTTGTTTACCAGAGAGGAGATCCGTTACAAGAATCTAGTTCGTTGGTTGACTTTTTTTATTACCTTGGATGCCATTTTGTCACAGGAAAGATTTGCCTCTAGGATGGAACCTAGGTATGTCATTTCATCTTTCCTTGTGACAATATTGTCACCCACTGTGACTGAGAAGCCGTCGGTCTTGCTGAGTTTGTTATTTGATCCAAAGAGAATGGACTCTGTTTTACCCAGGTGTAATGATAGTTTGTTATCAGCGAGCCAGGTGCAGATTCTGCAGAGTTCCGAGCTGAGGGTTTTTTCAACCTGTAACTAGGGCTGGGCGATATATCGAGTATACTCGATGTATCGCGGCTTATTCTACGTGATATGTAGTAAATTACTATATCGTGAACATCGAGTATATGTTGTCACGTCGCGGCTGATATGAGACTTGCTTTAGTGCAGAGCGTTCCTCTCATTTCATTATAGACAGACCAGCGCAAACCTTAAATGACTTGCAATGGGCTAACGTTAGCTGCTAAGTTAAACCATAATAGGCTAAGCTAACTAGCGTTAGCTCTTAGCTGCTAGCTCTTAGCTGCTAGCGTTAGCTCAAAGCGGACTCCACGACACTAGTTCCATTAGTGAGAAAAGGGGGTGGGTTATATTGACGACGCTTGACAACAGAGGTTTAAAGATAACTTCATATTTATTGGTTATTCGTTTCTTGCATCCAGTTTCAATCTCCGTGTGTTCAACTTCCTGTGTTTACATTCGAGTGTGACATCATCGCCTACGGCAGCTTATACGCTCAAAATGCAAACCGGACAAGATTAGCCTCTTTACAAGTACAGAGTGTGATAACTGAGAGACATCATTCAGCAACAATACAGAAGGCATTACAGGTATTGTCAAAAACAAAAATCCTGATAATAGTGTGGTTATTTCTTCCCAAAATATCTTAACCGGCAGGCATTCCCAGTACATATGCATAAATGTACCACTATCACCGTTTGTACATAAGGAAGTGTTGTCCGTCTTTATGTTTATGTTTGAGAATCTGGTTTTAAGTTTTTTACTGCAGCCTAGTTGATTATTGAGTAATTTCCAAAGTTCATGTGGTTTGTTTTTGTTTCCCTCAGTTTTGTCATCGATGATTTTTTTTAACAGAGTTAAAAATTATGACGCCCCATTTTATTGAATTTTTTTTACCACAGTTGTCGCGGTTGTCTGTTCTCCATCCGCGGGTGCCTTGACACACCACAGGATTGCGGTGATGTGGTTACCACGACAGCCCTATACAGAAGGTTAACCTTCTGTAGTGTGGTAGTGAAAGGGTTAACCGTCTGTAGTGTGGTAGTGAAAGGTTAACCTTCTGTATAGGGCTGTTGTGGTAACCGCATCACGCAATCCTGCGGTGTGTCAAGGCACCCGCGGATGGAGAACAGCCAACCGCGACAAACGTGGTTAAAAAAACTAAAACAAATGGGGCGTCATAATTTTTAACTCAGTTAATTTAATGACGATTGCCTCGTGCATCCGTTTTCCAGTAGCATGAGCTAACTTCACGTTTCCATACAGTTTACAACTCACAGATGAAATCAGGATTTATTTTCATATCCCGGACTCGAGCCCCCAATGTATACCTTTTCCTGTATTAATCTGAACCGTAGTAGAGTACAGGGGAGTGTTCTCCTAACACTCCCGGGCCGAAGTGCCGGTCATGTAACTTGCTTGTTATAACTAGCCGGACTTCGGGGTAATTCCCTCTGTAAGGTGGTGACAGTAGACCAGAAAACCGTTCTCTCAAGGACTGGGCATTAATTTCCGTTTGCAGCTCTCTATTCTTAATGTTATTGACTAACGTTACATGCAAATTAAGTGCTGCCTCTCTCTACCGTCCCCGCTACACTCGGGACTACATTAACGTTTCCCTACTGAAGGAATCCTTGTTTTTCAATGTAATGTAAATATCTGCATTATAATGTAAATATATCGGTGGGTGACAGCATCTACTCAGACGGGTCTATAGATCTTAAAAGTAGCCGGCAGCCAGTGTGTGTTTCCACCAGAGCAGCAAGCAGGGTGTGTGCGTGCCAAGGTCGTTGTCGGCCGTGTTGTTCAACAGAGGAGATAACAGGCCGCTGGTGGGGGAGGTTTGGTCAGAGAGCTACGGGAAGAGTTCGACATCGATAGAAGAGGGCGTTTAGTGTGTCAAACTAGACTGCTGTTGCCATGGTAGCGTGTCCCTTAGTAATGAGAAGAGGGGGCGGGGCCCCCGTTGCTAGGGAAAACGTTATGAGCCATGAGTTTTCCGGGGTAAGTTAGATTGAGACACGACGCACAGGCGAGCATACGCGTTGATCAGAGACTTTGAGATCCCTCCTCACCCTCGCTGGGTGGGGGAGGGGAATATGCCACATCATCGCTAGCTTCGGCTAACAGGGGAGGTTTTGGCCGACGACGAGGCCCAGAACCATTGGACTAATAGCATAAGAGACGGTGGAGAAGAATGAATTAAGACTGTTCAGGACATTACAGAGTTGGTTACATCTGGTACGAGGCTTTGTTTATGGAATAAACAACATTTTTCCAAGAAAGGTACCACGTTTGCCAGTGTCGAATTCTTCTGATTACGGATTACATTAACGGGGATGACACAGTTGTACAGCCAGTATGAGAAGGTCGACTTCGGAGTAAGAGATAAACACAACGCAGAAACTTCACGAACACAGGTGACGAGGTGATACTGGCTGATTATGACCAATATCTTTCACTACTCTCACTTCGTTAACGTTAGTTAACGTTATCATAGCTATTATCTGTAATGTCAACTGTATAATGTTAGCTTTGTTTGCAAATGTTAGTTAACGTTTGCTATCTATAACGTTAGCTAGTTTTCCCCCATGAACAATGACACAAGTTGTGATATTGTTATTGACTAACGTTACACTCAAATGAAGTGCTGCCTCTCTCTACCGTTCCCGCTACACTCCGACTACATCAACGTTTCCCTAATCCCTACTCTCACCTCGTTAACGTTATCATAGTATAGTATATAGCTATTATGATCTGTAAGTCAAGTCAAGTCAAGAGATTTATTTGTCACGGCATACAAGTATACAATGAAATGCGGCTGGTCTTGCCCGCAACGATGTGCAAATAACATATAATAGAATCAACATTGTGCAATAAACAAGTAACATTGTGCAATAATCAAGTAACATGTTAGGGCATATGTCAACTGCCAACTGGCAATGTCAACTGCCAACTGGATAACGTTAGCTTTGTTTGCAAACGTTAGTTAACGTTCGCTATCTATAACGTTAGCTAATTGGCTAGTTTCCCCCAATGATGAACAATGACACAAGTTGTGATATTTAACTAGCTACGTATGTGCATTCAAATTCACTAACGTTAAAATATTATTTTAATAACTTTAAATGTTTGCTCAAATAACGTTAGTTTTAAGTTGGAGAAGGGATGTGTGACTATTCGCTGCTTGCGTATACCTACAGTATATATCCCACAACGCATCACTCTTAAAGGAGCAGACAACACCCTAATCTACTTTTATCACATTTCAGAATGTTGAGGGACAAATGGATAGATTATCAAACATGTTTAAAATAGTTTCGGGACTCCTACGATCTTAGAATTTTTTTCTAATCACGATCATGGGTAAACTTGCATGTCTTGATAATAAAAAAAAAAAAAAAAAAAATATATACAGGTATATACAAAATGTATAATTTTTTTTTAAATTAAAACTTTTTTTCTTTTTTAACCCATTCTCCGCCAATCACGTGTTAAGGCGGGTTTCTCCGCCATGCATTGTCTGCCAATAACTCTGTAAGGCGTTTTTGAGATCAATATTTAATATTTTCGTCATGGTATTCATATTTCACCCACGGAGTCTTGGCTGATGCTGTCTGAGCCATCACAACTCTGCAACGCTTCAATACCGCCACTTGGTGGCCGATCGGCGAGTTGCCAAACCGGAAGTGGCCATTGTAGTTCGGTCCCTCCCCTATTTTCGTCCGGCCACTCGCTTATCGTCCCGGGGCTCAATACAGACACCGTCGATATGGATCTTTGCCATAACTCAATAATCAACATGATTTGGACGTGTATTAGTAATATACAAACCGGAAATGGATCGCATCGATCAACATCCCATAATTGGGATCTGTTTGCTCCACTCTTATCGCCCAACGCTACGAGGAGACTGGGGTGAGCAGATGAGCAGTCATGACGTTTAGGACCATGTACAGTTGAATTTTTTAATATATAACGTTGATCGGTATCAAACTGCATTTGATAATCATTATATGCATTTATGCCTATATCTCACGTTCTATGAAATACTGCAGAAAACGATAAAAACATATTTGTCTAGACGGTATTTTAGTATGAATGTGTGAATGAAAAAGTAAAACGTTCCTACATCCTGAACGATAGATAATTGATGTTGAATGGGCCATAGTAATGTCAATTTAGCAATACAATTAAAAAAGTTATAGCCCTGCAAAGAAGGTGAACATCTCCATAGACAAATAGCGCTGGCAGAGATGATTTAGGATGATCAAAGTGGTGGCAGAGAATGGGTTAATAGAAGTGCGGTCCCACTGTGATTAGCCACACACACAACCGCAGTGAGAAAATGACAGCCCTCCTTCTGTAGTGTGGTAGTGAAAGGGTTAACCTTCTCTAGTGTGGTAGTGAAAGGTTAACCTTCTGTAATGTGGTAGTGAAAGGTTAACCTTCTGTAGTGTGGTAGTGAAAGGTTAACCTTCTGTAATGTGGTAGTGAAAGGTTAACCTTCTGTAGTGTGGTAGTGTAAGGGTTAAATATTGTGAATTGGGGCTCATGCTGCGTGGAGCCTGCTTGGTATTCTAGGACAACCCACTTCCATCACACCACCTGTGGCCTCTCTCTCTCTCTCTCTCTCTCTCTCTCTCTCTCTCTCTCTCTCTCTCTCTCTCTCTCTCTCTCTCTCTCTCTCTCTCTCTCTCTCTCTCTCTCTCTCTCTCTCTCTCTCTGGTGAAGAGGTGTTCTCGAAAGAGAGGCACATTTTGGGTTTTAAATACAGTAGAAAAGAAAAAAGTGTCATCTTTTTTATTTCATTTTAGGGAGAGCAAATATGACATGTATCTCAGTAGGAGGAATAAGATAGAACAGGTATTGGATCATGATTGCTGTATGTCTGTTCAGAAAGATGATCAAAGCCAGACTGAGCATAGCTTTGAATTATTATAGAGCATTGAACAACCTAGATCAGTTCACCGATATATGGGCAGTTTTGGGCACATAAAGGAGTGGAAGTGCTCTGTAATAGTAGATGAGCTGGTATTGGCAACTGAGCTGATTTGAGTTTTTTCTTTGTTGTGGTTGTTTTTTGTTGTTGGTGGTGTTGTAAATTGGTGTAATTTTTTTTGTGTTTTTTTTGTTGTGCTTTTAAAAATGGTTTATCAAATTGTTTGTAGGTTTTCTTGAAAGGAGGACAAGTGCTATGTACAGTTGACTGTGTAATGCTTTTTGTTGTAATGCTAGAATGATTTATAAATAACACACTCTCTCTCTCTCTCTCTCTCTGCCTTTCTCTCTCCCTCTCTCACTGCCTTTCTCTCTCTCTCTCTCTCTCTCTCTCTCTCTCTCTCTCTCTCTCTCTCTCTCTCTCTCTCGCTCTCTCTCTCTCTCTCTCTCGCTTGGCCTCTCTCTCTCTCTCTCTCTCTCTCTCTCTCTCTCTCTCTCTCTCTCTCTCTCTCTCTCTCTCTCTCTCTCTCTCTCTCCCTCCCTCCTTTAATCTCTCTCTACCTCTTTCTGTCCAGGTTATCTCTTTTTGCCTCTCTGTCTCTCTCTGTCTCTCTGCCTCTCTCTGTCTCTCTGCCTCTCTCTGTCACTCTCCCTCCCTCTCCTTTCATCTCTCTCTCTGCCTCTCTCTATCTCTCCCTCTCTCTTTCAGTTTCTGTCGCTGTTTCTATCTCTCTCTTTCTCCCTCTCTTTCTCTCTCTCTCACCCTCTCTTTCTTTCTCTCTCTCTCCCTCTTTCTCTACTCTTTCACCATGCCTGTGTGTTTCTCTTTCATGCAGCAAGTTTATCTGGACCATCAGAATGGCATGGGTGGGTGTGTTTGTTTGTCCGTGTGTGTGTGTGTGTGTGTGTGTGTGTGTGTGTGTGTGTGTGTGTGTGTGTGTGTGTGTGTGTGTGTGTGTGTGTGTGTGTGTGTGTGTGTGTGTGTGTGTGCGCGTGCATGCATGCGTATCAGAAACATCAGCAATCTCCTACATCGCTGTTCCCTTGATTGGGCTGTGGTGGGGGCTGTAGTCATGGCTGGCTGTCTGTTTGGCTGTGAGTGTGTGCGTGTGCGTGTGCGTGCCTGTGTGTGTGTGTTTCCAGAACTCAATGTTCCTCAGGATCACAGATTAGCCAGTGCCGTATTGTTGCTGTGTGTTTGTGTTAGGCCAGACGTCGCAACTACAGGAAGGCACACTGTAAGCAAGGAAAGATGTGTGTGTGTTTTGGGTGTGGGTATACCGGTGTGCTCTGGTTGGGTGTGGGTATACCGGCGTGCTCTGGTTGGGTGTGGGTATACCGGCGTGCTCTGGTTGGGTGTGGGTATACCGGTGTGCTTTGGTTGGTCTGTGACTGTAAACCACCTTGATAGCGTCAATAAACTCTCGAACTCTCGTATGAGATGCGCTAATAACTTTTCAGGACATTTTCCATTCAGCGTGAGAAAAAAAAGGTTTAAAAGATTAATAAAAAAGACTAACTGTCTTTGCTGAGTCTTGGTCAACTAAGACCAACTGATTAATGGGAGAAGGAGCAGCTCTGCTGTGTTTTATCGTTAGGGTTAGAAGAAGAAGGGCAGCCCTGCTGTGTCTTATCGTTAGGGTTAGAAGAAGAAGGGCAGTCCGACTCCTGCTGTGTCTTATTGATGCAGGTTCCTAAATGGTGCCAAAATCTCAATATATTCTTTTATAATTACCATTACTGAATCATCAATTTAAACTAGGTGAATGTCTTCTCTCTACCAGAGAGCTGCACCTCACTCTGATCCCTCTGATCTGCTTCTGAACCGTAAAGAAGGACAGACTGCTTACAGTATTAAGTGTATTTTATTATTTTGGTTTCATCATACATCGTACTTAAAAAGCATCGGACGGCCCAGCAGCGGGCCGTCACACACTCGCGCGCACGTCGCATGTCACACTCTCGTCTGTCGGCTCACGGCTGCATTTTTCGCCAATCATCCAATACACCTGGGGTGTCCAACACATTTTCACAGAGGGCCACATCAGCATTATGGTTGCCCTCAAAGGGTCAAAGACCGTATAAATGTAAATGTAATGTAATGTAACATAAATAACTACTCCTTTACATATTGTTTCTGTATTTTTTACTTATTCAAGTTACACATTGCATATGCATAGATGTAAAAATATGTTAGCTTATGTTATTTTAACATAAATCCTTTTAGTTTATCAGGTTAACCCCATATTACTCTATCAATCAATGATCAAACCATTCAAGTAAATAACAAAGAAGAAGGGGCGCCCAAGTGGCGAATCATGTAACGTGCTGCGTCGCGGCATGGCCGACCCGGGACCGCATTGGGTAACACCGAGGTGGTTGATTCCCTGGTGTGTTGGAGCAGTGTCAACTCCCGGGTTCACCGTTTGAGGGTGCCCCTGCACGTTCATGACGTCTGCCGATCGTGTCAGCCTTCTCTGCCTCGACCCCTCTGGGTGGGGGCTTTTAAATGGAGGCTTGGTCATGCAACACCGCCAGCTTACGCTCCTTCCGCCGGGGCGGCTGTGTTCAGCTGTCCCCTCTGGCGCCTGTCTCGTCCGCAGTCTCCAGGCTAGGGTTAACAGCCTGTTGCCTGGTTTTTCCCCGGTGCGCTGCCTGCTTCCGTTGGTTAACCTTTTTTGTGTGCTTACGGCCATGCTGACTGCCTGTTCTGCAGGGTCAGTGTGCCAGGCGGTGTACTATTGGGGGGACAGGGCCCGCTCGGCTTACGGCCATACCAACCTGAACACGCCCGATCTCGTCCGATCTCGGAAGCTAAGCAGGTTCTGGCCTGGTTAGTACTTGGATGGGATTCCGTCTGGGAATACCAGGTGCAGTAACTGAGGGGCCTTTGTCCGAATACGCTGGCGATGTGGGGGGCGGGGCACTACGTGCCCACCTGGTGGGGTCTTGATGCTGGCATCATGGACTTCTCCGGGCCCCCATTCCAGGGAGTCCAGTCCTTTTGGTGGGTCTGGGTCTTCCTTCGCGCTCCGCTGCTACGGCCTTGCCACGGGGTTGGGTTTGCCCTTGACCCCGTGATTCTGGGGGCAGTAACGAGATTGTTCCTCCGTTCGTTCCCGGGTGGCATGCGGGTTGTGCGTGTGTGTAGTCGTGGGGTCAAGCCACGGTCTGCTCACCCTGTGCGTTGAGTTGCTTGAGTGCCTCTTCGCACGGTCGGGTCCGTCGCCCTCCCGTGAAGCCACCAATAGGGGGGGTGCCCTCCATTAGGGTGGGTCGGGGGGGCTCGGCCCTCCCTGGTCTGATGGTTGTGGGGGGCCTCAGCAGGGTACATTTGTCGAGCTTCTAGCTCCCGCTCAGCTCCTATTATGCATGAGACGCTGAGCGTGAGCTAGTGTGGCACAGAACGTTAGGTTATAACTATAACCAAGTTCTGTTAACACTAGTGAACGCTCAGCGTCTAGACGCTGCTGCAGGCCCTTGATTTTTCATTGTGATGAAATTTGTTGGGAAGGAGATGAGTGTGTGGCCCATCCCGGCTTATGTAGGTAGGCGGATGGGGGTGTGGCCAGATGAATGCTGGCATTTAAAGGTACATTTGAAATTTATTCAGTGTGCATACGCTGAAGCGAGATTATGCATGAGACGCTGAGCGTTCACTAGTGTTAACAGAACTTGGTTATAGTTATGATAGTTTGATTACAGAAAACATGTGTCTGCATGAACACACAACTGTAACTGTACTAAAAAATAACTAAATAAGGTTTACAACTATATCGGTCAAGTTTTGGATGGGACTTGTTTCCATCCCTGAAGCTTCTGATTAAATTGGGCGAGATGCTCGGTTATGTCACACAACATAGCAAAGTCACACAGTCAGTTTGCATCTGACAGTTCAGACAATATTTCTTCAACCCTTTGTTACCTACAGTACCATTATAGAATTCCGCCTGGATCTTTTTTGTATTTTGGGCTGTAAAATTGTCAAAGAATGTCTGAGGAGTAAGTGCCTTTTTTCCTTTGTTACTTCATCAATTGTTGTTGTTGTTCAACGTATGTGTAAGAATGTGTAATAACAGTTTAAATCAGGGGTCCCCAAACTTTTTCCTGTGAGGGCCACATAACTTTTCCCTTCTCTGGTGGGGGCCGGGGTCAGTTTGTAACAGAAAAAGTGTGACGATCGCAGGGGTGCCTAAACGTAAACATTTATTGTTTTCCAGAAAGCCACACATAACCAAATATTAATAACCCTTTCCGGGATTTTCACAGAAAAAAAAGTCAGGAAATAAATAATAACACTATTAATGAAATAAATAACACTATTTATGAAATAAAAATACAGTACTACAGACCACCTAGCTCTAGCTCTGTACTATTTAAAAGCACAGTGCAGGACACACTCAAAGGTTATCGCACCTCAGAGATGGAAGTGGACATGTATGACAGGACAAAGGCCATATGTAATGGCCTTGGGATTGAGGAACATACTACCAGCCAAAGGAGGAAGCAGAAAAGGATGGACGAGTATGTAGTTGAGTCATCTTGTGGCACAAGCTCAGACCTCAGCTCAGGAGATCAGCTGAGACAGAGACTGTTCTATCCAGTCCTCGACAGAAAGCTGCAAGAGCTTGAGAGCAGGTTCTCGTGAGTTGGAGAACAACTTAAGAGAGGCATACAGGCATGTTATCCAGCCTCAGACCAGTTTCTCTCAGTGGAATTGCTGCAACCCCTCACCACACATTACAATATCCAACTACTGCCAGAGGAGATCACATTTGCAAAGTGTTTCCTCTTTCCTGGCCAGGACAGGCAGAGATGCAGTCCCTACTATACAAAGTGTCTTTTCCCTCCTGGATGATAATAATAATAATGCATTTTATTTATAAGGCGCCTTTCAGGACACAAAAAAAAAAAGTCCACAAATCGGGGAATGAAAAGATTATAGGATCAAATGAAAACTACTACTTACTAAAAATCTTTCAGTGCCACTCACGAGATTTCTCGTGTTTTTTTATAGGTGGTTGCTAGCCACTCACGAGATTTCTCGGAATTTTTTTTTTTTTTTTTTTTTTGCGATCTGAAAAATTATTGCATCACCCGAGCCTACCCGAGTATTGCAGAGCTGCGCCGGTGATCACTGTGGAAAAAAGCGCCCCCTGTCGTCTCCCAGATGACATAAGTGATTTTGGAATGGACTCAATGAAAATGAATGGGGAAAAAAATCCGGTACTCCACATTTTCCAGTTCACTGATCCAGCCGGGGTTACTAGAGTTCATTCTGGAGCCTCAGATCCCCGCGGATCATGGAGATCCACTGTGTCGCGTTGGATCCATACACGTATCGATTTTTTCGAATGGTGATCAGGAATTGGAATATACCAGTTGGATACCATCTGATGTCAGGTAAGGACTCTATGTTATCAGTGGTAGGATAATCAGAGTAAGTTTGATGAAGTTATAAGCTGTTTTGTGAAATGTCTTCTTTCGGTTTCAATGTAAAACTCCGAGAGGAAATCAACGAGGCGATTATCCGCGCGCGGCCGTAATGTGCGTGCGTGCACGTATAATATTGATCATCTAGCGTTTATTTGAAAACTATTCATAAAAAGGCCGACGAATATCAACGTTGTGGAATATTCCACTAAAAGACGATTTTCATAGAATGCTCCAGAATGAGCTGTTTTTTATATCAAAACGGGGGCTTTTCTAACTGCTCTGAAACGGCAACGACGCGATAAAAAAACAATCTGCCTCCACAGCACTGTCTGGAAAATAGTCTTTGATAATGCGATGGGCAGATTAGACACATAGCCATAATTTAAAACATAGATTAGGCGATATTAACGTTAACATTGGCGCGGATGGTGGCATTCAAGCGGTAAAATGGAAAACCAGGCGTGGCACTGAAAAGTACTAAAAACCAACAAAAAATATCAAACACTAACAAACATTCAGCACAGACAATGGGGATGCTGCCATCTTAAAAAAAATTATATTTATTATTTTTAAGCTCCGGGGCTCTAGGGGGCCGGGCCAAATGTGGAGGCGGGCCGGATCCGGCTCGCGGGCCTTAGTTTGGGGACCACTGGTTTAAAGGGAATAAAAACACAAAAATGTATTCCATCAGCATTGCGTCCGGTGCTATTTGCGTGTATTTAAATGAGGTAATATGGGCGGAACATGTCTCCCTTTCTATGCAAATGAGCCTCATCAAAAAGCACTCCCAATTCACAAAGGCCGGCGCAAATTGCACCGCGCAGTTAAAGCGACGCTCTTTACGTCTTGAGAGATTTGGTGGTAACTAAGCTCATTAACACTTTGACGACCGATGGGCTTAGTCTAATTAGTGGCTAGAGGACCGGGGAATGTAAACAAACATGTGGGTTTTCTAACAGCTATATCTATACTTTATAGTGTTGCTATCTGTCCATTCTCATTGTCAATTGAGTGCATAAACCGTCCCTTCAGAATGGCTTAAAGAAAGAAAAAAATCCATCGGTAGGTTGTCATTTTATAGCGCCGTGTGTCAGGATGGAGGTAGGTGAGTTCCAATTGTTGTAGGCAATCACAGAGACGGAGAAGGTATACTCTTGAACAGGTTCGACTTTAATAGTAAAGAACACAAAGAGTAATACTAGGATACTATGCCAAGGCAAGAGAACGAGAGAATTAGATAATGGAGCTTAGTGGTGGTCCAGAACAGGAACCGCCCGCGTTATCTCCGAACACCTATAGTGAAGACCTGACAAGTGACAAGCAGAGGAAAGGAATGTTATATAGCCACCAAATACCAACATTCCACACACACCCCCGTGACAGCCAATCAGAAGACAGGGAAAACAAGTGACAGTAACCAAGTGACAGATGACAGAGAAGGTGGGAGGTTCCCGACCGTAGTCAAGAACCAGAATCGTAACAGCCGTGAATATAAGCTTTATCGCAGATTTCGTATCATCTATTTTCTGGAAAGCTAGTTATAGAGCTAAAGGCTACTAACGTTATATTCAACGGCATTTCCGTTGTGCTAATGAAATAACATAAACTGCTTATGATCCGGACTATCCCAGATCATCTATGGATGAAAGGGGGGCGGCGGGGGACGTCGATTAGTATTATTGATTACCAATACAGTGTCCGTGTAAGTAGCCACATTCACAGATCGATTGCTAGCGTTGCACAGCAAGCTCCGATCCGGCTATAAATTAGGTGATAAATGTCTTACCGTCAGCCCGTTTGAATGAATCAGAATCAGAATCAGAAACGTCTTTATTGCCAAGTAATTTTCACATACAAGGAATTTGCTTTGGTGGTTTTCGGTGCGACATTAGCGGACGGACATGAACAGACAGATAATACAATAAAGAGGTGGAGTAAAATAAAATTAAATATGAACTAAGTTAACACTTTGGCTGCCTAAGGTTAAATTCATGATATAGTATAACAAAGCAGGATAGCCGGACCAGCACTCACAGGTTCAATGTTTTTTTAATTGGCAGCCTGAATCAAAGCAGACATGTTTCGGACTAATGTCCTTCTTCAGTGGTATGGCTAGCCAGTGTGAGTACTTGTGAGCGCGGTCTAACTTGACTATATAAATTCATGATATACCATAGATTGCCAGCGCTATTTGTCTATGGAGAAAGTCCCCTTCTTTGCAGGGCTATAACTTTTTAAATTCTATTGCTACATTGCCATTATTAGGGCCCATTCAAAGTCCTATATGTATTGTTCATTGTGTAGCAACGTTAAACTTTTTCATTCACATATTCATAGTAAAGTATGGTCTAATGTATAAGTATGTTTTCATGTCTTTCTGCAGCTTTCTCCAGAACGTGATATATAGCCCCAAATGCATTATATTGATGATGAAATACAGTTTGATGGCAATCAGCGCGATATAAAAAATTCCAACTAGACGTACTTCTAGAAGTTACTACACGTCATCTGATGTTGACCGGATGGGCGAGGGGGCGTTTATAATTCCGTGGGCAGCGTTATACCAATCATCTAATGTGGGTCAAATGTTGATAATAGCAGTTAGTATCGAAGACGGTAACGTTACACGCTGAAACTCACCCCAGTCTCCGCGCGCCGTTGGGCGATCATCGTCGAGTAGAAATCTTATCATTATGGGATATATTTTTACCCGGTCCATCTCCAGCTTGTATAATGGTATATACGTCCAAATCATGTTGTTTATCGAGTTATTGCCAATCGATCACCGTGTAGCGTGACGAGCCAGAGTCCCATGACCTATAGCGAGCGGCCGGAAGTACTACGGTCGTCTAGGACAACATCTATTCAACATCCTGTTTGGCGATTGCGCCGATCGGCCACCAGATGGCGCTCCTGAACCGCCAGAGAGCTCAGTGGGTCCTGCTGGTGGATCTCAGGCCAGCGGAGGGGACATATGAATCCGATCGCAGATTTTTGAAATATTGATATAAGGACGACGTAACGCGTCCTCCGGCAACTTTAGCATGGCCAGCAAAGACGTCTAAAGACGGGTCCCGGCAGTCAAAGTGTTAAGCACAATAGAATATAATATAACTATGAAATCAAATATAGGCCAGGGCTGGACAACTGTAAATAAAGAGGTTGAATCAAATTAAATGGGATATAAACTCAATTAAATATAGCACAATAGAATATAGTACAATTATAAGTAAAAAATTAAATAGGAATAGGACATGACAGACAGATGCAATGATGAAAGATGGTGACAAAAACAAAGGATGCAATGTGTCATGAAAATACAAATTAGGCAAGCTCTATACATTATGAAGTAAACGAAATACAAGTGGTGAAAAATACTCATCATCAATCATTTCGGGTTTATTTATTCCACTTCCTGATATCTGCCAACAGCGCTGGCAGGTGCAGACTGCTCCGAGCCAACTGCGCTGGAGCAAATCAGGAGCAAACTGCACACCTATGGGCGTGTTTGCGCTAGTATCTCATCCTCGCAATGTCCTTAGTGAATGGCTCGCAAAGACGGAGCAAATACCGTGTGCTAGAGGTCACAGTAGGTCATTGTGTACCATGATGTCGTAGTAGGAGAGAGTCAAGAGTCAAGAGTTTTACTACTACTGATGTCGTAGTAGGTCATTGTATACCATGAGGTCACATTAGGTCATTGTATACCATGAGGTCGCAGTAGGTAATTGTATACCATGAAGTCACAGTAGGTCTTTGGACCTACCTTCACCCACATTGTCTTAAGTTTTCTCTTGTGACAACCTCCTTGGAAGTTCGTAAGAGAAAGCCTACGATAGTTACCCCCGGATTCATCAACGCACGGAGAGGTTCTCTTAAGTTGCCAAAAATTATTGCAGCTGCGATCCCCTGAATGAAGTATGTCACTCATTCACAAACTAGAACCGTGTTCTCGTTCACTTGAATTTGCATACAGACACGCCCCGCCAGCTCCTTATAAGCTATAGTGGAATAGACTGTATAAATCTTCCATATTTATACCGCCTTGTTGCACGCTCCTGGCCACCTGTTCAGCAGACACACACACACATACCATGAGGTCACAGTAGGTAATTGTATACCTAGAGGCTAGAGGTCACCATGAGGTCACATTTAAAAGAAAGACATGGTCTCACTATATTGAAATGGTTGCTATGGAGATGTCATTCCAAGACTGTTTAGGAACCACAGTATCCAGAAAAATATATTATAAAAAAGGCGAAAATAACATATTTGTACTACATGTAAAAAAAACAGCATGGTTTTTGGGATTAATATTTCTTTCATATACTGTACATTATTTCATGGATCTGTAATTAACAACACAATGACAAAGCAGTGTTACACACAGGCATGTGAGTTAGGCCAGTTGGTGGAGTCGCCTGACAGACATGAAGAATACTAACACTAATGTTTCGCCTTTACTGCTACTATAATATGCCGTAGAGATTACAAATTCAAACAGTTCAGAATACTTATAAATAAAAGACATTCGCATGAATAGGACAGGTGAAAATAGTAAAAAAAAGAAAGAGAGATCCATAGGATAGGGGGGTATTTTCAGTGTGAGTTGAAGATCATTCCAGGAAGCTTGCATCAAAACAAAAGGCAGGCTTACTAAGTTCAGACTGAACTCATGGGACCTTAAGTGTAAACCAATCATTTGAGTCAGATAAAGTCTATAATTTCAATCTAGCATCATTGTGATATAATGGTCGCAATTTTCCATCAATGGCCAGATAAATATACCAATCCCTATTTCACCACTCTGATAGAGAAGACTGTGTCTAGGGGTAAAAGAGTGGAAGCATTTCTATAAATGACATCACCATAATCCAAAACTGACCTTCAACAATCCTCTTAATTAGTCCAGTAAACGGTATGTGTGTGTATGCAAATCAGCATGGTACAAGAGTCTAGGTGTCAATCATACTAGGATATCAAAACAGCCATGGGGTGGGACTAGGGTTGGGTACCATTCCCATTTGAAACGGTACCTGTGAATCGATACCGGTACCCAACTGTACCTTTTTTCTGTACTTTAGTCTACATTTTTTTTTATCTACCTACCTCAGTTGTAAAAAATTTTTCCAAACTTCAAATAATTTATTATCATTATTATTTATTGCATGTAGTCACTGTGTGTTGTTGTAGCCACTTGGTAAATCGCGATTTTTTTATTTGTTTGTCATGACAAACCAATTACATAATCCAACATATGTGTAAAGGCACAACATATTCCAGTTAACGGTATCTTTTTTTAATGATTCGTTACGGCGCAATCAATACTTCCATGCATTCGGGACCTCCATGTTTTGGGGGTATTCATCAGACAAATCGGATCCGGGATTCGGCTCCCATCAGTCGGGCAAGAACTGCGGGTTTTCAGCCTCTCTCCTCTCTCCTGGATCTTAAGGGGGAGCTTAGTATTCCTGCCTCTGAGGAGGTGGCTACAACAACACACAGTGACTACATGCAGTCACTGTGTGTTGTTGTAGCCACCGGGTAAATCGCGATTTTTTTATTTGTTTGTCATGACAAACCAATTACATAATCCAACATATGTGTAAAGGCACAACATATTCCAGTTAACGGTATATTTTTTTAATGATTCGTTACGGCGTAGTCAATACTTCCATGCGTATAAATTGAGGAAGGCGAGAACACACAGGGACCTCTGCCGCTCTGCCGCACGCGGCAACACACAGAGCGGCAGGCGTGGATAAAAGGGGGCGTGCTAGCGCGCGGTCACGTGGGCGTCGTGGCCAATCAGAGAAACGCTGAACGAAACGCTGAACGCAAGTTAGTTACCTTAAGTGTTCACGCGGTCGGGACACACACACACTGTTTCAACTCACCACCCCCGCATCATATTGTAGTCTGTCTTCAAACTTCCACTCCTCTCAAAACTTTTTTATATTTGAATATCAACATTATCTGTCCATCCTCAGTAATCCTCAGTTTACTATAATATACTCCTGTCCTGAGTCCTGACTAGTGACTTCATCGTCTTTCCAAACGCACGCACGCACACACACAGGGAAGGGGAGAGTGCCCCCCCATTTCCCTTTCCCCAGTCCACACTGTGTCTGCTGTTCTCTATGGCTCTGCGCCTCTGATCAGGATTAGCTTGTTAGCTTACGCTAACGTTGTAGTGATTGTAATGGTACATAAACATAAATTTCTGCGATGTGGGCATAAAGGAATGGCGACGGTGCAAAGCATGTAGATGCATTTGACCCGTTGTGAGAAGAAAAAAAACACCACAGACTTATTTCGGGTCGTGTAGGCCCACTGTTGTGTAGCGCTGCTCTGCTTTCAAGAAGCACGGACTGGGCGGATATGACGCGCGGAGTTGCTACAGGGTTTTTCAAAATAAGGGTATCATATGAACCGAACGTTGCTAGCTGCCGGAGCCATCGATATTATGACTGGAGCTGCGCTTGGGGCGGAAATGAGACCCGCACAGGATTTTCAAAATAAGAGTATCGATATGAACTACACGCCAGGTGGCGGGCAGACCTCAAATTTTTACTCGCCAAACCTTAAATCGACACGCATTTGGCTCTTGGCGGGTGCTTATTTTGTTCCCTGCCTATAACATGACCTCACGGTCCACTCCTATAACATGACCTCACCACTCCTATAACATGACCTCACCACTCCTATAACATGACCTACCACTCCTATAACTAGGGTTGCCACCTGTCCCTTAAAATACGGAATCGTCCCGTAATTGGAAACTAAAAGACGCGTTCCATATTGAACTGATACGGGACGCCCTTTGTCCCGTATTTTAAGGTTGCCAGTTTAGTGAGAGAAATGAGCCAGCCGACCTACAAAAACAAGCAAAAGTGTGTCCAAAAGTTGCGGGAAATAAACAGACATGGCAACTCGGGTATGGTGGGCGTGCGCTCAGCAGCTCACCGACCAATGAGAATTAGCACTTTCACGTTGCTAGGAAGAGTTCTGTGCCGTTGTGCGCCAATCAGAGAGTCTGTGCGCTGCATGATTTATTTTCGAAGTCGCTTTGAAATGATTGTTTACAGCAGACACTACTCCACCGCGTCCTAAAAAGACAAAACGCCTCCAGAAGTACAGACCTGAGTGGGACGAGGCAAACCTCTGGCGTGATAGTCAGTGGAGATGTTTTTCAAAGAAAACTGCAAAGTATGTAGGTAGGCGTGTGTTTTCTGTGGCGCATTGTGGACTGACTGACATCAGACAGCATGCATCAGGAGAACAACATTCCCGAAATATCAGAACGCAAAGGACACAAGCACAGGTTTCACAGTTCTTCATGACTGAAACATCTCCTGAGATTGATTCGGTATGGGATATTACATCTTATTTATCTGGTTGTGTTTTTAACTAGATGTCAGTATTTCTATTTACCTGCCCTGGCAGCCCGGAGCCTACTCTTCTTTGCACTTTATTTTTTATTAATCTTTTAATTTGGGTCACACAAGTGTTTCATTGTAATACAAATTGTCCTCTTTCAGTAAAAGTGTTCCCAGGCTTTGTTTTTACAGCACTTTATATGCATACAGTATTATGCTCAAGTTGAGGCTATAGTTCAGCCAATTTATTTAAACAATGTTAAATGCAAATAAAGCACTTTCAACTTTAAGTATGACTAAATGCTTTCTTGACTATATATAGTAACTGTTCCAAAATGCATAGATTTCTATGTATTTTAGGGGTTTGGGGGGCTAGCTCTTTTTAATATAAATGTCATACACCACTGAGGATTAACAGGGCTACCGTGGACAGGGTGAGCAGCTTTAAGTACCTGGGGGTCCACATCTCAGAGGATCTGACATGGTCAACACACATAGACACAGTAGTAAAGAAGGCGAAGCAGCGCCTCTACCACCTGAGACAGTTAAGGAAGTTCAGAGTATCGGGGAAGATACTCCAGTCCTTCTACTCAGGAGCTGTAGAGAGCATCTTGACCGGAAACATCACTGCCTGGTATGGAAACAGCACGGCACAGGACAAGAAGGCCCTACAGAGAGTGGTGCGCTCAGCCGAGCGTACCACGGGTATTGCACTACCTCCCCTGCAGGTTCTATACAACAAGAGGTGCAAATCCAGAGCCTGCAGAATAATGAAAGACCCCCACCACCCCAATAACAGCCTGTTCCAGCTGCTGAGGTCAGGCAGACGCCTGCGAACCCCAGCTACTAGGACAGAGAGGCTTAGGCTCAGCTTCTTCCCCCAGGCCATCAGAGCCTTGAACAATGAACATTGAGTGCCACAGAACACTGAACTATCCACACACAAGCACACATGAGCACACACACAACATGCACACTGTGCACGCTCACACACTAGCAGCCACTTTAACACTTTAACATGAGCGGGCACACACTCATGCCGCACACACCCACACTTATTGCCAAAAGGAAAGGCCACTTTAAATGAGTATAGCAACAGTAACAGTGTATTGCACTACCAAAACTACCTAGCATGTCCTATATGCTCTGTAAATAACTATGTACAGATACCGAGATGTCACACCATGTTACCTGTTACCTGTTATTGCACAATGTTGTTTTTATTGGATTCTATTATGTTGTACCACTGTATTGCACATCGTTGCGGGCAAGACCACCCGCATTTCATTGTATACTTGTATGCCGTGACAAATAAAACTCTTGACTTGACTTGACTTGATAGATTGTTTTATTTAGATTTCATAGATTTCTATGCATTTCAGGAGTTTGGGGGGCTGGCTCCCCAAAATAATTAAATAACATAACCCTAACCCTAAAACCGAAATAAAGTAAAAAATCCGGCCATTTCCCCCCAAAAAACGCCCCAAAACCGCCAATTTTTTTTTGACCTCACCACTCCTATAACATGACCTCACCACTCCTATAACATGACCTCACCACTCCGATAACATGAGCTCACCACTCCTATAACATGACCTCACCACTCCTATAACATGACCTAACCACTCCTATAACATGGCCTCACCACTCCTATAACATGGCCTCACCACTCCTATAACATGACCTCACCACTCCTATAATATGGCAGGTAGTTTGAGTTCAGGTAGGCCCCAGGTAGAGCGGTACCATATAGGTTTTGACTGCACTTAATTGCTAGTTTATGTTTATTTACCAAACCCTTTTAGTTTGTTTTTTTGTATTTTATTTTTTTATAATTTTTTAAACAAACACATAAACAAACATGACAACATAAAATTAGATATACAAGCATTAATTAACAGTGCACATCCAATGAAATCACCATTTAAATAAATGTCTTATACAAGATATACACCTACTACCTGCTATCTAATACCCTACACACATATGCTCTCGCTCCCCCCCCCCCCCCCCCCCCCCCCCGGGCCCCCCCTTGGATAATCCATCCATTATCATTCGCTCCTAACCAGGCACTACAATTATATGCTAGCTTTTATTCTCTCCACCACTTCTAACCACATTGTCATTTTGGATTCACTGAGACAGTAGATATATCTAGATAAATCACATCGAGATATGTAAGAATCCAGACCTTCCGGCACATTTCTTCCGGTTGAAACCATCGTGATGCTATCAGCTTTTTAGGCGCTGTGATACCAGATAAAACCAATCTCTTTAGCTGTATAGGTACTGCACACTCAAAAACATCATTCAACAGTAATACAGAGGGGTGTACAGGTATATTCAGAGTTAAGAGATTTGATAATTGCTGGGTCACTTCTTTCCAGAATATCTTAATTGGTGGGCAGTCCCAGTACATGTGCATAAATGTACCTTCGTCCCCATTTGTACATAAGGAGCATTTGGAGTCTTGTTTAAGACCCATTCTGTTCAGTCTTATAGGAGTCAAGTATGTCCTATGAATATAGTTAAGATTGATTTGTTGATGGTCCGGGTTCCTTGATGCAAGTCGAACATTTGCCCAGGCTCCTTGCCAATCAAAATCTATTTCCAGGTCTGGTATATCCCTCCTCCAGACTGAGTCTAGGTGGAGGATTTCATACGAGGACGTTAGTAATTGATGATAAAAATCTGGTACAAAACCTCTCGATGTCTCTCTTTCATAGAATAATTTGTGGTATCTGTGGTGTACAATTGGTATCCTTAATGGGACACCGTGAGCCTTCAAACATAACAATAACTGTGCGTAAAAATAATATGTGGAACCGGTGAGATACATTTTTTTGTGTATTTCCTCATAACTACAAAAACCCTGTTTGTTGAAAACATCTCCTAATGTGTGTATGCCCTGTTTTTCCCATCTAGGGAATCTTATAGGTCGTTTTCCAATCAGGAGTGCATTGTTATTGAATAAGGGAGTATGATTATGCCATTTATGTGGGTTAGAAATTTTTTTTGTGTTTCATGCCATATCCGGATCGCATGAGTAATAATGGGGCCAAATTTCTGTTTGCATTGCTTAATTGATAATTTGGTGTATACTATGTCCTGCAGTCTATGTGGTGCTACTATATTTACTTCTAAATTTCTCCAGGATACTGATGCTTGGGGATCAAACCAGGTTGTCAGTGGTATTAAAGTGTACGCCTTAAAATAGTGGAAAAAATCCAGAAATGCCATACCTCCGTCGGCTTTGTTTCTCTGTGCGGTGGATCTTTTTATACGTGGTGGTTTGTTATTCCAAATTTTTGTTTGTTTTATAGTTATAGGCAGCTATTGGGGCTGTCGTTCCCAGCCCTTCCCATGCGTTCCCAGCCCTTCCCAGAGACAGTCGCATTTCTCACCTCTCCCCAGGCTCCTCGAGGCCGTTCCTACCGGCGCCTCTACTGCTCCATGGAGCCCGACGCTGCTATGCTCTGCTTCGTGCCGGTTGCCGGACTATACTCAAATCAACTCTAAATGGATCTAATCAGTGTATTGCATATTTTCTTCAAGAAGCAGAATAAGGCTAACCCTCTCTGCCTATTGGGACATCATAATCGTGCTACCAACTTGAAGACGTGGTCATTTTTGGATTATCGAAGTTTGTTTACCGCGCACAGGACCTACCAAAATGAACTGATTAAGACACTTGGACACTTGGACTAATAATGCATTCAGTCATTTGGACGGAGTTGTTAAAACTCAATCCACTCAAATCAATAGTTATATTTCACTCTATTCAAATCAAATTTAAAGTGACGTGGCTGGGATAAATGTGCCAGTCAGTCAGCCAAAACAAATTCCTCGACCAAGGTCGAACCAGGGAGCTGCTGGAGTGGAAGGCCCTCTGGGAGATAAGAGTGGCAAGTGGCTTCCCCCACCCCCAATCTCTACCCAATCCGCCCTCCCACGTGTACGCCCCGTGCTGGAGGGGGGGAGCCTAAGACTGTCTCATCACCAAAGTCATATCCCCCAGTTGACGGCATTGTAGTTAGTGTCATAAATCCCCGCCCCTCCCGTTACTGCAACTGTGGTTTCTGGACAATCTATCCTCCCTCCCTCCCGCCTGGCGCAACGACACCCCGGTGTTGCTGCAGCCGACTATCGCATATGGTGTCTCAGGCATTCTGTAGTCGACATGTGTCGTTCTGTTTGAATTTATGTTGTGCCGTTGTTACTGTAAAAATGTAATGATTGTTGTGATATGATGTTGTTAATGAGACGATGAGCTGTATGTGTGTGTCACTGGAATTTCCCCGTGAGGGATTAATAAAAGATATCCTTATCCTTATAAGAAATCATTTGCTTTAAAATAAATCCTCTTTATTTTACAAAGTACGGATCGTTATAATCTTTTCTTTTGGACTGCAATTCGGAGCGTGTCGGACTACGTCATACCTGGAGCCTCAAGGCAACTCTGGTCCGTAGGATTGTGTGTGTGTGTGTGTGTGTGTGTGTGTGTGTGTGTGTGTGTGTGTGTGTGTGTGTGTGTGTGTGTGTGTGTGTGTGTGTGTGTGTGTGTGTGTGTGTGTGTGTGTGTGTGTGTGTGTGTGTGTGTGTGTGTGTGTGTGTGCAATGCATTATATTGATGATGCAATACAGTTTTATGGCAATCAGCGCGATATAAAAAATTCCAACTAGACGTACTTCTAGAAGTTACTACACGTCATCTGATGTTGACCGGATGGGCTAGGGGGCGTTTATAATTCCGTGGGCAGCGTTATACCAATCATCTAATGTGGGTCAAATGTTGATAATAGCAGTTAGTATCGAAGACGGTAACGTTACACGCTGAAACTCACCCCAGTCTCCGCGCGCCGTTGGGCGATCATCGTAGAGTAGAAGTCTTATCATTATGGGATATAAATTTACCCGGTCCATCTCCAGCTTGTATAATGGTATATACGTCCAAATCATGTTGTTTATCGAGTTATTGGCAATCGATCACTGTGTAGCGTGACGAGCCAGAGTCCCGGGACCTATAGCGAGTGCCCGGAAGTACTACGGACGTCTAGCACAACCTCTATGGCACATCCTGTTAAGCGATTGCGCCGATCGGCCACCAGATGGCGCTCCTGAACCGCCAGAGAGCTCAGTGGGTCCTGCTGGTGGATCTCAGGCCAGCGGAGGGGACATATGAATCCGATCGCAGATTTTTGAAATATTGATATAAGGACGCTGTACAGCGTCCTCCGGAAACTTGAGCATGGCCAGCAATGACGTCTAAACACGTTTCATGGCAGTCAAAGTGTTAAGATAAGAGATATAAGATAGGTCCTTTACTCTTCTCCCTTTACATGTTACCGCTGGGTGATATCATCAGAGAACATAATGTAGGTTTCCATAGCTATGCGGATGATACACAACTGTACATATCTGCTGAACCAAATTATACAGCTATTAACTCCATCACAGACTGCTTATTGGCAATAAATAAATGGATGAGTAAGAACTTCCTGAAACTAAACGAGAACAAAACTGAAATTCGAATTATCGGCCCCAAAACAAAAAAAGAAACGTTAATAAAGAACCTGGGAGGACTAACCCCTTGGATAAAATCTGAGGTCACAAGTCTCGGGGTTATCACTGAACTGAACTCATATTAACACAATGTCTGCCACGCAGTTTGACCATCTTATAGCGCTCACTGTCAGCGCTGTAAGCCTATGGAGTCACTCACCTTCTTTGCAGGGCTATAACTTTTTAAATATTATAGCTATATCGACATTACTATGGCCCATTCAACATCGGGTATCTATCGTTCCGGATGTGGGAACGTTATATTTTTCCATTCATACATTGTCGTGTTAATACCGTCGGGAATATAAGTATGTTTTTAGAGTGGTCTGCAGTCATTCCTAGAACGCGAGTTATACCCTGACGCATATTATACTTAATCGATTGGCGTTTCGTCCTTATACACACTACATTAAAAAATTCAAATGCATATGACCGGTATACATTATGCTCCATCATGCGTGAAGGAAAGGGGGGGGGGGGGGGGCGTTTATGATTCCTTGATTGTCAGTAACTGCTTTCTTTAGTACGACATCTCATACGTAAAAAAGTAAAAAAAAAAAAACAGATGTATGTTTATTTTGCAGCAATTCTTTGTCGTTGCCGCCATCTTTAGTGTTACATCCCTTCACACTCCAGTTCTCAGGCTGCAGCTGGTTTAAAAGCGAAAGTAAACCGGCTTCTCTGCTGGCTGTGGCTCCAGGGGAGTTGAACAGGCTCTGCTAGTTTCTTTTCTATCTTTTGGCGCTTTTTTGGTGGACCAACCGCACATGTGCACCGTGACTCTTGACTGGAGTCTAGCTCTGCTAGTGCTAGCACACATAGGTTGCTGACCCCTGCACTAGAGTGTTTGTCTGGATCCACATAACAAGAGAGCTCTGCCCGGAACATTTTCACCGATGCACAGAGCGGCCCATCCAGTTTAGAGTGGGTGCAACATCGCCCGAAATCCACCAGGCGGCGGTATTGAGCCGTTGCAATATCAGACAGAGTCCAGAGTATCCCAGAGCCTTGCTGGATCAATTATGAATGGCAATAGCGAATAAAGTGTGAGGATTCGCCTGTCCCTGGACCTTTTTTTCCCTGTCTCCTCTCCTCAACAGCCCGCACCCTTGCGAGGATTTTTCTCCTCTCCTCAACAGCCCCCACCCTTGCGAGGACTTTTCTCCTCTACCTTCACGCACCTGTTGGGAGTTTGCGATCAGCTCGGGAGAGTACTTATATTGCAGACTCCCCTCCACTCAGGGTCGGGTCGTTCTGTACGCTACCATCTACTGCCGTTTCCTGGAGTGGGACATCGTCTTCGCTCTCTATACTTCCACGGGAGGATCCCTATGTTCTCACTCCAGACGTCGTGCCATCTTGTTGCTACCATCACCTGCCGCGTCTCCGGCGTCGGACCCCGGCTCGGCATCGCTCCCTATTCCACGGGAGGATGGCGTGTTCTCCCTCGGACCCCGGCTCGCCATCGCTCCCTATTCCACGGGAGGATGGCGTGTTCTCCCTCGGACCCCGGCTCGCCATCGCTCCCTATTCCACGGGAGGATGGCGTGTTCTCCGTCGGACCCCGGCTCGCTATCGCTCCTTATTCCACGGGAGGATGGCGTGTTCTCCCTCGGACCCCGGCTCGCCATCGCTCCCTATTACACGGGAGGATGGCGTGTTCTCCCTCGGACCCCAGCTCGCCATCGCTCCCTATTCCACGGGAGGATGGCGTGTTCTCCGTCGGACCCCGGCTCGCCATCGCTCCCTATTCCACGGGAGGATGGCGTGTTCTCATCCCGTTCACCTTGGACCCCGGCTCGCCATCGCTCCCTATTCCACGGGAGGATGGCGTGTTCTCATCCCGTTCACCTCGGACCCCGGCTCGCCATCGCTCCCTATTCCACGGGAGGATGGCGTGTTCTCATCCCGTTCCCCTCGGACCCCCTGTGTGCTGCATTGCCCGTGGGCAGCGTCTGGTCTGGAGGAGGAGGATTCCTGTTGAGAGCTGAGCCGCAGAGCCCTATTTGGTTGTAGGGATGAAGAGGATCCCCGTGACCTTTTCCCAGCCTGTTCGCCCCTTTGTTCCGGGCCTCCTCACCGGGCTCCTGTCCCGGTGCCCGGCCTCCGCCGTTGGATTCCTGTCCCCGTCCCCAGCCCCTCTCTCCGGGCCTCTGTCCCTGTCTCTAGCCCGCCTCTCCGGGCCTCTGTCCCTGTCCCCCTCTCCAGTGCCCCTGGTCCCTTAGCCTGTTCGCCCATTAAAGGCACAGTGCCACCTTTTTGTGTTCATTGACGTTTTTATGTTTTACCCCCTTAAAGGCTGTGTGCCGCTTTTTTGTATTTAATAAATAATGCCCTGTTTTTGGCTTACTCTCATACCTGTCTTGTGTTGTGCTATTGGGGTCGGTTTCAAACCATAACATAAAGGAAATAACGATCCTAAAAACGAGTAAACTCGTTATTGCCGCAATTCGATTGGTGGGCAATAACGAGTAAACTCGTTCTTGGCGCAGAAGCAGTTAACAAAGTCACCAAAACATTGTTCTTTTCAGAAATATAGCAAAAGTACGACCATTTATTAATCAAAACGATGCTGAAAAGCTAATTCATGCATTCATATCTAGCCGGTTAGACTACTGTAATGCACTTTTTACAGGTCTCCCTAAGAAAACCACAGAGAGGCTTCAGCTAATCCAAAACTCTGCAGCCCAACTGATTACTAGAACCAAAATGAGAGAGCACATTAGTCCAGTCTTAGCTGCTCTACACTGGCTTCCTGTAACATTTAGAATTGACTTCAAGGTCCTTCTCCTTACATACAACGCTCTAAATGGACAGGGACCTAGCTACACCCCCAACACTCTAATAAATTACAGGCCAGCAACAACACTGCGATCATCAGCTGCTGGACTACTAGAGGCTCCCAGAAACAGTCAAAAGAGGATCGGTGTAACTGAGGGGTACAATTCCCTGACTGTATTGATAAGTATGGTATCATTAAACCACTACCGCTTTATGTACTTTAACTACTGGCCACACAGTACATGATATAGATATGATGAACACTTTCCCACCATGAAACCAAGTCCACACAAATGTGTAAGTCGAATATTTAATATATAGCAAAGGGTATATACAACGTTCACTTAATGACATTTATGATTTGAATGCACTTGTAAGGCAAATGAGTATTCGTAGGCAAATCAACATTGAATGTCCAATCTCTGGTTACGCAGGAAGCAAGTATACAACCTGGTTCTTTAGGGAACTATAGCGATGGTACTTAATGATTATAGCTGGATATACTAAAGGGGGGTCCTGCTGGTTGTAAGTCAGTAGGGGGGGGGGGGGGTTAGGAGAGCCGCCGGCGATATCCCATCTGGCCAACGATTTCTTGGGAGAATTCAGAGTGCTGAACACGGTGCCCACAGAACCTTGGTCCACAGATGAATACAGTTGGGCCCTCTTGTAGACGGTAGCTGCCGGTCCACAACGAAGAGACGTGAGGCGACCTCACTCGGGGTAGAGCGCCGTCTCACCTGGACTCCTCTCGGGGGGTAGTTCCAACACTCACCAGTGTTGGCTGTTATCCATGGCATAAATCAAAGCACCCAAAGCAAGTAGAAAATCCAAGCCGTGTAGGGCTCGCCGTCGTCCGGGTAAGGTAATCCAATGTGCAGGTCCACTCGTCCTAGCCCAGAACTCCTCAGATGAAAGCACCACACGTGGTCTGCCCAGCCTGGTTAAGACTCTAGATAACGCGAGGAAACGATGGGGGGACTACTCACTGTATAACTCTAACCGAACGATGCACCATACATAATAGACTATTATTAACTTAATAGAAATACGTCCCACTCGACGGTATAGTGCCAAACTATGACAATTCAACTATTAATCCACACGATGTCTCAATGCCATTCTGAGGCCAAGTTGACCATACTGCACCACACGTGTATCGTGGGTGAGGCTTAACGTCTTGCCACTAGGTTGGAGGGTAAAGAACTAAGGGCTAAGGGACTAAAAGGAAGTTCTACTTTACTTGCGCCATATATATATGCGCTGTGAACAAATAGTACCATTCGTATTTCGGTAGACGTATTCCTACGCGGAACCGGGGCTAGTAACGACATGTTCGTCAGCACGATTGAACTTGAACCAAGGGGCTTGGCTGCTGGCGCCAAGTTCTTGTCCAATGAGAGAATGAAACTATTATGGGCTGTTAGTAGACTAAAGGGATATTCAGTGTATATGTACAAGGAATATACAAGGGATATCAAACGATATACAAATACTATTAAATATATATCCATAAATAAATATATATATTCGGTTTAATCTGATCCTTCACAACAGCCGCCCCCTAATTAGTCCCACCTAATTAGCTAAGCAGAGACAGATTAACCGCACTGTCTACCACTCAAGGTCCGCTGTAAGGGTCAGTCAACTCACAAAGTCATGGGGTCATGGTCGTCATCGATAGTGTCTGGGAGTCTAGGCAGTTCTATCAGCCTCGCCACGGGTCGTGTGTAAGTTCGCCCTTGGACGAGCACTTCAGCTGCTCGGACCTTTCCATCGGCACCGGTGATCACTTTGCTTACGCGGCCAGCCGGCCACATAGCTCTGGGTAGTGACTGGTCGATAATCATGACGACTGTTCCTTCTGTCAAATTGTCTCTGTCTTTTACCCACTTCTGGCGGGTCTGTAGAGACGGTAGGTAGTGGAGTAGAAAGCTGTTCCAAAACTTGTCGGCCAGTACTTGACTGTACCTCCACATTCTTCGGCCGTTCGCTTCTTCAGGCCTGTACATTGTCTGGGGTAGCGCGGGGTCCAGCCGCCCCATCAAGAGTGTGTTGGGGGTGACTGGGTCGACATCTGCTATATCACTGGAGACGTAGCCAAGGGGCTTGGAGTTCAATACTCCCTCGATCTCCGTGAGGACTGTCATTAGGACTTCTTCCGCTACAGTCTGGGCCCCAAGCACGGCGTACATGGCTGTCTTTATAGAACGTACTTCTCGTTCCCAGGTTCCACCGAAGTGGGGTGCGTTCGGGGGATTAAACTGGAAGTCAATCTGGGATGGAGCGAGGTGGGTCTTAAGTTCTGGGCCCATAGCCTGGAAGCTCTCTCTCAGCTCTCTTTCTCCGCCTTTGAAGTTTGTCCCGTGATCAGACAACAACGTAGACGGTTTTCCTTTCCGTGATGTGAATCTTCGGAAGGCCATAAGGAATGAGTCTGTGCTCATGGTTGGAAGGAGTTCGATATGTATCGCTCTGGTGGTCATGCATTTGAATACAATACCCCACCGCTTCTCGGTTCCTCTTCCTTTCTTTATATACAACGGGCCAAAACAGTCCATGCCTGTGGAGTGGAATGGCTTGTCGCCGAGTCGGAGGCGACAGGGGGGTAGGTCAGCCATCCGGGGTATGCTGGGCTGCGCGCGCCACTTTCGGCAGTCTAGACAGGTTCGCTGGAAGCGTCGCACTGCTTCTCTCCCTTGAAGTATCCAATAGCGACGTCTGATCTCCGCGAAGACTCTCTCTGCTCCTGCGTGATGCACATCCTCGTCGTATTTCTTTATGATCAGCTCTGTGACCTTGTGTCGGCTGTTCAAGACTATCGGGTACTTAACGTCATCCGGTAGATTGGGGGCCCTCCGCAGACGACCACCCACTCTGATGAGATTATGGGCGTCGCTCTCGGGTGCCAGGTGGAGCAATCTGCTGTCTGATGGGACGGGCTTTCCTCCCTGTAGACAGTCTAGCTCGTCGGGGAACGAGTCTCTCTGGGCTCGTTGTAGTAGAAGAAGTTCTGCTTCTTCGTAGTCAGCTGCTGAAATGTCGGCAGTGGGCTGAATCTCTGGGTGGTGCCACAGGAATGTCTTTAGCTGCGCACTCTGTAGGGTGTGGGATATTTGTGGATATCCTGATGAAGAATGTTCTCAGTCAACCGAGGTTTGGATAATAACAAGGTTTATTAACCAAACAGATAGAATTACATAGAGAAAATGGCTGAGGGCTTCCCCCCAGGTGATCAGCTGAAATCCCCCAGGTAAGAAGACCTGGATAGATCTCGGGAGGAGACCTATATAGTTAACAAGGGGGGGGATGTGGTCCCATTTGATAGGTCAGATGGGGGGAGGGGGTACAGGTTTGGGGGACACAGGGGAGGGGGGTGTCTTATTCCACAGAGAGGGGGGGGGCACAGGTAAAGGGGACATTTACATGAGGACATATTATACCACAATATATTATATCACAATATATTATACCACAATACTCACTTTTCTTTCTTATAATGTGGGTGAGATTAATGTATAATATACCAGGATTGTTTGGAACAGGTAAAAGTGGGGACCGATGTAATTCATCGGTTATCAGATAATGAATAAAATAGAAAATAATTAAAATAATGAAAATGTTGGCCAATGTGTTCTGTTGGTTGGCCTAATAGTTTAAACTAGTATTATTTATATACATGATTCCTGACATGATCGACTGGAATATTGAAAATGTTGGCCAATGTGTTCTGTTGGTTGGCCTAATAGTTTAAACTAGTATTATTTATATACATGATTCATGACATGATCGACTGGACTGCGGTCTGTGTTATTTTGATATCAGAGATGTGGGAATAGATATCACCCTTTTCTTTTATTAATCGCTCAAAATACCTATATCAATGAGTGGTCCTCAACTCTGATATCAAACAACAATTAACATAATCATTAGAAGCTATAGCTGTGCAAATATCTTCGCATACCTTCAGTCGTTCATGTCGTGACTCAGGGGAGCTAATGTGATCGTTGTGCATACAGGCATCTTAATAAACCAATTAAATACATGCACTGTCTCTGTGTGGTCAGAGTGCACAGGGTGAAAACACAAAATCGTGTGCATAATTAGTAGGAATAGGATTTACACATAAGCATTAACTTAGTGGCTAATGTGTACAAAAACATTTAAACAACCGTTAACCTAGTGGTTAATAAAACTAACATGATTGATTATGGGAAACTGTTCAAAAATGGATTAACTTAGTGGCTAATGTGTACAAAAACATTTTAAACCGTTAATCTAGTGGTTTGTATAACAAACTGATATAAAAGGTGATTATGATAATCGTTATGCATTGTTCTAGTATTTTGGTGTGGTGTATACTATCAATGGTCAAAACAAACTTGGTGTCTTGGAATAAACCAACTGGTTCTGTCTTGTTAACAATATAATTTTCAATGTGACTCTGTGATCATTCCTTATTGTTATTATAAATTGGTTATTGCAATCTTATTGGTTGTATTTCATCATATTCTTAGTTCATAATTTTCTTGATACATATGAAATTTGTGAAACAGCTCTTGTTTGTGAATCTGACAGTTGCTGCGTCGCTGTTGACCATCTGTTCTCTGCCAGGGATGTGTCTTTCTGTGGTGACCTGCTGTGTGTTGAACGTATCGTACATTCAGTTGATGTTTCTGTGAGCCTGTCGTGTGGCAGTAAGACAGTAAAAAGTTAATAAATACATAACAATTTTGACAATGTGTGTTCAGAAGTCTCTTGGTCCACAGGTCTCATTTGCTATGTGTCTCTTCTTGACGATGCAGTCGGGAATATTCACTGGTCGCCGTCCATTCCCTGTCAAGGGTCACTTGTAGCAGTCAACTATAGTGGTCTTGCAGACTCTTTTCCTGGAGCCTGCGCTGCTCTCCATCACCACCACATGTCTGCCACTGTGCTCACGCTTGGCCCCCATCAGGCCCAGAGACATGGCGGTAGGGTGGTCTTGAACGTGCTGTGTGGTGGTTGGTCCCCCGCTCCCCGTCATCGCGGTACCAGAGGGGCGAGGGTTTGCTGGTGTAGTGGCTTGTCTGTAGGACGCTCTCTCTCACACGGATGACAATCTTGTCATGGGAATCCACCTTGATGGTCGGGGCTTTGGTTCCCATCTGCAGGTGATGGGTTTGGTCTGCCGTGGTCTGCAGTGCCGGGGTGGAGGCCGTCAAAGGTTGATCTCCTCTTCGTCAGTGTCTCCTTGGTCAGTCTCCTTCGTGGTCCCCTGCTCCACTTTCTTGGGGATGTCTGTGGGCTGGGTTGGATGGCGGTTCTCCCACGGTTGCTGTCGTCGTTCTGGTTGTGTCCGCAGCTCCTTGGCGGCGTCCCTGGTGGTAGTATGCTGTCGTGGGTCGCTCAGGTCGCTGGGTTGTGTTCCTCCTTGCCTGGTCGCACCGTCGTTTGTGGTTCAGCTCACGCGTCGTCTCACTCCTTCTCACTTGTCGTGTCCTCTCACCAATATGATCTGAGGATGATAAAATTGCCTTAGAAAACCTCCTCACATAAATGATTCAACGCCTTTCTGCTAAAGAGGAAAATCATTTTGGGATTACTTCAATTCTTTGTAAATAAAATCACTTAATTGAAAATAGGAAATGCAAGCCAATTGCATTAGCAGTGATTCTTTATGTTAAGAAGGTCACATTCACTACAATCTTATCAGATCTTGTATCTAACTAGATCTTACAGCATTAGGCTTTAAATAAAATTGTAAATGAATGGCCAAAGTCTTGAATCAGATGAAATAGCTCTTTTTCTTCATAGTCTGTGATGTTAATTGAAGTTGATCTTACCTCAGGCCGTGTACGATGGTGTGCTTCTTCAAGATACTTACCTCGCCATGACTTCTCGGTTGTTCTTCACGTCTCAGCGTGGCTCGTCATAATTTAGCATGGGGAAAAAACATAAAATCTAGGTAGCCAGTTAATTTTGCATGAAAAACAATCATTCGTTTTGTCATCTAACCCTAACTAACCTTACTGTCATGCATTTGTCCTAATAAACTAACCTACACTGTAGCACTCAACACTTTGATGACCATTGTTACTCAGCTGATAGAGGTGTGCCCTGCCTGATGTCCTGTCGTACAGAACCTGTGAGTCGCTTTGGATAAAAGTGTCAGCTAAATGATCAATGTTGTTGATATCTTGTATATTTAGATAATTGTGCTTCAATTTTGGTGGTTGATAATTTGCAGTCATGGAAAGTACTTGAAATTGCAAGGAGTTAGTGGTTAAGCAGAGAATAGAAGGAGGGGATAGTATGTTAAGTTGTTTTCATCATTGATCTTTCATCTCAGGCACTTCTACTTTGTTTGGTGTTATTCAGACATCATATCTCTAATTTGTGTGCCTTCTTGAAAAGAGAGAGATGAAAACAACTGGTTAGTTATTCTGTTAGTATGGGAAATATGGTAGCCTTTCATAACTGCAAATTCATCACCTGTGTCTAATTCATGTCAACTAAGTGGCTCTCTGTTGCCATCCACCGCTAGGTGAGTCCACCAAGTCTGTGGTCATGAGTGCAGGCATTTGCATTGCTTTGTCTCTCAAGTGTCCACTCTGAAGAAATTTACATGTGGGTGTTTGGATGCAGATCCGTTCCAAATGGCCAATCGATTGTCTCTCAGTTCCACACGACCTTCGGCTGAGTCTCGTGGTAACAAAGAGAAAATCTGCATCTAAAGCGATACTTCCTACTATACTAAGTGGAGATACTAAGTTGAGTCTCTATAGGTGTGGTCAGACTGGCTATTTGCATTGTCTTTCAACTCCACATCGTCCTCAGCTGGTTTGCGTGTTCAAATGTAGATTATTTGGGTCCTCAATTTAAATGATTGTAGCTGGTCTCACTTTGTGTCTTGTCTGTGTTCAGATGCAAATCACTGGAGTTTCAACTTTTGTGATACAATGTGTTTACACCCATTCTGCATCTTGACCCAGAGCCAGATCTCTTGGTTGTCTGTAAATACAAACACATGTTAATTTCCCACTCTTTTCTTTTATTCTGGGTGAATCCTCTTTGACTGTCTGTGTGCTCAACAAACATTAGCTAGTCCTTCTCTATTTCATCATCTCACTCAATGTTACTGTGGAAAAAGAGGAGGCATGATTTTGGTCTCATTTAAACATTATCTGCATTTATTCATTATCTCTAAAGAAAGGTTGTTATTCTTTCTTTAGCTTTTAGATCAAATCTATCCAATTGATTAGAATCCTATTTAAAACTAGCTTTATGTGACTTATAACGTGTAAATTAAAGCAACATAAACACTCAAGTGATCTGAGATAGTTGTAATTTGCTGTAACTGAGATGATAGTTGTGTATGTACAGTTTCTACGTCAAATGACTCCCTTTTCTTGACTCCTTTTGTATCACAAACAGTACTGAATTTGCAAATCTGGTATGTCATAAATGTATAGATGTAGCAGTACTGACTATCTGTATGTCATGTATGTCATAATATGTCCTGATGAATTGAAAATGGGGGACCCTGATGTAAACAAATCTGGTATTGAAAATGGGGGACCCTGATGTAAACAAGACTAAAGTCTCTCTCTGGTCTGCATCCCCTTAACAATTGTGTATTGAGCTGTGCTGTATTGTACCCATTCTGCAATCTGTTAATAAAGTTTTCAATCAATCAATCAAAGCATCTATATTTATGATTTTCATACTCACCGTGTTGACGTTGGATCCGTTACGTGTCGTCAATGTTCGGTTCGTTTCTCCGGTGGTCTGGGATAATGCAACCCGCATCTCGCCACCGCAACTCAACATTTTCCAATAGCAGCGCGCACATACATATACAAATAAAACATATACTACAAGTGGATTTCACGCACCTTCGGCCTTGGGCACATTAAACTTTACGTTCGCCTATGGATAGTTTAATATAAAATCATAGCTTCACGGCGCGCATAGCGTGACGTCATCGCTCCATGCGACGTTCGTGCGTTCTCATTCGCCTCGGAAATAACGCTTTGCAATTCATACAGTATTTTTCCAACGAGCTCTCAATAGCCTGGAATTCCTAAACCAGCGTTTTGTTACCGAATGAACGCGCCTGTTCATATGTGAAAACGTAAACAAACTGAAACGATAAACTATACTTCCCCAAATGGTCGTTCCCGTGGGCCGTTTTGTTGATTCCGGAAATTACTATCCTAGTTTGTCGCGTGAACTGCACTTCAATGTTATTCTCTATATAACGGTACTAGTCTCTCAATGCTCGGCGCACGCAAATACAAACGAGACTTTAAACAGACAAAACAACAATAATACATATAAGTTAACGTGTGTGTATATCTGACTGTATTGGATCGCTGTACGTTTAGTCGGCCAGCATCTGCTGCGACAAGGCATTTATCCCTTGATTTAACTACACATCGTTATTAAAGTCATAACGACCGAACCTGACTTCGAAATTTACCAGCGATATATTAGATTATATATACCTTTTAATCACACTCACGGTCCCTTCGACCCGCGACTCGTTAAATGTACATTCACGTACTCCCGAGACATCGCCGGTCATCTTCCCGCTATCTGTATAATCAATTGGAATTCAATCCAAATACATCGTTTTCAGGAATGGAAGAGATTGTGGGCTTAGTTTGAGGTTGAAACAATGAATATTATGACGCTACTCTGGTAATTAATAGGTTCCAATAGAGTAGCGTTTTCCAAGGATATCACATCATAATAAGCCCACGTTTCTTGCCTTGTTGCCTATATTTTAGCCTGCATCAGCTAGACTTGGGTTAGCAAACCAACAACCTTATTTTGTGCCCTAACTTTCGGTTTGGCAACAGCTCAAATCCGGGAATAGCACAGACAACCCATCCTCTCAGAACATCTGTCCAGATAAGGACCCAGGTACACGCGTTTCCCCGGTACGATTCTCAATACAGATCAGATATATTAATGCACATTATTCTTACTCAGCCATGATCTCAATATTTGACAACATTCTGTAATGTTCACCTGGCACAGAGAAAAGCGGGAAGGTTTTAATTCCTTGCCATACAATTTTGGTCGACCATCCTATTATACTCACTTTTCTCTGTATAGTTGAAACAATACAGCACGCCGGTAGGACGCAAGAGTCCGTCACAAGTTCGTAGACGCCAATTGTGGGATATTTGTGGATATCCTGATGAAGAATGTTCTCAGTCAACCGAGGTTTGGATAATAACAAGGTTTATTAACCAAACAGATAGAATTACATAGAGAAAATGGCTGAGGGCTTCCCCCCAGGTGATCAGCTGAAATCCCCCAGGTAAGAAGACCTGGATAGATCTCGGGAGGAGACCTATATAGTTAACAAGGGGGGGGATGTGGTCCCATTTGATAGGTCAGATGGGGGGAGGGGGTACAGGTTTGGGGGACACAGGGGAGGGGGGTGTCTTATTCCACAGAGAGGGGGGGGGGCACAGGTAAAGGGGACATTTACATGAGGACATATTATACCACAATATATTATATCACAATATATTATACCACAAGGGTAATGCAATCATCTATGTTGGGGTCTGTGGAGGCGACTGTGCTCAGTCCACAGAACATAGGTTTCTTGTTCTCAGCCTCCTCTTTACTCGCTTCCCGTGGGGTGGGCGTAGGCCACTCTTCTTCCGGGAGCTTGAGGAACTCTGGTCCGTCACTGTAGATGTTGTGACGGGTGAGGTCATCTAGGGACATTCCCCGGGTGATGACGTCAGCTGGGTTGTGTTTGGTGTCCACATACCGCCAGCTCGCTGTTTCTGTTAACTCTTGAATCTCGGTGACCCTGACTCCCACGAAGACTTTGTATCTGCATGAATCAGACTTGATCCATGTGAGTACTGTCGTGGAATCTGACCACAAGATTGTTCTGTGCACCGGAATGGTGAGTTCACGTTGGATTAACGTGGCTAGATGCGCTCCTGCTAGGGCTGCGCAGAGCTCTAGACGCGGGATAGATTGTTGCTTTCGTGGGGCTATTCTTGAGCGAGCCAGGATGAAAGCGGTGTGTATCTCTCCTCCCTTCTCTTGGGCACGCAAGTAGGCCACTGATCCATAGGCTACTTCGGAGGCGTCGCTGAAGACGTGTAGATCCATCTTGCATGTCTCTGGCCTCACTGTGGGTGGGAAGTAGCTGCGGCGTATATTGACGCCTGGGAGTGAGCGGAGTTCCGTCTCCCACTCTCTCCATGTGGAGGCAAGGGGTGCGGGTATTGGGTCGTCCCAGCCCTGGTCCTTGTCCCATAGTGCTCGTACAATCATCTTTGCCCTGGTGATGTAAGGTAGAATACATCCCAACGGGTCATATTGTCTGGCGAGTGTTCTGTACACACTCCGTCTGGTGGTCGGTATCGCCGTCGACCTTCCCTGCTCCGTGGTCAGGGGTTTGTGTCTATAGTGGAGCGAGTCTGTTTTGAAGCGCCAGACTAATCCTAGTGTCATTTCTTGGGCTTCTCCTGGGATGGTCGCCATCCAGGTCTCGCTGCTGGCAGCCTTGTCCGCGGGGGAGAGGCTGCGCAATACGTGCGGGTTGCTGCTGGCCCACTGCCTGAGATCAAAGCCGCCTTTGATCAGGGAGGCGCGTAGCTTGAGTAGGAGAGCCTCGGCTTCTTCTTGAGTCGAAACGCTTTGTAAACAGTTGTCCACGTAGAAACTGTTCTTCACACTGTGTCGGACCTCTTCATCTGCTGCTGGGTCCTCTGCGACGTGTTTCTGTAGTGCAAATGTAGCACAGCACGGGCTGCATGTGGTTCCGAAGGGGAGGACTTCCCACTGGTAGATGGCTGGGTGCTCATCTCCGATCCTCTCTCTCCATAGGAACCGCAGCAGGGGCTTATCCTCCTCCACTAGTCTCACCTGCAGGAACATCCCTTTGATATCCCCGCTGATAGCCACCTTGTCCTGGCGGAAGCGTAGTAGCACGCCTAGTAGAGAGGGGCCGAGTGTGGGGCCGGGCAAGAGCTCTTTATTCAGATTCTGGGATCCGATCTGGTAGCTGCAGTTAAACACAATGCGATCCTTGCCGTTGTGGTGGACCTTGTGGTGCGGCACGTACCATGATTCGGTCGTCTGATCGGCCTCTTTAATGTCAATCTTCATTACGTGTCTCGCTGTGATTAGCTTCTCAATCTCAGCGCGGTACACACTCTCTTGAGCGGGGTCTTTGGCTAGGCGCCGCTCTGTGTTCAATAGATACCGCTCCGTAGCTTCTTTCGTGGCGTGAAAGGTGGGCATTCCCTCTCGCCTCAGGAGTGGAGTTGCGTATCTCATCACTCCGCCGACTGTGACTCTCTTTGTCCCTTGCTCGAGGAGGTTTATGGCGTAAATGTCTTCTTTAGAACGAATGTCTTTCTTTTCGTTCTTAAAGGGCATTGTCTCTAGTGTCCATAACCTCTCGACATGCTGCAGGAGAGTGGTGTCTTCTTCTGTCACTCTGGAGTGGAGGCAGCTAGTGGCTGCTGTTCGGTTGAGAGATTTAGCGAGGGGGCCTTGTAGTGTCCATCCTAGGCGGGTCTCGACTGCTGCAGGACAGCCTCTGGGTCCTGTATGGACCCGGTCTATCGGGACTATGAGGTCTGCATGGTCGGAGCCTATCAGCAGGGTCGGGGTGGCGCCGTCTATGAGCGGGATAGGTAGTTGACGCAGGTGCACATATTTATCCATCAGTTTGGCGATGGGGTAGGTGTACTGTGATAGTCCTATTTCTTGGCTGGTGAAAGCATTTGTAATCCTATACCGTCGCTCTGGCTGCCCGCTTGCTGCGATAGTGAAGGAGACATTCTCGCCTTTTATCGTCTTTAAATCTCTTCTTATTGTCCGAATCGTCATTTGGTTCTCGCTCCCCCGCAGTCCCAGCTGGGCCGCAGCGGACGCGAGCAGAAGGGTCTTCTCTGACCCGTCATCAAGGACGGCGTAAGTGTCCATGACTTTATCTTGGTAGCTCAATGTTACACGGACTACCTTTAAGAGCACTTGGGCGCCGCTGCTGCTGGCGGGGTCAATGTACATGACACTTGCCTTTGTGCTGCTCGATGGTGCAGGTGCAGGCTTTCTTCTGTTACTGTCGTGTAGGACATCTAGGTGGGCTCCGTCACACCGACTGCACCTCTTCTTTAGGCGGCACTCGGCTGCCATGTGACTGCGCGCACATCGGTAACAGCGCCTGTTGGACTTTATCCATTGACTCACTTCTTCTGCATTCATCTTTGTGAACAGGTCACATTGTGACAGCCAGTGTTCCTTCTCGCAGTACGGGCACACCATCTTCCACTTCTCTTTTCTCGAGGGGGTACTGTGGTTCTTACTGCTCGGTACTGATTCTGATTGGTGCATGACAGTCACCGATCTTCTTCCATCGTTTATTCTCCTGGGTCCCTCTCTGGAGCTTGGTGTGCTCCGCACAAACGTATCCAGTCGTAGGCTGCTGACTTCTCTCACCAGGAAGTCGGCTAGATCGAGGAGGGATGGTTCGGGACCGTTAGGATCACGGTGGTCTCTCTGCCGCCTGAAGCGCTCTTGTCTGGCGGGTGGCAGCTTCTCTAAAATCCTCTCGACGTTAGAGTTGGCGTATAGCTCGTGCATACCCTTTTCTCGTTGCGCTCCCAGCATCCCTACCAGGGACTGCACTTTTATAGACAGGTCGTCTAATGAGCGATTGTCTGTTGCTGGGGGTAAGCGGTCAATATGCCTTATCTCTTGGATTACGTAATCCCATATACGTCCATATCTCTGGTCCAGCGCTGCTAGAGCCGCGGTGTATGGGGTCGTAGAGGTGGCATAGGCTAGCGCTATATTGTGCGCTCGGGGTACTTTCAGGTGCTTCAGTAATATTGCATACTTGTGGCGTTCATCAGCGACATCCACCATCATTGTCTCTAGGCACATCCGGAGCTCCGTGTACTGTGCTCGATTCTCATAGGTGAAGTCTGGAAACGTCGGTGTACCAATGTATGACGCCGTGGATGGCTGATACATCGGCGAGCGTTGGGGGAGAGGCCTCCTAGGCGAGTCTCCTCTTGCGCCTCTCTGTGGGCTGGTACCGGCAGGGTACCATGGCCCGCTGGTCCAGGTGCTATTCCTCGGGGCTGGTCGTGCGTCATGCTCACCCGTGAATAGAGTCGGGGGTCTGTAGCGCAGCGCCGCGGGGGTATAGCCTGGGCTGTACTGGACCTCCTGGTCCGGTGGAGTACTGTGCTGTCGTCGGGCTTGGTTCTCCTCCTCTCCCTCTTCTTCTATCAGGTCCTCTAGATCCTGTAGTCGTTTATTTAGCTTCTCCGCAGTGTATGCCGCTCCTTCCTTGTAGCTGGGTCTCGCTTGGACCGGTCGGGGAAGGGGGTCTGCGGGGGGTATAGGCTTGGTCTGTTGGTCAAGTTCAGGGTCGCTTGCTCGGTTAGGGGATGCTGCCCTTGACTGTTGTCTCGACGAGTTCCTTGAACCCCTGGCGGAGGGAGAGGGTGTTGCCTTGGTGATCAGCTGCTCCATTAGCTGCGCTTGTAACTTGTCGCGCTCGGCTTGTAGTCTGTCGCGCTCGCCCTGTAGTCTGTCGCGCTCGGTTTCGCGCTGGATGAGAGCGAGGTCGCGCTCTGTTTCTCTTTGGGCACCGGCAGCGGCACGCTGGGTGTCTGCTCGGTCTCTTGCCATATTCTCTTCCGTCTGAAGGCGTCTCATCTCCAGGCGTATGCGCTCTTCTTCGCTCCGTTGCTGTGTCTGGAGTCGATCGCGTTCACCCTGAAGTCGATCGCGTTCACCCTGGAGTCGATCGCGTTCGGTAGAGGCTGTCAGGCTGACGAGGAACGCCTGTGATGGCATCCTCTCCGCTTCGCTGGGGGAAGACGGTTGTAGAGGTGAGCCGCTCCTGGCTGTACTCGTTGGGGAGTCCTGGAGCTCTATCTCCTCGGCGCTCTCCTCATCTTGTTCCGTGCAGAGTTCTCTCTCTGTAGGGTTGTCTTCCTCCCGGGGCTGGTCGGGGACTACTTCTTCGGTATTGGCGGGGGGTAAAGGCATGTCAGCTCCCTCCTGGTCCCCACCGTGAGCTTGGTCAGTTACATTAGAACCCACTAGGGCCTCTGTGGTCGGGGTAACCTGGTCGTTAAGGTCAGACATAATTTTACTTTCTACTTTTACCGCGTTTACCGTTTGTCGAAGGCTAGGTAGTTGACTGACAGCGTAATCCTCTAAGTACTGAGGTGTCTGTCGTCTGCGCCGCGGGCGTTCTACGTTAGGAGGACCGTTTCGTGGAGTGTTCATCATAGGCCATTTCAATATTAATAACACTATATTAATATTACACTAGTTACCCTCCGGCTCGAAGGACCAATTGTAACTGAGGGGTACAATTCCCTGACTGTATTGATAAGTATGGTATCATTAAACCACTACCGCTTTATGTACTTTAACTACTGGCCACACAGTACATGATATAGATATGATGAACACTTTCCCACCATGAAACCAAGTCCACACAAATGTATAAGTCGAATATTTAATATATAGCAAAGGGTATATACAACGTTCACTTAATGACATTTATGATTTGAATGCACTTGTAAGGCAAATGAGTATTCGACGGCAAATCAACATTGAATGTCCAATCTCTGGTTACGCAGGAAGCAAGTATACAACCTGGTTCTTTAGGGAACTATAGCGATGGTACTTAATGATTATAGCTGGATATACTAAAGGGGGGTCCTGCTGGTTGTAAGTCAGTAGGGGGGGGGGGGGGTTAGGAGAGCCGCCGGCGATATCCCATCTGGCCAACGATTTCTTGGGAGAATTCAGAGTGCTGAACACGGTGCCCACAGAACCTTGGTCCACAGATGAATACAGTTGGGCCCTCTTGTAGACGGTAGCTGCCGGTCCACAACGAAGAGACGTGAGGCGACCTCACTCGGGGTAGAGCGCCGTCTCACCTGGACTCCTCTCGGGGCGTAGTTCCAACACTCACCAGTGTTGGCTGTTATCCATGGCATAAATCAAAGCACCCAAAGCAAGTAGATAATCCAAGCCGTGTAGGGCTCGCCGTCGTCCGGGTAAGGTAATCCAATGTGCAGGTCCACTCGTCCTAGCCCAGAACTCCTCGGATGAAAGCACCACACGTGGTCTGCCCAGCCTGGTTAAGACTCTAGATAACGCGAGGAAACGATGGGGGGACTACTCACTGTATAACTCTAACCGAACGATGCACCATACATAATAGACTATTATTAACTTAATAGAAATACGTCCCACTCGACGGTATAGTGCCAAACTATGACAATTCAACTATTAATCCACACGATGTCTCAATGCCATTCTGAGGCCAAGTTGACCATACTGCACCACACGTGTATCGTGGGTGAGGCTTAACGTCTTGCCACTAGGTTGGAGGGTAAAGAACTAAGGGCTAAGGGACTAAAAGGAAGTTCTACTTTACTTGCGCCATATATATATGCGCTGTGAACAAATAGTACCATTCGTATTTCGGTAGACGTATTCCTACGCGGAACCGGGGCTAGTAACGACATGTTCGTCGGCACGATTGAACTTGAACCAAGGGGCTTGGCTGCTGGCGCCAAGTTCTTGTCCAATGAGAGAATGAAACTATTATGGGATGTTAGTAGACTAAAGGGATATTCAGTGTATATGTACAAGGAATATACAAGGGATATCAAACGATATACAAATACTATTAAATATATATCCATAAATAAATATATATATTTGGTTTAATCTGATCCTTCACAACAATCGGTAATGCAGCCTTTATTAACTATGCCCCAAAACTATGGAACAAACTACCCCAAAACATCAGGGAAGCCAACTCACTAGACATCTTCAAAAGACAGCTTAAAACTTAAAAAAAAATCTCTTTGCTCAGACATTTAAATGAAACATCAGGGATATCCTGACACAAATTGTACTTTACCTGCACTATTCTTACCCTACCTACTTGTATACACTTCCTATCAAATCCATGTGTCGGTTCTATGCAAATTTTATCTCACTGACTACCTCCTATGCACTGTATTTTAAGAGCACTGCTCTGTTGTAATTCAAAATTTAACTATTTTATCACACTTTTTTCTTCTTACTGATGCACTGCTCTGTTGTATGTTAAATACCCTGTTGTATGTCCGTTCTATTTTAGAGATGTTCCGATACCATTATATAAATTATTATATAAATACATTATTTTTATTTTTTTTACAGCTACTGTTTTATATATACAGTTTTTTAGTAATAACTATAAAGTAATGGTATTTATTCAACAACAGGTGATTGTATAGATTAGTATTAATATCATTAATTGACAACTACCGGTATGCTCAATGAGTTCACCCACGGAACGGTTGTTGGGACATTGATTCAGCACGGACCAGCGCTTCCGTTAGCCGGTAATTACCGGTATTTGACCGGCAAAATCTGTTGAAGTCTGACATATTTAATCTCTCCGGTCTTAATGTCCGGTGAAAATAATTCCCTGAGTCTAAGCACAATTTGATTATTTGAATTGTATTAAAATAGGCTAAAATTAAATAGCCTATGCGATGAACGAAACAATCATTACATTTGTTTCATCGTTGCTTCACCAAGCAGGTATAATAATGACACCGCTGTGTCAGCGGGAACTTGCTGCTAGATTTGCGACTGCATGCAGCTGCAGAGCCGCAGAATCCACCATAACCCACCCATCTGTACCGGCAGAGTGCAGTACTCCAATTCAGCCATTGGCAATTCAGCTGTTGGGTGGGGGGCGCTGTTGAGCGGTCCCAAGATAGAGCCTGAATACAGCTGAATCTGCTGCTCTGCAGCGCCATACTCCCGCAAATCAGTTGTTGGGAGGTGGAGAGAGTCATCACGCAACCACGATAATGTTGCCGTCTCTCTCTGCCAAATTTCTCAGTTCTTCACTTGATATAATTAATACAAATGTCCAATATAACGGAATTCGTTAGCTCATAAAAATGTGATTATAACAGACTGCTGTTTATTAATGTCGGGCGACTGCCCACAGACACCCATTTGATTTAAAGTCTGCAGCAGCACGGAGTCTCGGGACTTATTTTATTTGGAATATAATGACTATACGCAAAAGTAGCCTAGTTTTAAGTTAACATATTATAAATCTTGAGGATGTCATTCTTTATATAGCCTACCTATCAATTGTTTTTAAGCTCAATAAACTCTGACCGGAATTTCTCTTATTTGACCGGTAGATTTAAATCTACCGGACCCTGAGACCGGCAACAATTTTTTCTAACGGAAACCCTGGCACGGACGTTCTATGTTGTTGCACTCCAGAAGGCTCCGGTAACTTCAGTTAGTAGTAGAGGCTCTGTTGTGATTTTTGCACAATAAATATTCAACATTCTCTTTTGAGACTCCACCTCAGACTCTTATAATTTGGCACTAAAAGCTAAACATTGTCACCGGTATGGCTGTCCGCATTATGTCATTAATTGCGTGCATGTGTGGGAGAGGTCGATCAGCCATGTTAGCGTGAGCTAGGTTAGCGTGAGCTAACGTTAGATGGAAACAAGACAATGTTACTGGTGAAAAAGTGATTTACCTTGGAATACTTTTTTGCCAACTTGCTGTACTTTGCTTGCAGGTCTGCAGCCATTATTGCTGGATTATGAATAGTCCCAACTTTAGCCAAGGTAACGTTAAGCTAAAACTAGCTTTTCAGCTAGCTCTTCAGCTAATGCTAATAACACCAGCAAGCGAACACATCAGAACCCTGTCACACTGCTCTGTCGGGACGATGGCATTTAAGAAAGTATCTGCTGTTAAAATGACAAACAGCATTGATACTTTAATTCACGGTCGATTAAAAACACATTTGTTTTATAATGCTCACTCTCAGTAGGAGGATACTGCACGTGTTGTTGATAAATTCATATAGTCATGTGGTATCGGAGGCTAGCCTTTCGGCGTACTCGCCGATACCAGCATTTTAGGCAGTATCGGAAGCATTTCCGATACTGGTATCGGTATCGGAACAACTTTAGCCTATTTTTAAACTGAATCATTTTAAACAATTTTTATTATTTGTATTACTGAATGAAACTGTAAACAGAAAGGCCTATTGGGATGCTAGATCCTAATGTGAAACACAGTGATTTACCTTAACTTGCTACCTCTTATCTTTTTTATGCTAGCTTATGCCTGTATTTTTTACTGTTGTGAAGCACTTTGAACTGCAATTTCTGTATGAAAAGTGCTATACAAATAAAGTTATTATTATTATTATTATTATTATTATTATTATTATTATTATTATTATTATTATTATTATTATTATTATTATTATTATTATTATTATTATTATAAGATATTCCGTTAGGGATCCCCTTGGGGACATTAAGGGTAACTTGTGTTCCGCTGGGAATGCCTGTTCATCACTGCATACAACTTGGTTTAATCCATAAATCCATTCAGAAACTTTGTATTATGAAATTGAAGACATTCAGGGGATGCCTGGTCACGGTACTGTTCTCGACTGTGACGCATGATGTGATCCAGGAATGTAAACAAACATGTCACCAGTAGGGCTGACCTTGGAATTATTTTTTGGAATTCAAAGCTTCGGGGCCGAGATTCGATTTTAATTCGAAGCTTCGAGATTACATTTTTTTTTTATGTTGTGGGACTTGTACAGCACTTTGTTCAACTTTGTCAGTGCTGTAAAGTTTAAACCTTTTTAAATCTTAGACAAACGAAACACTTTGCTTTCATGAAATATTGTAAGCCGTCATTTGAGGCTTTATAAAAGCAGCACAATGAACACAAATCTGTCAGTGCCGAGTCTGAGGTCCCGAGTCTGACCTCATCTTAAATAACAAACAGCATTGCTTGTTGTAATTAACAAAGAGAGGCAGAGTTGATTTTACAAAAAAATTAAAAATAAATGTCCTTTATTTTTTTTAATAGATTCAAATTTTATTTTCATATTCGAATCCCATGCCCATCGAACGAAGCTTCGAAGTATTTAAGACAGCCCTAGTCACCAGCCACTCGGGAGGAAAACAAAGTAACTATGGGAGGCTGCTGGGGTCAAAAAGGGATAACGTGATTAATTGGTAAGATTTTTTGTTTATGAATCTAAAACATGTACATGTTACTATTGACAGCCCTATTTCTTAAATATAAAAATATGTGGTTAAATGTGTATGTTTGAGTTGAGCAAGTAGGCTCATGACACCATTTATTAATTATATCACAATATTATATTGTCCAAACAGTAGTTTGATCTTGTGTTGAGAGGGATAAGGGAGCCACTGCGCTTCTCTACTGAGTTATTTTGAAATGTATTTGGTATTTTGGTAACTTGTATTTGGTTTTATTTAAGAAAGTTCAATTTGTAAATCCGGATTTGTTTTGGCAGTCTGAGAGTTGTATGTTGAGTTGCTTTTTTGTGGAGGAGATTTTCAGTTTAGCAGGATTTTTGGAGAAAGCATTAACTCATTGACCGCCGGGCATTAGCCTCATCCTGTAGTAGCTACCGCCACCGCTGTAAACGACGGGAGTCGCTCACCTTGTTTGCAGGGCTATAACTATTTAAATATTATAGCTATGGATGCAATACTATGGCCCATTTGACATCGAGTATCTATCATTCAAGATGTAAAAAAGGAATATTTTTTCCATCCATACATTCTCGTTTTATACCGTGGTGAATAGAAGTATGGTTTTAGAGCGGTTTAGGGTCATTCCTGGGAGGCTAGTAATAGCCTGCGACGCATACTTAATCCATTGGTATTTCGTCCCTATACACGCTACAATACAAAATTCAAATGCATATGATTGGTATATTATGTTCCATCATGCATGCATGAAAGGGGGGGGTCGTTTCTGATTAATTGATTGTCAATAACGGCATTCGTTAGTACAACAGCATACGCTGATCAGGGCGATGGCTATGAAAACAATGCACAACCAAGCTGAAATTGACGTTAAATTGCTCTTACCTGTGGCCGATGAGATTCCAAAAAGAATATTCCAATTGTTTGATTGCCATCTGCTAGATCGTATGTCCATTTGGGCCACGGCATAACCCCCTACAGCATAATGAATCGGGCGTCCCGAAAGCGATTCAATGCGATCGGGTATACCCCTCCGTCCAGGCTACTCGAAAACTCCGCCCGGATGAATTTCAATGATACACAGCGCCACATACACAGAGTCACAAAGGAAGTGCAACATCGGCCGCATACCACCAGGCGGCAGTATTGGACCTTTGCGATCTCAGACACATTGCCTATGGTACCACAGCCTTCCTGGATGATTTATGAATAGAAATAGCGAATAAAAGAAATAATGATCAAATAACGAGTATACTCGTTGTTGGCGTTATTCGATTGGCGGCCAATACCGAGTATACTTGTCGTTGGCGGGGAATGAGTTAAGGCACTTGAGACAAAACACATTATATCCTATATAATTTTATATGAATTCCTCTTGTTTCTTTGAAGTACATTGTTTAAAGCTTGTTATGTTTTCTTTTTTTTTCTTTTTTGTGGCCATCTTGGTCTATATACTTATTGTTAACACATTCCCGGCCAATCACGTATATATACGTTTTTAACTCGTTTTTTCTTTTATTCGATTTTAATATCCTATTCACTGTCACAGAGCTGTATTTTAGCTGGAAAAGGCATATTGGGAGTCCGAAAGTGCAGTACCGGCCAGATTCTCCCAGGTGGCGGTATCGATCTGCAGTAAACCTGTTCCAGACCCTTGTGTTACACTGTAAGGTCTCCGGGCGCAGATTTTCACTAGACGGCAAGGCTATAGGTTCAATCCGTCGCATCCAAACGTCTATGGGACATCCGATGCATATGCTGTGATTGATTGTGCCGTGGCCCTAATCGACATTGGATGTACGAGATGGCGATCAAACAATTGGAATATTATTTTTGGAATACTCCCGATCACAGGTAAGGACTATCTGACGTAAATTCTGGCTTGATAAATTCTAGCCTTTGATAATTTAATCCACTCGTCTCTGTCTGCTCCGTGACTCTCCCCATCTGCGTTGTGTTTGTTTTCAATACTTCACATTGGCTGTCACACACTGTATCAAACCCTGTTGGTACATCCGTAATCAGAAGAAAACGACACTGGCAATGTGATTTCTTTCCTGATGTTTATTTTCATAAACATAGCTTCGTACAAGATGTAACCCATTCTGTAATGTCCTTGAACAGTCTTTGAGGAAAAACTAAATTCATTATTCTCTACCGTCTCTTCTGCTATTAGTCCAATGGTTCTGAGGCCTCGTCGTCAGCCAAAACCTCCCTTGTTAGCCGAAGCTAGCGATGACATGGCATATTCCCTTCCTTCCCGCGAGGGGGTATCCTTTCAAAGTCTCTGATCAACGCGTCTGCTCGCCTCCGCGTCATGTCTTAATCTAACTTACCCCGGAAGGAACTCACATCTCATAACGTTTTCCCCCTTGCAACGGGGCCCGCCCCCTTTTCTCATTACTAAGTGACACGCTACCATGGCAACAGCTGGTCACCTTTAACACACTAAACGTCAGTTTCTATCGATGTCGAACTCTCCCCATAGCTCTGACCAAACCTCCCCCCACCAGTGCTTATCAGGTCAGGTGTTGATGTTAACAACCTGCCGACGACCTCGGAGCCCATGGCTCTATTAGCCTGTGGCTTCCCAGTCTAACTTGAAAACACACACCACTAAATACTGTCCTTCTCATCTGAGATTTAAAAGCAGATGCTGTCATCCACCGATATTTACATTATATACCCATTGAAAAACAAGGCTACTTCCTTTACTTGATTGTGCAATGTTTTCATACTGATCCAGCTGATCAGCGTTTTTAGCATTCAATACTAATGCCGTTACTGGTAATCAATAGGGCTGTCCCCGACTAAGGATTTGGATGGTCGACTATGATTGGCCAAAATGTGCCATTAGTCGACTATTGGTCGACAAAAAAAAAATATAATATTTTTAATTTTTCTTTTTAAATTTAAAAAAAATATTTTTATTTGGGCTGTGGGGGGTGCTTAATGTCTGAAGGAGTCGACTGAAGGCTTCTTGTCCTCTGCAAAAGCATGCAATTGGTCCACTGATGGATACATCTTGATACACGCAGAGGCACTGTACAAGAAGGGCCAGAGCCGACTCTACTTCCTCAGAAGGCTGAGATCCTTCAATGTCTGTACAAGGATGTTGAGGATGTTCTATGTGTCGGTGGTGGCGGGTGCCTTCTTGTACGCTGTGACCTGCTGGGGCAGCGGACTGAGAGCAGGGGACACAAACAGGCTGGATACGCTGGTCAAGAAGGCCAGTAGCGTGGTTGGGGTGGAGCTGGACTCCCTAGCGAGGAGGAGCCTTGCTAAGCTCCAGGCCATCAGGGAAAACCCCTCCCACCCACTATACACAGACTTGGTGGACAGGAGGAGCATGTTCAGTGCTAGGCTCACACTACCCAAATGCAGCACTGAACGGCACAGGAAGACAGTCCTTCATTCCAACAGCCATCAGACTATACAATGCATCACTGTGCCTCACTGCATCACTGAGCACAGAGTGGCAGTTACCATCTTCCTGGACTTAGTTCGAAACAGCACTGTGCAATATTACACCTACTGTAGACCTCAGTATATTTTTACTGTATTTATTTACTGTATATTTTATTCCATTTTTATTCTATTTTACTCTACTCTTATCCTAGGCAACTTGATTTGATTTGTTTTATTATTCTTTTTTTAATTTGTTTTAATTATCTTTTCCCCCCCTCCTTTTTCCGATTTTTCTCCCATCCCACTGTTAGTCGTTATGCCAATTTCCAACCCCCTTCCTGGTTGTTGCGCACTCCCCCCTACTGTTGGTCCGGGAGGCCGGAGACTGTCACAATGTCACATGCTTTCCTCCGACACATGTGCAGCCAGCCGGCAGCCAGCCTGGCAGCGCAGATTCTCACCGGGAGAGTGTAACGTTTGGAAGGTCACACAACCTCCCTCCAGATCCTACCCTCGCTGTGCAGGCGCCCCGACCGAACTGTAAGGGTCGCTGTCCACAACGCCCAGGACCCACCCATCAGCTTTCCCACCCCTAACACTGCCAATTGTGTTAGTATGAACGACCAGCCAAGCTGATAGCAACGCCGAGAGCTGGATTCGAACCCAGCGTCTCCAGCGTTGATGGCAAGCGCCTTGCCCACTACACCACCTAGCCACCCAAGTTTTATTATTCTAATTCGTGACCTGTTCTGTCTAAATGTTTAAATGTTGAGCGATTTGCAGTGTTAAATTTTCCACGGGATAATATCAAATCAAATCAAATCAAATTTATTTGTAAGGCCCGACAACACACGTTAATGTCCCCATGTGCCGGACACATCTTCTTTAAACAAGTCAAGAAGAAACATCACAATAAGTCAAGAAACAAAACAAGAACACCATAAGGTCCAACAAATTTTGAATAAATGCAAAATAAATGAATGCAATGCGAACACTCCCAGACATACCCCACGCGAAGGTAAGGAAAAACTCACTAAAACCTAGCAATAGGAAAAAATGCACCACAGGCAGTGTGGAGGCGAGAAACCTTAGAAGGGCCATTCAAGGGGGGATCTCCCTTCTTAGATGTCGGTGATCATAATAGGTGACCAGGTATGGACTTCAGGGTCATGTTGAGGGATCTTCATTTTTTTTTTTTTTTACATATTATGAAAGTACAGATTCATACCTTCAAAATAAGCCATCACTTGAACATTTTGGTGGGATACTTTGCAAGCTACTTCCTATGATTCATGGTGATTATCACAAAACGTATTCAGAGATAATAGCCTTCAAGAGACGAGCAGGCTATTCAGTGACAATAGTGAAACAACTACAACACTACCCAGAAGTCATTGTAATCCATGGCCCCCCTCTCTCTAGGGCAATTAACACCTGGCAGCTTTCCAGTCTGAGGCTCTTTGTTATTAAAATGAGTCTGGTGACTGGTAGTGGTAGTGAAAGGGACCCTGATAATAAACAAGAAACTTAATCAAGTTTCAAGATTTTATTAGCATTTAAAATAACACGAGATAAAAATAGACATGCTAAAGTCAATGTTCAATGTTCTGATGGCCTCTCCAGAAGCATTTAGATGTAAATACATGTAGTGTGGTAGTGAAAGACACAACAACTAGGTTAACCTTCTGTAGTCTGGTAGTGAAAGGTTAACCTTCTGTAGTGTGGTAGTGAAAGGGTTAACCTTCTGTAGTGTGGTAGTGAAAGGTTAACCTTCTGTAGTGTGGTAGTGAAAGGTTAACCTTCTGTAGTGTGGTAGTGAAAGGTTAACCTTCTGTAGTGTGGTAGTGAAAGGTTAACCTTCTGTAGTGTGGTAGTGAAAGGGTTAACCTTCTGTAGTGTGGTAGTGAAAGGGACCCTGATAATAAACAAGAGACAAAATCAAGTTTCAAGATTTTATTAGCATTTAAAATAACACGAGATAAAAATAGACATGCTAAAGTCAATGTTCAATGTTCTGATGGCCTCTCCAGAAGCATTTAGATGTAAATACATGTAGTGTGGTAGTGAAAGACACAACAACTAGGTTAACCTTCTGTAGTCTGGTAGTGAAAGGTTAACCTTCTGTAGTGTGGTAGTGAAAGGGTTAGCCTTCTGTAGTGTGGTAGTGAAAGGTTAACCTTCTGTAGTGTGGTAGTGAAAGGTTAACCTTCTGTAGTGTGGTAGTGAAAGGGTTAACCTTCTGTAGTGTGGTAGTGAAAGGGACCCTGATAATAAACAAGAGACAAAATCAAGTTTCAAGATTTTATTAGCATTTAAAATAACACGAGATGAATGTTCCTAAAGCGCGTTCGTCTTCAACACAGTGTGCTCCGAAGTGAGCAAACCGGTTTAATGCCTCGGCAAGTGCCCTCGCTGTGGGTTGCTGACTGGGTTCCATGGTGACTGGCAAACATGCACTGCCCTGCTCTCTGTTTAATACTCACCGATCAATGGCATCAACTTAATGACGTCACCGCCTGACCAATAAGCATTTAGATGTAAATACATGTAGTGTGGTAGTGAAAGACACAACAACTAGGTTAACCTTCTGTAGTGTGGTAGTGAAAGGTTAACCTTCTGTAGTGTGGTAGTGACGGATAAAAAAACGGATAAATAGTTTTTTTTACCATATTTCTAATATTTATTTTTGCTAAATACCAATTATAAATATCTCGACGAATTACCTCTGAATATGAATCAAAAAAAATATTAAAGATTCGCTCACTAGTTCTACCAGAAACGGAGTTGAGGCGAAGCATTATTAAGCGCTTCTGTAGTGTGGCAGTGAAAGGGTTAACGCACCCTCATCGCGCCGCAGCGCAGTTTACATCAGGGCCCCCACAATAATGAAAAAGCCGATGAAAAAGCCATTTTTTATCACTCCGTTTCCGTATTAAATTAATTTACTTTTAGCCATTAGGTTGGAAAAAATGCACCCTACCGAAATTCGTTCGCTCATAAAATTCGAACTGTGTTTTAATGGTTTTTAATTAAGTTAAAACACACGTTTTATAAAGGCCGTAAAGGCCTCTTTTTTTTTAATCTTTTTTTTAGACACTGCGTTACGTTGCTTATAAATCATCTGAACTTATAACATTAAGATAGTGTATTAATAGTGTGTTATTCTAAAGCTAATGACGTCTGTGTGTTAACACCTATTAAGTACAGTACTTGGCCCCTGTGGACAGGCCCACAGCCCGCGCGTGTAGTTTTTTCTCCTCACTTGGAAGAAAATTTGTGGAACTATTATAACAATAATTACCTCATTTACAAGTTGTATTTAAGTTTGCAACTAAGGGCAAATAAGGGAACACATCAATGACAATTCAAATATGTAAAAAAAATCAAGATTTCGATTTTTAGGATTTTCTAAACAGCAAGACATTTTCTTCATTTCAGAGCACCTCCCCCTTTGCGGATCAAATCGGGTTTGGTCACGGCGAGTCACATAGTGTTGCAGACGGACAGTTGGTAAGCATGCACTCATGTGTGTAGTGAAACACAGATGAGTGCATGCAATAGCAACTGAACATTTAGAAAAATCTAAGATAGAGCTGATAGCGGATCTATTTGAGGCACAGGGGCAGCGCAAAGAGGGTTGCGTCCTCCCCGTCATCATCGCAGGACGTCCAGCACTCCGGTCACCACTACGAGACAGCCGGAGACAGGGATACAGGAGGGCACGCAGAGAGGGTCGCATCCTCCCGGTCTTCATCACGGGACGTCCGACACTCCGGTCATTACTCCGGGACAGCAACTCACAGGGAGACAGGGAGACGGGGCAGGCGTTAGACAGCTTGCGTGATTGTAATGGGCGGACATAGCAATAGATACAAGTGGTAAGCATATGAATAGAATAGATATATGAAGTAGGCATATTAAGTGAATATAATATAAGTACTTAACCCAGCAATATAATAAAAGTATTTCTATTCTATTCTATTCTATTCTATTCTATTCTAGTTTCAAGTTTCAAGTTTCTTTAATAGTTGTCATACAGAAGTACAAAATACTTTCATACAAAATGCTTCTTACTGTTACGCTCCAGAGACTGTGCTAGACAAGATAGTATCAAATAACATAGTATAGCATGTAATTTAGAAGAAGAAAATGAGGTCACAGTGTTCGGTATAGACATATGTACAATGTTCTGAGTTACCATATAATATACAATACTATGCAGTGTACTAATGTACAGTACTATATAGTGCAAAGCAGAAATGGGATGAGGTACAATTTAGGTACAATTTACAGTAAGGTGTACGAGTTGTAGTGCAATCCTTCATCAATAAATATAAAGTGTGGGGAGTGGGTGCTACAGTGTGTTTTTTTTAAAGTGGGTGTGTGCTATAAAGTGTGTGGAGTGGGTGCTACAGTGTGTTTGTTTAAAGTGAGTGTGTGCGTGTGGATGTGTGTGCTATGTGCGTTTGGTGGTTGTTGTTGTGTAGTGTTCATTGTTCGTTTAGCAGCCTGATGGCCTGGGGATAGAAGCTTCTTCTGAGTCTTTCTGTGCTTGCCTTGAGACTCCGGTATCGCTTGCCTGACCGCAGCAGTTCAAAGAGGCAGTTGTTCGGGTGACTGGAGTCTTTAATGATTCTCTTAGCCTTGCCCTTGCAACGCTTGTTGTAAATGTTCTGGAGGGTGGGGAGCCCCCCTCCAATTGTGCGTTCGGCTGAACGTGTCACTCTTTGTAGTCTGCTTCGGTCTTGTGCAGTGCTATTCCCAAACCAGGAGGTGATGTTGCCGGTCAAGATGCTCTCTATTGTACATGAGTAGAAGTTCTTAAGGATCTTCTGACTGACTTGGAACTTCCTTAGGCGCCTGAGGAAGTAGAGGCGTTGTCGTGCCTTCTTCACAACACTGTCAATGTGTGTGGTCCATGTCAAGTCCTCGGATATGTAGGCTCCGAGGTACTTAAAGCTGTTGACTCTCTCAACCGGTGCCCCGTCGATGCTGAGGGGGCTGTAGTCCTTGACCCCCGACCTCCTGAAGTCCACAATCATCTCCTTTGTTTTGCTGACGTTCAGGGAGAGGCTGTTTTCCTGGCACCATCCCGCCAGGACCTTGACCTCTTCCAGGTAGGCCCTCTCGTCGTTGGCAGAGATCAGGCCCACCACCACTGTGTTGTCAGCAAATTTGATGATTGTATTGCTACTCCGCTGAGCCACACAGTCGTGTGTGTACAGGGAGTAGAGGAGGGGACTCAGAACACAGCCCTGGGGGGCCCCTATGTTGAGGGTGATGGATGAGGAGGTGCAGTTGCCTGCTCTCACCACCTGGGGTCTGCCAGTCAGGAAGTCCAAGACCCACTGGCAGAGGTCATAGTTCAAGCCCAGGTCCCTGAGCTTGGCTATGAGTATGGAGGGGACTATGGTATTGAATGCCGAGCTGTAGTCGATGAATAGCATTCTCACATAGTTCCCCTGCCTCTTGTCCAGGTGTGATGCTGCTGTGTGCAGCACATGGGCTATGGCGTCCTCCGTGGACCTGTTGGGGCGGTATGCAAATTGCAGGGGGTCCATGTTGATGGGGAGGGAGGAGCAGATGTAGCCCTTTACTAGCTTCTCAAAGCACTTCATGGCTATGGAGGTGAGAGCTACAGGGCGGTAGTCGTTGAGGCAAGCAGGCTTGGATTTTTTGGGTACAGGGATAATAGTGGACTTCTTCAGGCAGGTGGGGATGACAGCCTGTTCTAAGGACAGGTTAAATATGTCAGTGAATACTGGGGCCAGTTGGTCGGCACAGACTTTTAGGACGCGGCCGGGGATGCCGTCCGGACCTGCTGCCTTCCTGATATTCACTTTTTTAAAGGTCCGCCTCACCTCATGCTCTGTTACCCTGAACACTGCGCCTCCATCAGCAGCCGACCCCCCCCCCCCCATTGCCGTGGCTTGTGAGCTGGTGTTGTTATTACCAGCATCAAACCTCGCATAGAAGGTATTGAGGTCATTTGCTAAGGAGATGTCACTGTTCAGTTTGAGGGAGGCGCCTTTGTAGTCTGTCATCGTTTTGAGCCCCTGCCACATAGCTCTAGAGTCAGCTTGTTCAAACTGGAGTTCAATTTTATCCCTGTAGCGCCGTTTGGCCTCTGACACTGTCCTCCTTACGTTGTATCGCGCCACCTTGTGGTCATTCATGTTGCCTGCCACTAGGCCGTCGTTGTATGCTTTGGTGCGCTCTCTCAGAGCTTCACGGACGGATTTGTCTACCCAGGGTTTTTGATTTGGGTAAACTCTCATTTTGGTAGTGGGGATTGTTTCTTCCACCAAAGTACAAACATAGTCCAGCACTGTCTCCGTGTAGACATTAATGTTATCTGTGTCGCGGAACACATTCCAGTCTGTGCAGTCAAACGCAGACTGGAGCGTCTCCTCTGACGTCAAATCCCATTTCTGCACCTCTCGCGAGACTATTCTATTCTATTCTATTCTATATTTGTCTAGTCTAGTGTGTTCATTAGATGGGTGAAATCCTCTTTCAGTGCCTCTGTGCCTGTTTTCGTAGGCAGTTAGCCTCTGGTATGCGTGCCATTAGCGATAGCCACGCTTCTACTAGGCCTCTTTTCTTTTGGAAAGAATGATAAATTATAATTTTTTTTGTATTCGACTAAGAGGTTGGCTAGTCGACTATGGCTCCTTTCGACCGATTAGTCGACTAATCGACTAATATGGGTCAGCCCTAGTAATCAATAATCAGAAACGATTTCCCCCGCCCCCCCCCATTTCATGCATTCATGATGGAACATAATACCGATCATATGCATTTGGAGTTTTAACTCTAGCTTGTGTAGGGACGAAACGCCAATCGATTTAACGTTATTAGCTTAGCGCCTTATAAATATCTTTGCAGGAATTATCCCAGATCATTCCGAAATAACACTCATATTCACCACGGTATAAAACGGGAACGTATTGATGAAACAATTATTTCTTTATGGCATATTGAACGGAAGGTTCATTCTGTCAATTGACAATGACATTGGATCCATAGCTATAATATAAAATATAGATTTAGCTCTACAAACAACATGATGCACAGTGAACGTTTGTAATGGAAAGGTGGCCTTCCTAGAGTGGGGCCTGTCTAATGGCTGGCCGGGAATGTGTTAAGTATACTATATACTTATTGTTTATGTGTCTTGTAAGCCCATATGGGCCTGGCATACATCTGTATGTAAGACACAAAAATTTAAAATATCAATCAAGTTTCAAGTTCAAGTTTCTTTATTAGTTGTCATACAAAAATACAGAATACTTTAATATGAAATGCTTTTTTCTGTTTTGCTCCTGAGAGTGTGCTAGATAAAAATAGATAAAGTATAAAATAGAAAGTCAAAAGTACGTAAACAAAGTGTACACAAAAGTGTTCATCAATATACATATACAATATACAATACAGAGTAGAAAAAATGAGTAACTGAGTTACAATACAATACTTGGGCGGTATAATTTTCTTCATACCGTCATACCTTGCTGACATAATACCCCGGTATACGGTATATGACGGTATGACTTTCATTTTCATCAGCGGGGGGCAACCTGTGTTACCAAGTAAACAAATCACAGAACGATGGCCAGTTAGCCCGCAGCATCCTAGTGCTACTATCGTTAGCTCTCAGAAGGTAGCCAGAAGCCTGCAGCATCCTAGTGCTACTATCGTTAGTTCTCAGAAGGTAGCCAGAAGCCCGCAGCATCCTAGTGCTACTATCGTTAGCTCTCAGAAGGTAGCCAGAAGCCCGCAGCATCCTAGTGCTACTATCGTTAGCTCTCAGAAGGTAGCCAGAAGCCTGCAGCATCCTAGTGCTACTATCGTTAGCTCTCAGAAGGTAGCCAGAAGCCTGCAGCATCCTAGTGCTACTATCGTTAGCTCTCAGAAGGTAGCCAGAAGCCTGCAGCATCTTAGTGCTACTATCGTTAGCTCTCAGAACGGTAGCCAGTTAGCATGCAGCACCCTAGTACTAGTAACGTTAGTATTGTGTATTCAAAAACGCACCGGACTGCGACGTAACGTTTTACCGTTTATTTGCTTGCTCCACCAGTGCACAACAACACACACATCAACTCTCGTTACCACAACGCTTTACGGTATTTTCACAGCACTGTCGCAACATTACCGTAAAGCGTGAACACCGTTGTGATCCACATACACAACAGTTAGCTCTCAGAATAGCCAGTTAGCCCGCAGCACCAGCAACAGTAAGCGTGTCTCATTTAATTTCCACCACTGAAGCGGGTTTTCCCCTATCGTTTGCGTCCTCCTGTGTGTAGACAACCAGCTCCGCGTGTGCTCGCTCCACTAGTGAGGACTGGTCTCGCCCTCTGCTGGCGCGTGCTGTGTGTGCACTACAACCAATGCCGTGTAATAGAAACTGAAACGCATCTGTGATTTTGACGGTATTGATTTTCAATACCGGTATGGATTTCTAAATACCCTGGTATACCGTAATACCGTCATACCGCCCAAGCCTACAGTATAGTATACAGTACAATGCAGAAATGGGAAAATCAATCAATGTAGAAGATGACAGAAAAGCAGCCATTGGGTGAGAAGAAAGGTAAAATACATGAATCGTCATATGATGTTATCAGTATCTCAGTAGAGTATGTTTAATAATCATGATTTCAATATCAATCAAAATAATTGTGATTATTAATCGAGCAGCCCCAGCTTGTGGGGAAACCTGCACTGTATGTAGCAGCATCATACTTAATCTATCTTTATGGATCTTCATGATAAATGTGGAACTTATTTGAACAACTTGTTTATTATTTTGTATCGTTTATGGTATTATACTTACTTAGTGGGAAGTTGACTGACCTTTTTTTTTCTATCAGTTTTACTTGACACATTAACCTCTTCCACCCGGCAGGACCGGATTTATGACATCTGGACATAAATCAATATTTTTTTAGACTGTTGTATAAAAGTTGCGATTTTTATTTCAAACGTATTCAAGTATTAACATCACTAACATGTCACAACAGCATGTATAATGTATATCATCAATACGTTAGTTTAGCAATAGGTTAAAAGTGTCATTAGATAGATTTAACTTTTTGATTTGGTGAAGTCTATTCCGAGAGGGCGACCATTTTGAAAATGTTGAACCATGGGAATTGTAGTCTTTTTGCTGCCATTTTGTAGCAGAGTTCCACAGATATCATTCTGCGTTGAACGTTTTTAAAACTACACTTCCTGGAAGATTTTATGGGGTTCAAGTTCAAGGTTCAGAGTTCTGTATGAATTATTTCAATAACTTTTAATATTCGGGATAATAAGCCACAAAAGGTAACGTTTTTGACAAATATTGAAAGGCTTTCAAGTTTCTCTTCCCTATTGTTAACATGTAGGAACAATTAGATCTGAAATTTGTTTCAAAACGGTTGCACTGTGGGGAAAATAAAAAAGTACAGTAGATTACAGTAGATTTCATTATCTGTTCTTATGCACGCCTGGTGATACTAAATCCAAATTGAACTCGGGCATTTGAAAGATAATATATGTATATATATATAAATGTGCGAATTGGCTATAATAAGGTAATTTATAAGTAGGGATGCACCGATCCAACTTTTTCAGTCCCGATACCGATACTTGGGTTTGGGTATCGGCCAATACCGATACCGATCCGATACCCATTGTCCAAATATTTTTTCCAAAAAAGTTAAAATAAATAAATTGAATCCATGTTTATTTTTTTATATTAAAATATATTTTGTTTTTAAGAATTGTAAAGGATCACAAGTGTGTTTTTGATTTATTGTTTTTTTTATTGTTTTTTAAATTGTTTTTATTGTGGATCCCCATTAGTCTACACCAAAGTGAGACTACTCTTCCTGGGGTCCAAACATTAAAAATACAAACACACACAAAAAAAGTTAAATAAAAATATAAAACCACAAACATTGAAGTACTCACAAGAAAACATCACAACGAACAAAACAGTGAATAAAAGCTTACTCAATATTCATAAGTTAGATATCACAATTCTCAACCATAAAATACAAATTACATATTCAGTCAATAAGAACAAAACAGATCAAAATCATATATATGATTTGAACTCATATTATAGCATAACTTTTCTCAAGTCACCGATCACCTTTATATGTCCATACTAATTTCAAAAGTCAATGGCCAAAATGTAACTCATTATTCATGAGCGCAATTTTTTACTTTTTTTTAAACATAAATTTGTTCCTTATCATAGTTATATTTCTGGGTATTTTATTCCAATAAGCAACTGCTCTATACATTACCGTCTTTTTCAGAGCATTTGTTTTTGGTAGAGGTAAAGTAAAGCATGAATGTAATGCTTATGCTTGCCTTGTGCTATATCCATGTCTCATATTAGTTGGGTACAGACAGTTGTGAGTGCAAACCCTCCGGTTTCCCAGTATTACAGATATTAAAGGGGAACTATTTTACTATTTCTTTCACTGTTTGGGCACTTTTACACAATTCCTGTGAGTTTATGGAACACCTTGTTTTGTATTTCTAATCAAGTCCTCAAAAACAGCATTTTTCTACCTCAAGATCTTAAGCCGTTTTGAGCTGACTGTGTGGAGTGGGTGTGAGTCTCAGCACATGGGGCCACATTATCATGCAGCGGTGTCTCTCTGACATCACAAATCAGCACATTTTCAGATGACTCAGTTCAGTGAGGGTGAATATTGTGAGAGGAGAATTGGAAGAATGCGCCAATATGAGAATTAGAAGTCCACATAGCTAGGAAACAATGCCAAACACTGAAAAAGGCCATTTATAAGATAGTTCCCCTTTAAACAAAAAAGTTACCAGGCTACATGCCATCCTCTGTTCCACTGTCATCCAGGTCAGCACGGCATGCATCCCTCCAACACTACTCCTCACAGAGCAGCACAGAGCGAGGCGTGCCGCCCTGTTCTGAGCTAACTGGAGTTTGTTCAGATTAGGGCTGCACGATTTTGGGAAATAATCTAATTGCGATTTTTCTGACAGATATTGCGATTAAATTTGCGATCATAATTATAATTTTTTTAAGCAGCCCCACAGAGGTTTATTGTAAAATGCGGCTTGCATCTGGCCTACGTGGTGGGTCTTTTCAGGACACAGAGCCTAAAATTTTTTCTTTTTACCTGGGAATTGATACCGGTACCCAATGGTACCTTTTTTTCTGTACTTTACTCTCCCTCTCTGAAGTCTAAACTTCACAACACACAATCTACAACCCCTTACCTCCCTCTCCCAAACCGATCTTGTATCTCAATGGGACTTCCTGGTTCAATAAATTAAAAAGTAAAAAAATAAAAAATAAAAAATTGTGATAATTTCTTTTTGCGATTTGATAATTGCATCATTCCAAATCGCTATTTCGATTAAAAAACGATTAATCGTGCAGCCCTAGTTCAGATCAAGCCTAGAGGCGTTAGACCATATAGTAGGACAATAGTCCAGGGGTGATAAGACCAAAGATTGTAGTACAAAGACAGAAAATAAACTTCATTCATTCAATTAATAAACTGTATGCCTCACTGTCACTGTGTGGAAGAGACTGGGATCATTCTTTTATGCAAGGCAACATCAGGCTTGACTTAAAACATTACTTTCCTAACTCAGTGAAACTAAATGTAACAAATTAACACATGTACTGAATGGTTATTTCTAGGGGTGCACCGATATATCGGTCGGGTATCGGTATCGGCCGATAAGTGCCTTGTTGACTGCCATCGGCCTATCTGCCGATAAGCTCGAATGTGCCGATCGCAGTGGCCGATAAATATCAATTTAAAAGTCAATTTGTGTCGCGTCAATCTGGTCCACACGTTCAAACTTTGAAAAAAGTTTCAGTCAAGCGACCTGCACACACAAGCTACTGCATCAAAGTTACTACTTATGATTAACAACGGCATTCGTTTTGTGGCATTAGCGTTATATAGTTACACGTTCAATAACATCAGCATATTTACCCGACCATAGCAAGCATTACTCATTCATATCTCTCACTTCCTTCCTTTGCTCAGTGAGCCCGTACTGAATTGTACCCATTCTGCAATCTGTTAATAAAGTTTTCAATCAGACAAATGTATAGAAAAGCTTTTATTATAACATTCGTTGCAGTAAAATCATTATGCCTCGTTTGGTCATCCTGCGGAGCGCTGGTAGTCTACTCGTGGCTGGCGGGGAGCTAACTTTATTAGCGCCGGTAGGTTTGTTGTTGATCTCGCATGCAGATCAATGGCGAACTTCCCGGAAGTAAAAAACGAATAAGCGCTTGCCGATTGGTGGTAAGAACAGCAGAGGCGGGTGCAAGCGGTGTGACGTAATTGGCAGAATCGACTGTCAATCAAAATTGTTCTGTTGCCATCTACCTGCATTGCTTTGGTTGAGAGAGATAGTGCTCTCTTATTAAAACTCATAAACAAGTCTTGAGCAAGACAAGTTAGTCTGTTAGGTTATGAAAGTCAGTGAGTATTGTATGACTCAGACTTCAGCAATAATCATGACTCATGAGCATTATAAAATAAAAACACACATGGCATGGTGGAATTAATACCATAAACATATTTCTTGATGTTTCCTTTTTAAGTAAGTAAAGAGGCCTATGTTCATATCGGTGAGCACAATTTGTAACACAAAAAGAGAGACGTGTAGCCTATTTATTTATTTATTTAATATTTTATTTATTCATTTTATTATTATTATTTTATTTGTTGCCATGCCTAAATATTTTTTTTTCATTTCAACCTTTATTTAAAATCGTAAGCATCTGATGTTTCCCTCATTTACAGAAACAACGATTGTACAGTACATAATAAAAACAATATTCACAGAAATTTAAACACAAATAATTTTAAAATATCAACTAAAACAGTTACAGGTAGTCACACAATGGTCTGAAATCATACATTTAAACATTCCAAGGGAAGGGAGAACCTCCAATTTTAGCGTGAGTTGAAGGACATTCCATGAGTTAGAGGCATCAAAGGAAAAGGCTGACTTCCCTAGCTCAGAACAAATCTGAGGAACCCTAAGAACCATCCAGTCATTCGATCGAGTTGAATAGGTTCCAATATTCCAATTTAACAGTGAGGAGATATAAACAGGTTGTTTACCAATAAGGGCTTTAAAAATAAATAAATACCAGTGTTTGTTGCGCCTTTCTGCAAGAGAAGGCCAACCCACCCTATCATACAGGACACAATGGTGAGTATCATATCTGTCACCAGTTATAAATCTGAGAGCTGAGTGATATGCAGAATCCATAGGTTGATGCCGCAGCATGCCTATAAATTACATCACCATAGTCCAAAACTGATAAGAAGACTGATTCCACAATTCTTTTTCTACTAAATAGAGGAAAATTGGATCTGTTTCTGTACAGGAAACCAATTTTCTGTCTCAGTTTAGTGGCAAGATTTTCCACATGGAACTTAAATGTTAATTTAAAAATGTTAAAAATGTTAGTTTCTCGTCGAGCCACAGGCCAAGATATTTATACTCAGTGACTCTCTCTATACAAGAGCCACTGACAGTAGATATCCTCACATCATCAAGGTTAATATTCCTAGCTCTTGAAAATAACATAAACTTTGTCTTACTAGCATTAAGAACCAATTTAAGACTAGTAAGGGCATCCTGTAGAGCAGGAAGAGCTAAAACATTTTCATAAACAATAATATAATTTTTTGTTATATGGTTATAATAAAAGCTTTTCTATACATTTGTCTGATTGATTGATTGAAAACTTTATTAACAGATTGCAGAATGGGTACAATACAGTACAGCTCAGTGGACTGGAGGATGAAGACCAGAAAAAGACTTTAGGCTTTTTTACATAAGGATCCTCCATTTTCAATTCATCAAAACATTTAGAGACATATACAGTAGTTCCATAAAAATAAAAAAAATAAAATTATATATATATATAAAAAAAATTATAATATTTATATTTTTTTGGCCACAAATACCGGTATCGGTATCGGCCGATTGTGTTAGTTGAACAATCGGTATCGGTATCGGTGGCACATTTTCATATCGGTGCATGGGCTTGATAGCAGAGTGGAGGTGGTGCCAAGTTATGTCTGATTTTGTACATTAGGCAGCAGTTCTTAAAGAGAACATGGTTTTTTCAACTTAATAATCTATATTTTTGTAAAATTGCACAATGATGGAAGGATCGTGGTTTTTTATCTACAGTAGCGTTTTGAGTGCTTGTTTGTATAGAGAAATAACCTGTGTTATTCTGGTGATGTTAGCAGTAGACCAGTTGGGTAGACAGTAGTTTATGCAGGATATTATGAGAGAAAACATGTATTGTATCGTTTACATTGCACTACTTTTATTGTCTTTTATACTTATTCTTATGTCTGCAATTTATGCCTTGTTTTTTTATTCTATCAATCTGTGTGCTGATTTTATGCCTATGTTAATTTTATACTATATAGATAGTTATTAATATTTATTGTTATATTGTAGAAATGTGTGCATTGAAATGTCTGTAAAGTCTTGACGACATTTAAAATAAGGGTTACCTCAATTGTCTTTCGAGTATAAATAAAGGTTGATGATGATATAGTGTGCATGCGTGTGCAGTGTGCCCACGGCCATATCGCGTGTGTGTGTATGTGTGTGCGTGTGCGTGTGTGAGAGAGAAGGGGGGGGTCACTGAGTACATCTGAAGTTCTGCAGGCGAAGCGCTGTTGCTCTTTTTGTTTCCTCTCCTGAAGCCGTCCGGCAGGCAGGACCCCCACCCAACAATAGACACACACACACACACACACACACACACACACACACACACACACACACACACACACACACACACACACACACACACATGCACGCACATACACGCACACCATCAACAATAATGAGGGTTAAACATACAGCTGATAAGATAATACTTTTCTGTTCTTTGTGTGACTTGTTTATTTTGTGATTGTGTGTGTGTGTGTGTGTGTGTGTGTGTGTGTGTGTGTGTGTGTGTGTGTGTGTGTGTGTGTGTGTGTGTGTGTGTGCATGCGAGCGCACATGTGTACATGATGCTGGAGGCAAAGTAATTTGCGCAAGTTTTATTAAACACAGACCCATCTTAACCGCTGTGGTTAAGTGACGTTTTGAAGCCGTGTTTGTGCCGTGTGGAAAATCAAAAGTACCTACAAACAAGCTCTGCTCAGTGAGATTAAATGTAGATATGTTTATGTGTCATGTTTGTGTGTTTGACTATGACTGCATCTTTTTAGATGCGGACAGGCAATGTCACTAACTCACTCAGGCCATCTTTAGACGGAAACGCTAGCAGGTGAATCCGGATTTATTTTTTTCGGATGTGCCTTTTGTTTATACGGCAACAGCGTTTTTGCGGGGAGAATCCGCAAAAAAGTGAGACCACCTTCCTGGGTGGAAATCCTAGAAACGATACACCTTCGTGCTATCATCTGAACAGTCAAACCGCATAAAACTATGACGAAAGGGTTGTCAAGGCTCTCGTCGCGTACTGCTTACGTCACAGGCATGCGCCAGTAGCCTAGAAGCGTAAACAAAGCAAAAAAGCATGTCTGATTCTATCCACGGAGATCACCTGAAGGCTACATTGGCAGTACTTTTAAATACACAAGAATCAGTCCAGCGGCTATCGCAACTATTAGTGACTGGAGCCACTGTCTGTGTGATTCTGCTTTGGTCCAATCACATTCCCCAACCCACAGTCTGCGAATCAGAGGCAGAGTAGGGCGGGTCTTCACAGCATGCCTGGTTGTCTCAACGACCTGATGCAGTGTAGCGTATGGGTTGCGTGAATATTTTCCCTAACGGAGTTGCACTTCCGCATTCGGTTTGCGCGATCTGATTGGCCACTGAGGTTTCTGGTCATGTGACATCTGCGCCAATCGTGTGACAGCGGGGCTCCGTCGTCTCGAGTCGACTACACTTTTACAGCCTCGTCTGCACGCAGAATTCCATCCCAAAACACTAGACTAAACGCAACATTAAAAGTGAGACCGCAAGACGACTTTTGCGGTTTCTGTTCAGACTCTCTCCGTCTAAACATGGCTTCAGTCTATTTCGTCTTTCTGTGAGGGACAGCTGTCATCCACTGGCCTCTGCAGTTAATTGCCATACGGCATGGCAGGTGTGTGGGCTTGATTGCCACCTGATTGTTGTCAGGTGTGCAGTGCCTTTAAGTAGGCTTGGCTGACTGTGTTCGGATGCTTGTTGTCCCACGTACAGTACCCATGTACGTCACACTTGTCCATTTCATGTTTTTTCCTCAATAGTAGAGGAGTTTCCCAAGCTCATACTTCTAGGGTTTTCTCTGTCTCTAGCGCTATTGTTTTTCTTGTTGTTTTCAACTGCTAGTCAGTGGTGGTTATTTTATACTGGTGTTTTGTGTTTCCTACAGTTTAAAATTCTATTTATTTTATTCTTGTGTTTTCCCCCACCCGCTCATCGCTCTGCAATTCCAGTGGTTACCCCTCTGGGGTAAATGTAAGATTTCCCTTTTTGTGTGTGTCAGCGTGTGTGTCCTACACCACGGGTCCCAATCCTGACATGCAGTAACTCACTCAAGGTTAACCGAGGTCTGCACAAGCATCAGCGTAGAGACGACAGCAACACCCAGCCAGCTTGCAAACCACACAGCTCTGATATAATATAATAATATAATATATCCAATCTATGGAAATAAATGGATAAACAATCATTGGTTGTTTTGTCTGCCATAAACCAAGCTACTTTCAACAGCAAGCAACACACAGGAGCTTTGTCACAGCCTCTTTAAGACCTTATGCTGAGGGCACATTTTGCATAAAACGCCTGACGATTGCATACCCAAAGTAATTAGCGATTTATTACTTGAATCACTTATAGCACATGCATGAGTCTTGTCTCTTTTGAAAGGAAACATTCTGAATTTTCTTCCACAACAGGAGAAGAATCACTCTGAGTGCTAATTAGCAGCTAATGTAATAGTTAGAGGTTTGAATATTGAAATAAAAATAAAAGTTACTCTACTCATTGTGTTTACTTGTTGCCAGATGCCTGTTTTTGAGTTCCAGCTGAAAGGTAGGAGCTGGAAAACATAACTGTTCCATAGTCTGAAGTCTTATCTACAGTACAGGTCCAGAGTGTATAACAATCCCACGGAAAACTAGTGTTTTACAGATGTTTTTGTAATCCTTGTATCTGTAATAATTCGTCAAAAATGGCGGACCGCTCATTGATTTGGACGGCAAATGAGAAATTCCTTCCAACTTCTTGGCTTTCTTCTTTCCGTTTAGCGCAAAAATCAGCCCTCATATAATATACCGTTGGCTCAAGAATTTTATTGGCTACAAAGGTGGTCAATCATTACCATCAGTGGTGACTGGTCCGTTCAGGACCCGGCCAAACCAGACGTGGTCACGAAATTGTTATTTTCTGTTTCAGTTTAAATTCAGTAAACATTTTCAGTTTCAATTGAATTCAGTTATTATTTTTTAATAACAGCAATAGATGAACATTAGCATGGTGCTAATCATGATTAGTATGTTTGTTATGGTGACCCGCTTGGTCCGGGATCATCCCGGTTTCAAGCCGCTTGTCCAGAGTTCCTGACAAATATCTGTAAAACACTCATATATCCTGGATTTCATTCACTACCAAATTGTCCCGGTTTTAACCAATAGAAAAAAACATCAACAATGCACCAGGCGTCTCAATTCAACACTGATTTGTCTGTATGTGTGTCAACATGTTGTTGTCAGGCTGTTGCTATGATGCTTTAGGCAGGCGCTCATGTCTCTTTCTTACAGTAATACCTTCCATCAACTTTCTTCCTGTGAGGTTTCTGTCCTTGCCTTCTCACTCGTTCTGTTCCTTTAACCACCCTCGCTTTGTTTTCATTCATTTTTTCTGTCAAGTATTTCAATTCCCTCGTTCACACGTTTTTCCCCGCTGACGTCATCTGAGACGTCGCTGATTGGTTCTCTCACTTCCCCACGCTTTTCAATCACATTCCCCAGCTGTCACTGCTTTTCAATCAATCGATCCCTCATTATTTATACCCCGTTTTCCCCACCCTAAGTTGTTGGTTCGTCTTGATTTGTCGCTGGATGTTTTTCCCCGTTGCTTCTGTTTCACTGTGCTATTCTCCAGGATTTCCTAGAAGCCTTCGCTTGGATACCTGCTCCGTGGCGCGCGCTCGCCTCCACTGTTGTTCCTGTTCCTTTTACGCAGCTCGTCTGGGTGAGTTTTTCTAGATTGACTGTCTTGACCTATTTCCGATTTTCGTGTGTAACCTTTACACTGAAGTCTACCACCTTTTTGTCAGACAGTCACTCACCCAGCCATTATCGTTTTTGCTCTTTCCTTTATGGAATAATATTTTTGGGATCTTCCACCTCCCACTGTGTATCTACACGAAGATATTATTTCACATTTGGACTGTGTTTGGATTTTTGCTCACTGTGTATTTACACGAAGATATTGTTTCACATTTGGACTGTGTTTGGATTTTTGCTCACTGTGTGTTTACACGAAGATAGTATTTCACATTTGGACGGTGTTTGGATTTTTGCTCACTGTGTGTTTACTTGAAGATATTCACTTGGGCTGTTTTTGGAATATTGCACATCACTGTGTTGTTTAACACGAAGAATATAACACCCTGTCCTCCAGCTCGTTTCAAGTCTGCTCTGTCACTGACCCGTTCCCTCTCTCCCTCTCTCGGTCTTGCACAACATCTGAGAGGTCCGCCGTGAGAGTCTGCAGAGCGGTACAGAGGTCTGCTCCTGCTTCCCAAGACTACCCTTCCGGGAGAAGCTGCAGAGCAGCAGAACTTTGCCCCTTGTTCATTGTACCTGTTCTTGTTGACCTGCTTTCCCTGTTTCACTTAGTCTTATTATCAAATAAACAAGCCCTCGTATTTGGCAACTCTGAATCCTACTCTCTTGTGTCGTTAGCGTTTGGGGTCGGTGTCAAACCATAACATTACGAACCAACCATGACGACCCCAGCCGACACAGAGGGGGTCAGAACCGCACTTGCATTTCAAGTCGAGTTGACCAGGGATCACGGTCTCCAACTTGAGCGGGCTGCGGCTGCGGTGCAGAACCTCAGGGACCAGGTCCTGCCTATGCAGGGTTCAATGGCCGCTATGGCGGGACAACAGTCCGAGATTCTCGCCCAGCTTAACTCGCTGGGCGACGCCGTTAATACTTTTCATCTCTCACACCCTTCAGGAACATTCCCCGCAGCCCCAGCAGATCTCGCACCTCGGGAACCCCTTCTCTCCGCCCCACGGCTGTTCGACGGTAATCCCGAGGAGTGTGCCACATTCATCATGCAATGTGAGTTGGTTTTCCGTCATCAACCAAGCCGTTTTTCTGCTCATGGGTCCCGAGTGGCTTTTATAACCAACCTACTTTCAGGCCATGCTGCCCAGTGGGTCACTTCCTCCTGGGCAATGGAAGCAGATTTTTTGTTCTCCTACCCAGACTTCGTGGCGGAGCTCCGCAGAGTGTTCCACCATCCAGCCCGAGGTCTGGACCCTGGAGCCCGGTTGGGGACCTTCCGACAAGGGAGCAGCAGGGTGACGGACTATGTCATGGAGTTTCGACTGGCGGCGGTGGAGAGTGGATGGAACGAACCTGCTCTTCGCCTAACCTTCATAAGGGGGCTCAGTGACGCAGTCCGGGACCAGCTCGCTACCAGGGAGGTGCCCGACTCCCTCGAGGAGCTGTTTAGCCTTGTCATCCGTATTGACGGACGCCTCCTGGAGAGAAGGCGCGAGAGGACCCGGCTGTCACCTCCTGAAGAACCCCGGACTCCTGGACGCCCCGTCCCCAACACTACTGATGGTAACAGGCTTCCCCGTCCGGTGCGCGAGGAGGAACCCATGCAGCTGGGACGCTCTCATCTGAGCCAGGCGGAGCGTCAGGCAAGGCTCAGTTCCGGTCTCTGCCTCTACTGCGGAGGTGCGGGACACCGTATCGCCGACTGCCCTATCCGGCCAAAAGATCGGGCTCACCAAGACCCCGGGAGATCCTGGTGAGCCGTTTTTCCCATTCCCAGCGCCGCGCACCACCTGACCATCTGTTGAGCGTCACCCTGGCCTGGGGGGACCAACGTGCCACGGTGGAGGCCCTCATCGACTCTGGGGCAGACGAGAACTTCCTCGACTTCGAGTTTGCCACCCAAGCCAACATACCTCTTGAGGCCCTTGTGAGGCCCTTGGAGATCTTTTCGTTGGACCAACACCGCCTGGCCGACATCTCTCAACGGACCGGCCCAGTCTTGCTGACCATTGCTGGGAACCACGTAGAGAGGATCCAGTTCCTCATTACCCAATCCCCCCTTGTCCCGGTGGTCCTGGGTAGGCCCTGGCTCGCGCTGCACGAGCCCCACATCGCCTGGGCCTCCGGTACCATCAGGGGCTGGAGCTCCTCCTGTCACGCCCGCTGTCTACAGGCGGCGTCTTGTCCCCCGCCCCGGAGACCGGCTGGTGAGTTGCCCCCGGATCCCTCGTCCATTCCTCCCGAGTACCACGACCTCATGGAGGTATTCAGTAAGACCAGGGCTCAGTCCCTTCCACCTCACCGCCCCTATGACTGCGCCATCGACCTCCGCCAAGGGGCTCCCCTTCCCGGCAGCCGCCTCTACAGTCTGACTGTCCCGGAGAAGAAGGCGATGGATCTCTACATCTCTGAGTCATTGGAAGCAGGACTCATTCGGCCTTCCTCCTCCCCGGTGGCGGCCGGGTTCTTCTTTGTTGGTAAGAAGGATGGGGACCTGCGACCCTGCATCGACTATCGTCAGCTCAACGAGATCACCATCAAGAACAAATACCCCCTACCTCTCATGAGCTCCACCTTCGAGCCACTGACCCAGGCCTCGTTCTTCACCAAGCTGGATCTCCGAAGTGCCTATCATCTTGTCCGTATCCGTGAGGGCGATGAATGGAAGACCGCCTTCAAGACCCCCAGGGGCCACTATGAGTACCTTGTGATGCCGTTCGGCCTCACCAACGCCCCGGCGGTATTCCAGGCACTCATGAACGATGTCCTCCGTGACATGCTGGAGGTGTTCGTGGTGGTGTACCTGGACGACATTCTTATCTTTTCCAGGACCCTCGAGGAACACATCCTGCATGTCCGCCGGGTGCTGGAGCGCCTCCTCCACAATCGGCTCTTCGTCAAGGCGGAGAAGTGCCGTTTCCACTCCAACTCCGTCGACTACCTGGGCTTCATCGTGGAGAAGGGCTTGACCCGAGCGGATCCTCGCAAGATCCAGGCTGTGGAGGATTGGCCGGAACCCACCACTCGGAAGGAGCTACAGAGTTTCCTCGGGTTCGCAAACTTCTACCGAAGGTTCATCCGGAACTACAGCCAAGTGGCGGAGCCTCTTACCAAGCTGACCTCCCCCGCTCTGCCGTTCGACTGGTCCCCAGCGGCATGCGCTGCGTTCCGCTCCCTCAAGAGAAGGTTCACTTCCGCTCCTATCCTGCTCCACCCTGACCCCAAGAGACAGTTCATCGTGGAGGTGGACGCCTCGGATTCTGGCCTGGGCGCTGTCCTATCCCAGCGTTCTCCTTCCGACCAGAAGGTACATCCTTGCGCCTTCTACTCGCGTCGCTTCCTCCCCGCCGAGAGGAACTACGACACCGGCAATCGGGAGCTACTGGCGGTCGTGGCTGCTCTGGAGGAGTGGCGTCATTGGCTAGAGGGTGCCGAGGAGCCTTTTACCATCTGGACGGACCACAAGAACCTAACGTTCATCCGCGCTTCCAGGCGCCTCAACGGTCGGCAGGCGAGATGGGCCAGTTTCCTCAGTCGGTTCGACTTCTCGCTGACCTTCCGCCCCGGTTCCCGCAACACGAAGGCCGATTCCCTGTCCCGGATGCACTCCAAGGGGGCTCCACCCTCTGAGGACCCATCTCCCATCATCCCGGAGGCCCGGGTGGTTGGAGCCATCACCTTGGGCATCGAGGGTGTGGTGAGGCGTGCCCTACGCTTCCAACGTGCTCCAAGCAACGTCCCTAGGAGCCGTCTCTTCGTCCCTGACTCTGTCCGGTCCCAGGTACTGCTGTGGGGCCATACCAGCCGGTTCGCCTGCCACCCAGGCGTCCATCGCACGTTCTCCTTCCTGGCTCGTCGTTTCTGGTGGCCCACCATGCGGAACGACGTCAAGGAGTTCGTATTGGCCTGCGCGGTCTGTGCCCGCAGCAAGGCCTCTCACCAGGCACCCTCCGGGCTCTTGCAGCCACTTCCCGTTCCAAGCCGTCCGTGGTCACATGTGGCGCTCGACTTCGTCACTGGACTACCCTCCTCCCAGGGGAACACCTGCCTTCTGACCGTGGTGGATCGATTCAGCAAGGGGGTCCACCTCGTGGCCCTCTCCAAGCTTCCCTCAGCAGCCGAGACGGCGGACCTCCTGACGCACCACGTGTTCCGCCTTCACGGTTTTCCCCAGGACATCGTCTCTGACCGGGGGCCCCAGTTCACCTCCCAGGTATGGCGGGCTTTCTGCAAGGGATTGGGGGCAACGGTCAGTCTCTCCTCTGGCTACCATCCCCAGACAAACGGGCAGACGGAGAGGATGAACCAGAGCGTGGAGTCTGCTCTTCGGTGTGTGGCAGCCGAGAGGCCGGCATCCTGGAGTCGTTTCCTTCCCTGGGTTGAATACTCGATCAACTCAATGGTCAGTTCCGCCACCGGCCTCTCCCCTTTTGAGGCCTCCCTGGGCTACCAGCCCCCTCTTTTTCCCGCACTGGAGACGGAAGTGGCAGTTCCCTCCGTGCAGGTCCACCTCGACCGCTGCCGTCGCGTTTGGGAGATCACCAGGACCGCGCTGCTCCGGACATCTGAGCGCGCCTGTCGTGGTGCCGACCGGCGCCGGGTTCCCGCGCCGACTTACCGCCCTGGGCAGAGGGTGTGGCTCTCCGCTAAGGACCTCCCGCTACGGTCCTCGGCCAAGAAGCTCAACCCTCGCTTCGTCGGTCCTTTCGAGGTCCTAAAGGTACTCAGTCCGGCGGCCCTGCGCCTGAAGCTTCCTGCATCCATGCACATCCACCCTGTGTTCCATGTCTCCCGGGTTAAGCCCGTCTCCCTCAGTCCCCTTATGCCTCCAGCTCCTGATCCACCGCCTCCTGTGCTAGTGGATGGTCACCCCCAGTGGCAGGTCCGCCGGTTGATGGGCGTTCGTCGGCGGGGCCGGGGGTTCCAATACCTGGTGGACTGGGAGGGTTACGGCCCGGAGGAGCGTAGCTGGGTCTCCCGGCAGCTCATCGTGGATCCCGGCTTGATCACCGACTTCCATCGGGCCCATCCTGGCGAGCCGGGTCGGCCTGGTTGCCGGGTGGCTCCCGTGGAGGGGGGGGTACTGTGAGGTTTCTGTCCTTGCCTTCTCACTCGTTCTGTTCCTTTAACCACCCTCGCTTTGTTTTCATTCATTTTTTCTGTCAAGTATTTCAATTCCCTCGTTCACACGTTTTTCCCCGCTGACGTCATCTGAGACGTCGCTGATTGGTTCTCTCACTTCCCCACGCTTTTCAATCACATTCCCCAGCTGTCACTGCTTTTCAATCAATCGATCCCTCATTATTTATACCCAGTTTTCCCCACCCTAAGTTGTTGGTTCGTCTTGATTTGTCGCTGGATGTTTTTCCCCGTTGCTTCTGTTTCACTGTGCTATTCTCCAGGATTTCCTAGAAGCCTTCGCTTGGATACCTGCTCCGTGGCGCGCGCTCGCCTCCACTGTTGTTCCTGTTCCTTTTACGCAGCTCGTCTGGGTGAGTTTTTCTAGATTGACTGTCTTGACCTATTTCCGATTTTCGTGTGTAACCTTTACACTGAAGTCTACCACCTTTTTGTCAGACAGTCACTCACCCAGCCATTATCGTTTTTGCTCTTTCCTTTATGGAATAATATTTTTGGGATCTTCCACCTCCCACTGTGTATCTACACGAAGATATTATTTCACATTTGGACTGTGTTTGGATTTTTGCTCACTGTGTATTTACACGAAGATATTGTTTCACATTTGGACTGTGTTTGGATTTTTGCTCACTGTGTGTTTACACGAAGATAGTATTTCACATTTGGACGGTGTTTGGATTTTTGCTCACTGTGTGTTTACTTGAAGATATTCACTTGGGCTGTTTTTGGAATATTGCACATCACTGTGTTGTTTAACACGAAGAATATAACACCCTGTCCTCCAGCTCGTTTCAAGTCTGCTCTGTCACTGACCCGTTCCCTCTCTCCCTCTCTCGGTCTTGCACAACATCTGAGAGGTCCGCCGTGAGAGTCTGCAGAACGGTACAGAGGTCTGCTCCTGCTTCCCAAGACTACCCTTCCGGGAGAAGCTGCAGAGCAGCAGAACTTTGCCCCTTGTTCATTGTACCTGTTCTTGTTGACCTGCTTTCCCTGTTTCACTTAGTCTTATTATCAAATAAACAAGCCCTCGTATTTGGCAACTCTGAATCCTACTCTCTTGTGTCGTTAGCGTTTGGGGTCGGTGTCAAACCATAACACTTCCCCTTTCATTGACGGATCAATGCAGCCACAGCCTATTGATTTCACCTGGTCTTTATGTATCCATTGTATAAACTAGATGGTGAGCAGAGAAGCAACTGAAGTCTCATTTCTGTCGAATTCACTTAAAATAATACAATAAAATAATAATACAAATAAAACTCAACTAAAGTTCTATTTTAACTCAACTCAACAATACAGGCAACAGTTTGAGTCTTCCATCAACAACATTATGGCTAAGCTGATGAAACAGAGAGAGAACACTCTATGCTGGCACACTCAATATGGGGATCAAGCAGACTACTTTGGCCTGTTTGGCCCATTCAGGAATTAATTACTGGATCATGGAAATCCTGATGTCCACTATTAGTCTGCGTTCATATTATTTGTGTCTGTACAAACCGGACCCAATTGAAACCTGGGGGAATCTAGCAAATGACAGCCGGGCCTGGCCCAGACCCAATCAAGTTCAGGCAGAGAATCAAATCTCTGATTTCAAGGTGTTTTTGTGCTCATACCTTATTGTCATGCTTTTGGAAACACTGTCCTATGGTCTTGGAATGTTCAATCAACCATACAAATAGGCATGTAGTATATAGAGAAATATAGCTGCCCCTTCTTAGATTTAGCTGATGCTTTTATCCAAAGCTTAAAATTGTAAACCATAAAAGTGATATTTCTTTGTTTAACAGTGCCAAACTCAAATGCTTCACTTAAGAGTGCATGGCAAGCATCAATTTCTCTTTCTTTCTTTAATTTACACAAGATATTTAATTAATACGTGTGCTTATAGTTTGCATGGAAGATTTAAACAGGTTTCAGCTGTCCTGATTGTGGTGTTTTGATGTCCCCCGGATGCCCAGAGTGGAGAGGGTATCTGGTACAGGCAGAGTGTAGGGGTCTTGATGATGTGTAGTTACTCAGCAGATGTAGACCAGCTAGCAGAGCATTGCAATAGTCGAGGCAGGGTTCGCACAAGGTCCTTGAAGTGCTTAAAAGTGCTTGATTTTTGGAGGAAACAAATTCAAAGCCTGGAATTCCTTGAAAACTGATTTGCTTAAAAGTTCTTGAAGTTCAAATCAACCATTCGTATTTTTTTTTTTATTTAAAGTAACTATTTGTCGGAAATTGGTTTTAACACTTGTACAGCCGACAAGGGATCAAATGACCCCTAGGCATTTTCAATAAATGTATCCTTGTCACTCGGTCGAGCTCCAGCTCTGTCACTCAATGACTTTTCCTAAAAGTACCCGTTTTATCTGGCATGGTTTCTGAAATTTCAAAATGACTTCAGGAAAATGTAATTAGAACGTTATTCCACATATGGGCCGTTGGAACAGACAAAAGTCACAGCACTTTGCGAGCGTCTAGCGTAGGGGTGGCCAACCCATGGCTTGCAAGCCGCATGTGGCTCTTTGCCCGTCAATGTGTGGCTCTTCCATCCAAAAAAAGATATATAATATATATATTTTTATTTTATAATTTAAAAAAAAATAAAAAAAAATTATGTCACTCAAACTACATTTCATTGTGGTAAACCTCATATTTTTATATTCAGAGGTAATTATATAGTTTACACTGTTTATTTTTCTCATATTTCTCATATAAGCTGTCGGGTATTCTGCCCCGTTCCTGGCGGGAATTAGTGGCATTTTCTCCATGGCTGTGCTAGTGTTAAGTCATAAATATTGCATGAGATATTCTTTCCTATAAAAACAGCATTTACATTTTTTTTAATTGAATTTAAAAATGAAAAATAGTGCTTGGAAAATTACTTGAAAGTCCTTGAATTTCATTTTGCAATGTCTGTGGGAACACTGTCGAGTTGTGACATTACTGTAGATTTCACAAGGAATTCGGTGGCTTCTTCTGGCAGCAAGGATTCCTTCTCACGTTGCTCAGGAAGAACATTCAGGTTCTGGTTGTTGAGGCAATGTGAGCATAGAAGTCCAGCCGGTCGTCAAGGACCTCACCTATAGGTTCTTGGCAGTCAGAGATGGAGACACAGCTACAGTCTCCACGGTGATTGCAAGGTCAGTCAATGGAGAGGATTCAGCAAGTCAGTGAAGTAGCTCAGTTTTAGACGGTTGGTCGTCATCCAGGTGGAATGTCAGAAAGGCAGAGATCCTTTTTTTATTATGTTCTAGCAACATATTTTGGTTAAATATGCCTCTTTTTATAAATGTGTATTGATAACATAGTGCTGTAATAAAAATGTCTAATAAATATGCATGATCAAGTTCAACAACGCGTGCTTTTATTTTGATATTCCTTAATTCCATGTTGAAATTACGCGATACATTAACACATTGGGTGCCACGCCCCTTCCGGGAAGTGCATCTGGCCTTGCCGTCCATTAACCCCATGTAAACGCTCACCTTGTTTGTAGAGCTAAACCTATATTTTATATTATAGCTATGGATCTAATAACACCGTAGATTGTCAGTGAGTTGCTTCTGGTCAACGTGCAAAAAAACTGATAATTTTTTCATCCGTACATTTCCGTTTTATACCGTTTTGTATATGAATATAGTTTGGGTGCTTCTGAGTAATTCCAGAAAAAAGACGCGAAAATAGCATTTTAGTGGAATCCACTTATCACGTTGTCATTTTTCGCCTGATTATCGAATCTTCCTGAATCTTCCTTTCGTGCATACATGAAATGGGCCCTGGAGCGCACCCAACGGTAAACAGCCACACACAGCACACACAGACAGTTTCAATCGCGGGAGAAAGAAATATCAGATCAACGCAAGATTGGATATATAGAGTCCTTACCTGGTCTCTGATGTAATGCAAAAAAAAGTATCCAATTATCTGATCGCCATTCCAGTTATCCACAGGCTATTGGGCATTGCACATGAACGGGGGGGGGGGGGGGTCAGTTGTCCAAGCCATCCCTACAAGCTCGTGTTTTGCCGGAGTGTTTAGGACCCGCCCCCACGCCACAGCTCAGTAGAGAAAATAAACTACATTGTTTCTAATGGAGTGCAATAGCGGCCGAAGGCGTTAGAGGACGTATAAGACCATCTGCAAGCTCAGACACATTAAGTACAGCATGCACAAGGTGCCCCGCTGAATTATGAATGGCAATAGCGAATAAAATAAATACAGTGAGAAAAACGTAGATCTACGTTTCCGGCACTCAACCGTCAGGCGACAGAAACGTAGTTTTACGTTAACGGCACCCAAAGGGTTAAGTGTGGGGTAACCAAAAAAATACTAAATAAAATGGGGTCGTGGTATAAAAAAGTTGGGGACACCGTAGGGGCTGTGAGTCTAACAGGGTGTGAGGCTGTGAGTCTAACAGGGTGTGAGGCTGTGAGGCTAACAGGGTGTGAGGCTAACAGGGTGTGAGGCTGTGAGTCTAACAGGGTGTGGGGCTAAGATGGTGTGAGGCTGTGAGGCTAACAGGGTGTGAGGCTGTGAGGCTAACAGGGTGTGATGCTGTGAGGCTAACAGGGTGTGAGGCTGTGAGTCTAACAGGGTGTGAGTCTAACAGGGTGTGAGGCTGTGAGTCTAACATGTTGTGAGTCTAACAGGTTGTGAGGCTAACGGGGTGTGAGGCTGTGAGTCTAACAGGGTGTGAGGCTGTGAGTCTAACATGGTGTGAGGCTGTGAGTCTAACAGGTTGTGAGTCTAACAGGTTGTGAGGCTAACAGGTTGTGAGTCTAACAGGGTGTGAGGCTGTGAGTCTAACAGGGTGTGAGGCTGTGAGTCTAACAGGTAGGGGTGGGAATCACCAGTTTCATCACGATACTAGGGATGCCCCAATCACGTTTTTTGCCACCGATACCGATCACCGATCGTCGTGAGCCATATCGGCCGATACCGATCCGATAGCGATCGTTTTTGATTAAAAGATTTTTTTTTTATAAATATATATATTATATAATTAGACTTGTACTTGTATTATCTGCGAGACATCGCCACCACGCAACAAGCTCCACTGTCTGTGTGTACTCTAGTAGCCTCCAGCTACGGCCAGGATTCTCCGGAGCTGCACCTGGACCCTATACTCAAGTAGCCTCGAGCTACGGCAAGGATTCTCCGGCGCTGCAGCTGGACCCTAGTATTGGTAAAACGTTAAATCACATTCACAAGCCCTCAGCTCGAATACGCATCGAATCAGTGTTATAAGACATTGATATCAGGAGCTATCTGTAGCTACTGCTAGCCGGATATATAACGTTAATACAACGCCTCAGTGAATTATTTAGTTCAATGGGACATTTCGTTTTGAACAGTGAACTAGCTTGCGCTAACGTGAGCTAACAGCTAACAGCTAACAGGTATCATACACTCTACTAGACTTTGTGGAGCGTTTGTTTATGTCAGGAGCTATTGGTAGCTGGCCGGCTAGATACCGTTCGGTTAGACAATGCCTCATCATGTATTAAACTAAAAGTGAATAGTTGACTGGGTCATTTTGTAACGGTAGCTAAGCTAACGTTAGCTCAGGGAGACGCCGACGCCGTCCTCCCGTGTCCCGTCTCACTAGACTAGACCCGTGTTTACATGCGTGCGGGAGGGAGGAGCAGACCCCGCACCACCCGGTGTCTGAGACAGAACTCAGCGCATGAGATCGGCTTTGACGATCGGCGGAAATAAAGCATTATCACCGATCACCGATCGCATATTTATACTGGTTATCGGCCGATAACGATCGGTGGCCGATCGATCGGGGCATCCCTACACGATACGATACGATATCTATTCTTTGGACAACGATACGATATTTGCCGATATCACAAAGTCTGCCACGATACGATTCGATTCAGGTGCCTGCGATCGATATGAGGCGATATTATGTGCCCATTTAACACAAATCAGTCACATTTAGATCAACAACAAAAAAGGCTACAGAAATATCAATTGCTGTTTTTATTTTTGAGCTCTTCCAGACATTTAAATGAAAAACAATCTATTGTTTTTAATTAGAGCTGGGCATAGATTACATTTTTTTATCTAGATTAATCTACCTGCAATCTTGTAATTAATCTAGATTCATCTAGATTAAAATGGCTAAAAAAGAAAAAAAATCTGCCGAAGGCATTCAAAATATGTGTGTTCTAACCAAATAATGACCAGAGGAGGAGATTTATCCTCTCCTCTTCATCTGATGAGTCACTAGCTGTTCTATCTCCTTGTTCAACAGCATGAACATGTCTCTTCTTTTTGTAATTTCCAGTGTTTCTTTTAAAACCAGATTTATCGTAATTTGCTGTGCCCTTCCTTTGATGCCATTTCCATTGTTACACTGATATCGACAGCTCTCTCCAGTGTCAAATCACTCTCTGTCAGTAGTTTCTTCTGTGCACCTTCATTTCTTAATCCACACACAAACCTGTCTCTCAATGTGTCTTTTAGTGAATCTCTAAATTCACAATGCTGCTGACTGGTTGCTCACACACAGACTGCTGCAGAAGCAGGTTTCTCAACAAATTCAGTGCAAGCTCAGTGTAACAGTCCATGAATGAATGAAAACTTTATTTAACAGATTGCAGAATGGGTACAATACAGTGGCTCAATACACACAATTGTTAAGGGGATGCCCTTAACCCTCAGCTCGGAACTAGGCAAAATCTGCATATGGCTCGCCGACAACAAACTATCATTACACATGGGCAAAACAGAGTCCATTCTCTTCGGTTCAAATAACAAACTCAGCAAGACCGACGACTTCTCAGTTACAGTGGGTGACAATATTGTCACAAGGAAAGATGAAATTACCTACCTGGGTTCCATCCTAGAGGCTAATCTTTCCTGTGACAAAATGGCATCCAATGTAATAAAAAAAAGTCAATCAACGAACTCGATTCTTGTACCGGATCTCCTCTCTGGTAAACAAGAATACCCTGAAGACTCTGGCAGGAGCACTCATTCAAGGGTACTACGACTATGCTTGCACCTCATGGTACCAAAGCACCTCAAAGGCACTAAAAACCAAATTACAAACATCTCAAAACAAACTAGTCAGACTACTGCTTGACCTGACTCCTAGAACCCACCTCACCCCTGCACACTTTGCCAACCTAGGATGGCTTAGAGTAGACGACAGAGTACAGCAACTTGCAATGGGCCTGGTCTACAAGATACACTACACGACCAAGGTACCCATGTACATGTCAAAATACTTCCCAAAGGTCAGTGAATACCATGATCACAACACCAGAGGGAGCTCCACAAATCATGTAAAACCCAGATTCGGCTCAAACAAGGGACTAATTATGCCACAACAATGTGGAACGCCCTACCCAAAGCTGTAAAGGAATGTGAATCACTACCCACCTTCAAAAACACTCTCAAAGAACACCTACGGGAGACTGCAATTCAAAACTGGCCCCTACAAATGTCCTAACCCAGTTGTACAATAAAGACCAAGCATGGCTTTGTCAGTATTCCAACGTACCCAACCCCCCCCCCCCCCCCCCCCCCCACCTCCAATGTACAGCCCCACCCAACCCCACCCCACCTACCCGACCTCCTCCAATGTACGGTTTCTATGTCAAATGTATGTCAGTATTCCAATGTACAGTGTGTCCCCCCCCTACCCAACCCCCCCCCCCCCCCCCCCCCACCTCCAATGTACAGCCCCACCCCACCTACCCAACCTCCTCCAATGCACAGTGTCTATGTCAATTGTATATACACTCTTTTTCTGGATTTTTTTAGTATCACAAACAGTACTGTATTTGAAAATCTGGTATGTCATAAATGTATAGATGTAGCAGTACTGTCTATCTGTATGTCGTGTGTGTCATATGATGAATTGAAAATGGGGGACCCTGATGGAAACAAGACTAAAGTCTTTCTCAGGTCTGCATCCTCTTAACAATTGTATGTATTGAGCTGTACTGTACTGTACCCATTCTGCAATCTGTTAATAAACTTTTCAATCAATCAATCAATCAATCAATCAATCAATCAATGCAGACCAGAGAAAGACGTTTGTCTTGTTTACATCAGGGTCCCCCATTTTCATTTCATATTGCTCCACATTATCATCAAACGGTCCAATATTTCCAATAACCCAAGCCATTTCTGTCGTAAACACTCACGATAGTCCAGTCGATCCTTCCTTTAGTGTGTAAAGTGGATTTCCTCTTCTTGTAGATGTTTCCAAGAGCAACGTGAGCAACGTGAACTAACATGCTAACTCGCTAAGCTAACGTTAATAATGTAAACAAAGCTCCCGAACGGACTTCTTCTTTCTTGCATTGCGCAGATTCAGACGTCCTCATCGCCGAATTGTGTTATATCCTGAGGACTTCTTAACCTCACCTGTATAACAATGATTACCGGACCACTACTTTAGCTTGACACATTATTCTGACTACAGCTCCGGTACATACTTGTGCAATCACTTCCGGGTACCACAGCTGGGAACTACGGCAAGTATTTAAGGACAATACAGACCCAACGTTGAGAAAAAGATTACCGGCGTCAATTATATTATCGCGCGATACTAGTCTCGCTGCGTTAACGCCGTTAACGGCCCAGCTCTATTTTTTAATACAAATAGACCTCCTGTTAACTTTTTATATATTGAGCTTTAAACTTTAAGTAAAATGTTTTGGAACTCACAACACGCAAGCTAAAACCCCTTCCTCTCCCAAACTTCCTACAATTGTTTTATGTTGCATGATGATCATGAATATATTTATTATGTATTCATGTTTAACTCTTTCAGTGCCACGCCTGGTTTTCCGTTTTACCGCTTGAATGCCACCATCGGCGCCAATGTTAACGTTAATATCGCCTAATCTATGTTTTAAATTATGGCTATGTGTCTAATCTGCCCATCGCATTATCAAAGACTATTTTCCAGTCAGTGCTGTGAAGACAGATTGTTTTTTTATCGCGTCGTTTCCATTTCAGAGCAGTTAGAAAAGCCCCCGTTTTGATATAAAAACAGCTCATTCTGGAGCATTCTATGAAAATCGTCTTTTAGTGGAATATTCCACAACGTTGATATTCGTCGGCCTTTTTATGAATCGTTTTCAAATAAACGCTAGATGATCAATATTATACGTGCACGCAAGCACATTACGGCCGCGCACTGATAATCGCTCCGTTGATTACCTCACGGAGTTTTACAGTGAAACCGAAAGAAGACATTTCACAAAACAGCTTATAACTTCATCAAACTTACTCCGATTATCCTACCACTGATAACATAGAGTCCTTACCTGACATCAGATGGTATCCAACTGGTATATTCCAATTCCTGATCACCATTCGAAAAAATCTATACGTGTATGGATCCAACGCGACACAGTAGATCTCTATGATCCGCGGGGATCTGAGGCTCCAGAATGAACTCTGGTAACCCCGGCTGGATCAGTGAACTGGACAATGTGGAGTACCGGATTTCTTTCCCCATTCATTTTCATTGAGTCCATTCCAAAATCACTTATGTCATCTGGGAGACGACAGGGGGCGCTTTTTTCCACAGTGATCGTCGGCGCCCCTCGGCTATACTCGGGTAGGCTCGGGTGATGCAATACTTTTTCAGATCACAAAAAAATCAAAAAAAAATCTGAGAAATCTCGTGAGTGGCTAGCAACCACCTATAAAAAAACACGAGAAATCTCGTGAGTGGCACTGAAAGAGTTAAATATCAACATTATCTGTCCATCCTCAGTAACACACACACGCACACACAGAATGCCCCTCCCCCAGTCCCCCACAGAAAGGTAGACTGCCCCGCCCCTCCTCCTTCCCCTCTCCTCTCTCCTGTTCTCTCACGGTTAGCTGCTTAGCTTAGTTAGCTTAAGCAGCCAACGTGACCTTCATTTAGATATTTAACGCGACGTGGGCATAAAGGAATGGCGACGATTCAAAGCATGTTAGATGCATTTGACCCGTTGCGGGGAAAAAACTGCACAGACTTATATCTGGTCGCAAAATAGACGTTCTGTAGCGCTGTTCTGCGGAGTTTCACAATACTGGGCGCCGGCGGATATGACTCGCAGGATTTTCAAAATAAGCGTAACGCAATATGAATCGATCTTTTTACGTTGCATCGATCCTATTTGATTATTGATAATAGATCGATATATCGATCTGGATCGATGTATCGTCCCACCCCTACTAACAGGCTGTGCGGCTGTGAGTCTAACAGGGTGTGAGGCTGTGAGTCTAACAGGGTTGCCTCTCCATGATGGGAGTGGTTATCATGGTAGGATGACGACCATTTTCAGCACAGCATCTGTAACTTCCATTTTAGCAAGGGATGTAAGGAGAATCTGGTGTTTGACAGGTCCAGGAGAATCAGGACAGGAGGAGATACCCTTACCAAGTGGAGAATCTTTGTGACTCTGTGGAGTGGCCCACCTTGAAGCCCGGAGGTCCAGGAGGTCACAGATAAAGAGAGACTGGGTGATAGTCATTTACAACGGTAGGGTTAAGCATCAGGTCCCACAGGAAAACTCTGTCTTTGTTTGACCGAGTCTTCCTTCAATGAGCTGAGGAGACGCTGAGAGCTGTTACACCGTGATGTGAATTTGTGTCGGGGCAACTTTCACCCGACTGCTTCTTCAGCCAAGTTTCAAGTTTGTTTATATTTGTCATGTACAAATAAAATATACAATATACAAACTCAAGTACAACCTAAGTACAATGAAGTGAAAATGCAGACAATGAGGTACGAAATGCAGCAATCTTGTCATCCTGTTCCCTTTTGGAGGCTGAACAGCAGGAAATAGAACATGTCGGCTCGACAGAGGAGAGGAAAGCAGTAGTTTTAGACAAATCATTTCTAGAGAAACCACCATACTAATGGTGTGTGTGGGGCTGGGGGGGGGGGGGGGAGTCTAGTTTTTGTTAATGTTGGCAAGAATGGGAGTCTATTGTGGGATTGAGCGAGACGGTACCCTGGCATGAGCCCAAGTAGACCCAGACACACCAGACCACCTTTCAGACACGCACACACATGCTAGGACTGCCCAGACACACACACACACACATGCTAGGACTGCCCAGACACACACACATGCATGCTAGGACTGCCCACACACACACGCATGCTAGGTCTGCCCAGACACACACACGCATACTAGGTCTGCCCAGACACACACACGCATGCTAGGAGCGCCCAGACACACACACGCAAGCTAGGACTGCCCAGACACACACACACGCATGCTAGGACTGCCCACACACACACGCATGCTAGGTCTGCCCAGACAAACACATGCATGCTAGGTCTGCCCAGACACACACACCAGGGTTTCCGTTAGAAGAAATTGTTGCCGGCCTCAGTGTCCGGTAGATTTCAATCTACCGGTCAAATGAGAGAAATTCCGGTCAGAGTTTATTGAGCTTAAAAACAATTGATAGGCAAAAGAATGACAACAAAACAAAAGAATGACATCATCAAGGCATGTAGATTTATAATAGTTTTACTTAAAACTAGGCAACTTTTGCGTATAAAGTCATTATATTCCAAATAAAATAAGTCCCGAGACTGCGTGCTGCTGCCGACTTTAAATCAAATAGGTGTCTGTGGGCAGTCGCCCGACATTAATAAACAGCAGTCTGTTATAATCACATTTTTATGAGCTAACGAATTCCGTTATATTGGACATTTGTATTAATTATATCAAGCGAAGAACTGAGAAATTTGGCAGAGAGAGACGGCAACATTATCGTGGGTTTGCGTGACGACTCTCTCTCTCCACCTCCCAACGACTTATTTGCGAGAGTATGTCGATGCAGAGCAGCAGATTCAGCTGTTTTCTGGCTCTTTTCTGGCTCTATCTGGGGACCGCACAGCAGCGCCCCCCACCCAACAGCTGAATTGCCAATGGCTGAATTGGAGTACTGCACTGTGCCGCTGCTGCTCCGGCTCTGCAGCTTCACATGCACTCGCACACCCAGCACTAAGCTCTCGCTGACAACGTCGTTGTCATTATTAGAAGCAACGATGAGGTATCACTTCACAAATGGCACGGAGCCGGGGAGATTAACCCGACTTAATTAGAAATACAATAACCTCTACAAAGATGGCTGCGCAGGAGTGAGGCAGATGCACAGGGCTCACCACTTTTATCTTAAAAACTAAATTATAAGCGCTATACCAACCGAAATGATTACATTTTAAACTAAATGACCCTACTCCTTTGTACACTTTGGAACTGACAAACAAGAAGCAAGGAACCTTCTGAGAAGCAGCAGACCCCGCCGTAACAAACGGCGCTACAAACACTGGTCTTCTACAGCCTACAGCACAACATGGCCGAAATGGCTACAGGTGAAATCACCCTACAAACATTGTGGAATGCCATCCAGCAAAGCAGAACTGAGCTGCTCCAACAGTTTGATAAAAAGACAACTGATATTCAAACTAGTTTGGAAACAATCAGAGGCTCGATGACGACGCTTACCGAACAAGTGGAAGAAGTGCAGCAACGAGTCAGCAGTAACGAGGACAACATCCAGACGGCTCACGAAACAATCACTAAACTAGAAAAAGAGATGACCGCTGTAAAACTAAAAGTCCAACAGTATGAAGTCAGCTCATTGCGTGCAGTCGTTCGTTTGGAGGGGCTACCAGAGTCAGTGGAGAAACGGGACCTCGCCGGCTTCCTAGCCGCTTTTCTACTATGGCTGTTTGGCGAAGATAAACTCGGCGGACCCGTGCTGATCGACAGCGCGTATCGCTTGAAATTAAAACAACCAAACCCCAGCAAGCCTAGACCAATACTACTGAAACTACTGCGAGCACAACAAAAGGACACTATCATGCGCCTGGCGAGGGAGAAGGGAGAACTGTACTACGGCGGGACCGAGGAAACCTCCAGAAGCAGGATCAACTTTTACAGTCACTTCAGCCAGGAGGTGATGAAGAAACGCAAGCTGTTTGACGACGTGAAACGCATATTCAGATCTAAAAACCTGTCTTACTCAATGAGACACCCAGCAATATTAAGAGTCGAACACGGCGGGACCTCCCGTGACTTTCATTCCCCAGAAGCCGCAGAAGAATTCATCCGTGGACTTGAACGAGGCTGAAAGCGGGCAGATCAAGCCCGTCGCCAGGATGAAATGACTGGGGGGGGGCAACTGAGGATCCCCCTACTACCAAGACAAACACCGTGAGACGAGATAAGTAACCAAAACTAAGACACACACACTACCAAATGACTCTTATGAGCTATTAGAAAAACCAGAAACAACCCTGAACGTGGTTAATTAAAGGACAAGTATCAAAACTGAATCATTAGTGTATATTTTCTAGGTTTCTTTTTGCTTTTGTGGTGTTTATATATATATTTCCTTTTTCTCAATTTTTTATTACATCCAATTATTTATATATTTTTTCTTTCTTTGGGTTGGATGTTTTACTTTTTAGGGTGTTGGTAGGCAACTATAGTTGTAGAACTTTGCATTTTTATTTCTTTTCGTAGCCTTTGCAAGGGGAAAGGATAGTTAGATCATGTAGGCTTATAAATAAAAATAAAAAATAAAAAAATAATAAAAAAGAACCTATAAAAAAAACTGACAAGTAAATTGGTAGCCTATTATCTTTCCCCTCTTATTCATTATTCATTTCTCTTATTCATTAATTTATTTATCTCTCTGCCTTATTACTGAATCATTTGCTTGCTTGTATTGTTTGTTTTTTAGTTTAATTTGGTTCCTTTTTTCTTTTTGTTTCTTTTTGTTATAAGGAGTAACGCTTCACAGCCTGGTTCAAATAGTGGTGTGCCACCTGGCAATTTAAATGGGAAGTTAACAGGGAGCCAAGTAGGGTAATATAGGACTAGTGAGCCTATGTTGTGGTTTACTTTCTGTTTGGGGAGGGTATGGGGGATGAAAAGGGTGGGGGGGGACCTAGTACAAATACATATTATCTTCACAAACTCAATGCATGTGATCTTGTGAACCATGATAGATTGTATGACATAACTGGAGTGACTAATGGTAGGCATATGCACTGCAAACATGTGTGTGTGTGTGTGCAAAAACACATGCACGCGCTCATGTTCAAATGGAATGCTGCAATCTCTATAACAAAACCACAATTAAACCCCTATTAAAGTCGATATTGAAAATGATCCTAGATGACTAGCACTCTGACATTTATGTCCTTCAATGTTAAGGGCATCAATAATCCCATTAAAAGGAAAAAGATTCTCAACTATTTAAAGAATCAAGATTGCGGCATTGCATTTATTCAGGAAAGCCACTTGACTGATGCAGAGCATGTGCAGTTGCAAAGAGATTGGGTTGGGTCAGTATTTTATTCCTCATTTAATTCCAGATCAAGAGGAGTGGCCATACTATGTCACAAACAGTTAAACCTAAAAATACGTTCTCAAGAAAAAGACACTGCAGGTAGATGGATAATCCTCAAATGTGACATAAATCACGAACCATTTACACTTATTAATCTATATGGCCCCAACAAAGACGATGCACCCTTTTTTAGGAATATTCTATTATCCTCTGCACAAAACTATGGCACATCCGCACATGTATCCTTGGAGGTGACTATAATTTAACACTGAGCACATCAGATAGATCTAATAGGATCCCCCAGCCATTAAGTGCCGCAGCCAAAGTAGTAAGGGATGGTATGTCCGAAATGGGTTTGGTCGATGTTTGGAGAATACTTAACCCACTGGAGAGGGAATACTCATTTAATTCTGCGGTACATGACACTTATTCCAGATTAGACTTGTTTTTAACAACTAAATCACTACTTCACAATGTAATTGAATGTAAATATCTAGCCTCTACAATATCGGATCACTGTCCTTTGAAATTGAAGGTGAAACAATATTTGGACAAACCTAAAACTAAGCGTTGGAGATTCAAGCCATATCTCCTTAACGACCCAGATTTTGTTAACTTCCTAGAAAATCAAACCGATGACTTTTTAATAATTAATGTAAACTCTGCCTCCCCAAGCATAATCTGGGAGACACTGAAAGCTTTCCTAAGAGGTCAGATAACGTCTTTTGGAGCTTCTAAACAAAGAAAAAGTAGACGGTATCTAAACACACTAGACAAAGAAATTCATGAACTAGAGAAAAAACATGCAGAATCCAATAGAGCAGAAACTCTGCACATACTAGTAAAAAAGCGACTTGAATATAGCAACTTAACTACTAGCCAAGTAGAAGCAGACATGGCCAGAACTAAATACCACTACTATGAAAAGGGGGACAAAACCGGCAAGCTACTCAGCTGGCAAATAAGAAAAGAAGAGATGGCAAAAACAATAGACTCAATCAAATCTAAGGATGGTGATGTATTACATAAACCTGAAGAGATAAACCAGCGTTTTGAAATGTTCTACCACAATCTATATAAGTCTGAAAACCAAGACTCAACTGCTACAAAATGCGAGGAATTCTTGGGAAACTTACCGATTACTAAGCTTCCTGTAGAAGTGAGAACTACCCTTGAAACAGAAATATCAAAGGAAGAAATCACCAAGGCTATTAACTCATTGCAAACGGGCAAAGCACCCGGTCCCGACGGCCTACCTGCTGAATTTTACAAACTGTTCATAAATAAATTAATCCGCCCTTATATGGACATGCTCAAAGACAGTCTCAAGAAAGTCTAGAATTAGCAACAATCAATGTACTTCCTAAGCCCTCTAAGGATAAACAACTTTGTGACTCCTATAGGCCCCTGTCAATGTTAAATGTGGATTATAAAATATTTTATTGAATGGACCCTGTGATGTCTCTCTTAATCCACGAGGATCAGACGGGTTTTATTCAGCAGCGACAGGGATCTGACAATATCAGAAAACTTTTTCATATCATTGAGCTCTCTAAACAAGCGAATGACTCAAGACTTGTAATCTCGATGGATGCTCGAAAAGCTTTTGATACAATAGAATTTGAATATCTTTTTTATACTCTGAAACAGATGAATTTTGGTGATGTTTTCATTAATTATATTAAGATGCTTTATTGCTCTCCGAAGGCACAAGTGTTGACAAATGGTATACTTTCCAAACCCTTCCAATTGGGACGTGGAGTACGACAGGGCTGCCCACTCTCCGTATATCTGTTCGCCGCAGCCATTGAACCGTTGGCGGTGGCAATACGGAACAACAACAATGTATGTGGCATAAAGACTGGAGCAAATTAATCCAAACTCTCACTATATTGTGATGATTTACTAATTTATATTACCCAACCAGATAAATCCTTGCCGCAATTAATCAGCATACTAGAGGCATACAGTGCCATATCTGGTTACACGATAAATTATGACAAGAGTGAAATAATGCCACTAAATAGTGTTACCACCCACAATACCCACCCAATGATTTCCCATTTTAAATGGGCACCAAAAAGCTTCAAATACCTGGGAATCCAAATATCTAACGACCTGAACCAAATATACCAAAATAACTATCTACCTATTATGGAAAAAATCGAAACAGACCTATACAAATGGAAATATCTACCAATTTCTTTAATTGGACATGTTAATGTGGTCAAGATGAATGTTCTGCCTAAATTAATTTATTTGTTCCAGTCAATTCCACTCAGCTGTCCACCAAGCTTGTTTACATCACTGAATAAAATCATTTCAATGTTTTTGTGGTCCCAGAAACGGGCTATGATCAGATTAAAAGCACTACAGGCTCCCCTGAATAAAGGGGGCTTAAACCTCCCCAACTTCAGACTGTACTACCTAGCCTGTCAATCACGTGTTATTTGGTGTTGGCTCAACATTGAGAGGCTGCCCACACCAGCATGGGTTAAACTGGAAGAGAACATAATCCATCCTACTCCACTACAGGTAATCCCCTATATAGACACGCAAAAAACCCTTAACTCTATCACTAAAAACCAGATTATACATCATACCTTTGCATGTTGGAAAGAAACTATTAAACTAATGGGAAATCAAAATACCTTGTTAATGAGCATGCCCCTGTGGAACAACCCTTGTGTCCCCAAAATTATTAGTGATGGAATATCTGAAAATTGGAGAACCAAGGGAATCAGCGAAATAAGAGACTTGTACTGTATAACCAAAGCATCTTTTCTGATTTTAATTCCCTGAGAGCGAAATATAATTTACCTTCATCCATCTTTTTTAAATACCTACAGATACGGAACTGGGTAAAAAATAACAGTTGTAGCTATCCCCATATGTCTGAAACACCAATCAATCAATCAATCAAATTTATTTATAAAGCACATTTCACATGACGCGTGTCAACCAATACAATAGAGAAACTGTTTAACACTACAAAAACATCAAAGGGCCTGATATCTAAAATCTACACACTGATGAACACTGAACAGAAAGATGATAAGATGCTACAACAAAAAGATAAATGGGAAAAAGACATTAAACACAAATATACCATGAAAGAATGGCAGTCATTGCTCCAGAAATCCCAAACAACTTTAACAAATACCAACCATAGGTTAACTCAATTTAATATACTACACAGAATTTATTATACACCTCACATATTATATCAATTTAGCCACGAGACATCACCCAATTGTCTTCGATGTCAACATGCTAAATGGGACCTAATCCACACGTTCTGGAATTGCCGGAAGTTAAATTATTACTGGACATTTATATTTGAACAACTTTCAAAAATTATTGGAAAAACGATGACTCCTGATGCACGAATAGCTATTTTGGGTGATGTCTCTATGCTGAGTAACTTTGACAACTTTGAAAAGAAATTTATCCTGTTAGCAATGTCTGCTGCAAAAATTTTTATTCTTTGTCATTGGAAATCTGAACCCCCTCCCCCGACTAAACAATGGTGGGCAGAACTCCTATCCTATTGCACACCTGAAAAAATCATGTATAATGTGAAAGGAAAAATAATACACTTTCAGAAGATCTGGGGTCGGGCAATGGATTACATACCAAATATGGGTATAGAACTGGAAAGAGCTAATTGAAGCATAACAGAGATTGTGGATGTTGTCTTTTTATATTCTATATTTGTCTGCCTGTTTTTTTTGTTTGTTTGTTGTCATGTCTATTATTTTATTCAGGTAGTAGCACAGACAATCATGGTCTTAAAGTAAATCATGCATTTTGATAGTTTTTTTTGTACTAGGAAGGGTCGGGGAAGGGTTAGTAATTGTTTAGTTAGGAAATGTAATTTATATATTTATAACTTGCATTTTACAACTGTATGTAAATGAAATGTTAAAAGCAAATAAAAGATAATAATAAAAAAAAAGAAGCAACGATGAAAAAAATGTAATGATTGTTTCGTTCATCGCATAGGCTATTTAATTTTAGCCTATTTTAATACAATTCAAATAATCAAATTGTGCTTAGACTCGGAATTATTTTCACCGGACATTAAGACCGGAGAGATTAAATATGTCGGACTTCAACAGATTTTGCCGGTCAAATACCGGTAATTACCGGCTAATGGAAACGCTGACACACACGCATGCTAGGACCGCCCAGACACACACACACATGCTAGGACGGCCCAGACACACACGCAGAGTACTCCTCTTCCCAGTCAACGGGTGGAGTACTTGGGCTTTTTCTAAGCTCAAGGTCTATATGGGCATCCCTCTCAGAGCGGCGGCGAGTGGGTGGTTCTCAGTGCGCTCGGGAGGTTCCGTCGTAGGACGGTTACGGCGCTGTCCATGATGCGCCTGCTGCTATGGTCCCTCTTGGCCTCCTCTTCATGAGGAGGATACAGAGGTGGTTTTTTCCAGTATGGAAATGGACCCGTGAGAGACATGTGGAAGAAGCTGAAGGTTCCCATGTCAGTACTGGGGGACGTCGTCCTCTGGGGAGGGCCTGGTACCCTCAGCAGGCTGTCACACGTCACAGTCTTCACCGATGCCTCCCTCATGGGATGGGGGGGGATGTGTCGGGCCAACGCAGTAGGGGGCAGCTGGCAAGACCATGCTGCCCGGTCTGCGCTACATTCAATGTGTTGGAATTGAAGGCAGTCCTTCTGGTCCTCAAACGGCTCGGCCACCTTGTGGTGGGCAAGCATGTTTTGGTCAGGACGGACAACACGACGTCAGCATCGTATATTGACAGACAGGGAGTAGTGCACTCCCCCCGTCTGCACCGGGTGGGGGTCGGGCTCTGGCTATGGGCGTTCTCCATCTGCGCAGCCTGAGGGCTCTCCACATCCCCGGCAGGGAGAATGTGGGTGCTGATGTGATGTTGCAGGGCGGCCCTCACCCTGACGAGTGGGGATTACGTCCAGACATAGTCGGACAGGTCTGGGACCGATTCCGTGGCCGCCCGGGATTCTGTACGCATTCCCCCCCTTACACCTGATAGCTCAGCTGTTGGGGCGGGTACGTCGGGAGCGCAGGACTTGATCCTGGTCGCGCCGGGCCAGGGCTCAGCTGTGTGGTCCCCGGCCCTGATTCTGCTCTTGGTGGCCCCGCCGTGGCCTGTTCCGTGGTCACCGCGGGCCCTCTCTCAGGCACGCGGAACTCTGTTCTGCCTCCTGTTCTGGGGCAGCCTCTAGGCTTGGCTGCTGACGGTGTGAATCTGGTGGGGATGCGTCTTGACTATTCTGTGGTTAACGCTATCCGGTACACGCACGCTCCGTCCTCTACCGCAGCTTACGCTGGGGAGTGGCGTATGGTCGAGTGTGGGGGCAGAACATTGTTCAGCCACCCTCTCGTGAAACATTCCTGCTTGGGGCGCTCGGCGTCTCAAGCCTGTGGAACGTTCTGTCTCCGAGTGGGACCTCCAACTGGTCCTGGGCCGGTTGTCGGAGGCCCCGTTTGAGCCTCTTCAGCAGGTGCCATTGGATCGGCTGTCTTTAAGACCGCATTCTTTTTCGCCATCACCTCCGCTAAGCGCGTGGGTGAGCTGTGTGCTCTCTCGGTGCGGTCTGAGTGCCTGTCTATTCGGCCGATAGCGGTGCGACTCTGAGGCCTAATCCAGTCTTCGTGCCAAAGAATATCCGGAGCTCTTTTCGCTCCAGGGATATTGTGGTTCAGGCGTTCGTCCGCCTCCTCACACTAGTGAGTTGGAGGCGGGCCTTCACCTGTCGTGTCCTGTCCGTGCACTGGGGGTTTACCTCAGGACTCTGGCTCTCAGGGCTTCCGTTTAACTGTTGTTTGTTACGGTGGCCCTTGCGCGGGTGAGGTGCTGTCCAGGCAGCACCTGTCACATTTGTTGTGCAGGGGCGTTGCCCTTTGCTGCACGTTGGCTGGACAGGTCCCCCCTCGGGCGGCTGCCCTGTTAGGGGGGGCCTCGGTGGAGGACATCTGTGCTGCGGCCTCCTGGTCCTCCCCGGGTCCCTTCGTTAAGTTTTACCTTGTGGACTTTGACTGGGGGTTCTGTCTCCCAGGCGGTTCTGAGGTCTGGGACCTCTCCTGCGTCCCACCATTTGGTGGGCTAGCAGGGGTGTGTGGGTGTGTGCCACAGGGTGCTGTGTCACACGTGGTCCCGCCTGTGCTGTGCGTTTTCAGGGGTGTCTGGTTCCCCCTTGTTTTGCACTTTGGTGGAGTTGACTGCCTCCCCAAACTTCGTTAGGATGGGCGGGTGGACGGGACTCCCCTCCTCCCTGGTTGGGGCTTACGGGCCCTCAGGGGGTACACTTGTCGGCCCACGCGTCTGCTCTGCCCCATATCTCATAATGGCGAAGAGCGAGACACGATTGGCCAGTATGATAATATAACGAAAGGTTATCCTATAACCTAGTGTAGCAGGTTATCCCTGCTTCGTGGGAACGGTTGCTGACAGTCACAAGGTAGCTGGACACAGTAGAGCTCCGTCTGACTGCACCCTCGTCTTTGGGCCTGGAGCGTCGACTGGAGGCTGGTAGTGTGAGTGGATGGGGCCCGGGATTTACCAACCTGGTCTGGTACTCTGGTCTTCCTTCCCTGCAGCAGGGCGGTCAGCAGTATTCCCCAACACGCTCCCCACTTCCCCAATTGCTCCTGAGACCCTCCCACACCTGGTGACTGAATTGTAAATACATACCCTGGGTTCCCCCCGCAAGCAGTACCCTCCCTTAAGGACCCTAGAAACCTTACAATGAAAAGGGAAAGGTGGAATAGGAAGGAGTTAATTATGTCAACGTTACCCACACCAAAAGAGTTGTTAAACGGCTCATGGATCGACACGCACACAGAGCTCCCATCCAATGCTTTAATGTTATTTATACTGTCAGTACAATGACTTACTACTAGTGACCAATTGGACTGAAGTCCCACTATAGTTTTGTTGGTAACTCCATACCTCATAAACACGTATATTATACACCCACCTCTGGGTTAATATCAGGGATAATATACTTCAATGTGTTTGACTCATCGCCCACGTCTGGGTCTTCATTCTGGATAATACCTTCAAAAGGCTTTAATTATACGGCAGGAATAGTACCTCCAAAAGGCTTTATCTATACTACACCATGTCTGTAACTTCCCCACAGGGAAAGGGTTAATTGGATGGGAAAATATTATTAAACACACACATGTTATCACACTCAAAGGAAATGAAAAGAACTCAAAAAGTGGGCCCACAAATACCAAACACAAGTCCTATCTTAATGCCGGCATATAGTTTGGGGTTCCCCTTATGAACGGTAATAGCAACGTTAACTTCGCCCGCAGGCTGCACCACACTGTGTACTGTATAATAGCCCCGGAGCATCAATGCTCATTTGTACTCATCCAAAATGGCCGCCTCGCCGCACCACTGTCGTCCGGAAGGCAAGATGGCGTCGAACACTCTCGGCGAGGATACTAGCAGGCGGAGCTGGAGCAGAGAGGCAGTGCTGGCTGAGAGCGTGTGCTGGGCGATGACGACCTCTGTTGAACGGGGCGAACTCCCGTATGCTGCAGGCAGCCAGGTGCAGATCTGGTCGCAGGTAGCCGGGGCAGACTGGTTGCAGGCAGCCGGAGCAGACTGGTTGTAGGTCCACGCGCGTATCTGGGCTCGCACTCTATACCGCCACACTGCTACTGTAACCCGACTACTATGGACTCGGATATGCTGTTAGCCGCACACTACTTATACCGCCACACTACTACTGTAACCCGACTACTATGAACGTTAGTGCTTTGTTCTGTACCGTTTGCTCACACACTATCGCTGGTACTTCTAGGATATCACGTCAACTAGCAAGTACTTCTTATCACCCGTCGCTATCCCACGGGGCTCTTCCAGATCACTCCTTCAACGGGGCTCTTCCGGAGCACACGCCCGTTGCGACTGTTCATGGTCAAGTTCACTGCCGAAGAGACTCGCCTTCCGTCTCTCGCCTCCATATATCTCCTCCCATCTCTCTCCGACACTCTCTGCCTGCTACCGCCCCCTGCTGGTCCCGCCCACCAGTCACACAGGGGAAAGGATGGTAGAATAGAATCCAGTACTGCCGTTTATAATCCATATTTCGGCCGGTAGAAGAAGGAGAAACTCGCATCATTGTTCGTGAGAATATCAATGATGTCTTTGTGCACAAAGGGGAGATAAAAAGCAAGTCAGCAGTTCTGAATAATAGGCAATATTTTCAGGCTGCTACACTAGTTATATGAATACTGGCTGAGCGTCTCGCTCTTAGTGCCCTGAGGTCCCTTGGATGGGTTTTCAGTGTTGGAAATCTTTCTGAGGAAGGTGGAGTGTGACCATGTCCGGTGTCATATAGTGGGACGCAGGGGCGTGGCCTGGTCACGTGCATGTGAGTGCATTTGTTGTTTCGTGAGCACAGATAAGAGATATCTCATAATGGCGAAGAGCGAGACGCTCAGCCAGTATTCATATAACTAGGTTATAGGATAACCTTTCGTTATCTATCCACTCGTTTATAGTTAACGGGTACGTTAAATCAAACGTAACGTTGTCTGCGGAGTAGGTCATGTTGACAGTAGGGCTGGGCGATATGACCAAAAACGTTATCGCGATAAAATTATAAAATTATTTTCATATAACTCGATATCGATAATTATCGTCGATATAATGTCTGTCAAGTTTAATTAACTTATTATGCCCGGCGCCGATACGCGGGCTGACTTGTTTTGCTGCTGTGAATGTCTCGAGAGTCGAGTTGATGTCGTCATTAGGGCTGTCTTAAATACTTCGAAGCTTCGAAGCTTCGTTCGATGGCACAAGCTTCGAACATTAAAAAAGAAAATCGAAGTTTAAAAAAATATATATATATACATTTTTTTTCATTTTTTTTTCTTCAATTTTTTATTTTTTTACTTCGATTTGTGTGTGTGTGTGTGTGTGTGTGTGTGTGTGTGTGTGTGTGTGTGTGTGTGTGTGTGAGAACTACCCATCCCAGTTAGGACTAGGGATGGGAATTGATAGGATTTTATCGATACGATTCCATTATCGATTCTGCTTATCGATTTGATTCTTTATCGATTCCCTTATCGATACCTGATCAATTTATAATTTAAATAAATAAATTGGAAATGCAACAGAACTACATTTAGTCATTTAGCTGACGCTTTTATCCAAAGCGACTTACAAGTGCTGTACGACAAGCCATCAGGAAGGGCACAACTCTATCAGCTGAGCAACAATGTTCATCAAAGTGTTGAGTGCTACAGTGTAGGTTAGTTTATTAGGACAAGTGCATGACAGTACGGTTAGTTAGGGTTAGATATATTTTTTTTTATTCAGATAATGGTTGAAGAAGTGCGTCTTTAGTCGACGGCGAAAGATTGGACGTGATTCGGCTGTCCTAACTGGGGTGGGTAGTTCATTCCACCATTGTGGGGCAAGGACTGAGAATAGGCGACTTCTCTTTGATGACCCTCCCGGAGCTCGGATAGGAGTAGGTCTGAGGCGGCCAGAAGATGCAGAGCGTCGGGGTCTAAGCTGGTTAGAATAACAACATGCAACTTGACATTTCTGATTGTCATTTATTGTTGAGCCCCCATGTCAGAAAAATACAAAAACTGTAAAAAATAAAACATTAACTATAGCCTACACTTAAATAAAATAATGTATTTGAGATTCTCTTAAAATGTATTTATTTTTTTATTATTATTATTATTATTATTATTATTACGAATTTAATCTATTGAATAACAGGTTGTTATTCCTCTGACTTCTGTCTCTCACTCACACTCTCTCTCACACACACACACACACACACAGAGAGAGAGAGAGAGCTCCCTCCCCGGGCCCCTGTCCTTTAAAGTATTGGCTTGTGTTGCTACACGGACACATTTGTATGTTGCACCACTCTTCCTGGCTTACAGAGACTAGTAAACAAGCACTCACGTCTCTCATTATATGTGAACTAAAGAGTACAAGGTTTACACAACCTGCTGTTTTATTGTATTTGTACCTTTACTCTCCGCTGTCAGCTGTTTATCTCTCTTTGTGAGCTTGATTAAATAGCGTTAGCTCACGTTAGCTCCGCGGCTAATTTTAGCTCACCCTGATCTAAATCAATGACTAGATTCTAAAGCATTCAAGTAGTTTTCACTGCACATAGAAGTAGCCAAACAGCGGGAGCATTTCGGGAGCATATTACCAAAACCCAGGCAATTTCGAGCCCTTAAGGAATCAAATAGAGTCTGCCATGGCTACATGCTAACGTAACGTTATTGCGCAACTGTAGGCAGCGATAAGGGAATCGAAAGTCACAGGAGCCACACGGTTCCAGGCATCGGCCAATTAGGAACCGGTTCCCAACGGGAACCGGTTTTCGATTAGGACAGCCGAATCCCGTCCAATCTTTCGCCGTTGACTAAAGACTCACTTCTTCAACCATTATCTGAAATGATAAAAAAATAAAATAAAAAAAAAAATCTAACAGTGACTAACCTTACTGTCATGCACTTTTCCTAATAAACTAACCTACACTGTAACACGCAACACTTTGATAAACATTGTTACTCAGCTGATAGAGTTGTACCCTTCTTGCTGTCTTGTCGTACAGAACTTGTAAGTCGCTTTGGATAAAAGCGTCAGCTAAATGACTAAATGTAAATGTGTGTGTGTGTGTGTGTGTGTGTGTGTGTGTGTGTGTGTGTGTGTGTGCGTGCGCGCGCATGGGGCCATTGGGTGGGGCCGGGGGACAAATACACTGGAGGAAAGTAACCCAGCTCAGCACTGCCCAAATTATATCATCACTATTGCCTGTTTGAAGGATATCATCCTCAAATACATATACACCTACATGCCTTGTAGAATTCCACACATAAGAAAGAAAGATACTGGGATGAATAAACAAAATAGGAAATAAAATGTAGATAAGGTGCTACTGAGATGTTTTGGTGAGTTCTTTGTTTTTTTGTGGAAGTTGCCCTTCTTAAAAATGCATGAACATTCACTGATAATTGGTCTGTAGTGGAGTCTACAAGGTCTACATTGCCGGACCATGTAGAATCCGGACCTTGTAGACTGACATAATTCTGTGCATAGTTTAGTCTACACAGGCCATATTTCAAATAATCAAAATCTTACTTCATTCATCTTAAACATTCTTGATTTGGGGGATTGGTAGTTCCCATGAAATCTGAAGTTGTTCAAACGACAACAGCGATCCACCTTGAATTAAATAATTGGCTCAGTCACGAAAGGGGAGCAATTAATTAATCCAACCCACTTTATTTATAGAGCACATTTAAAAACAACAAAGTTTATGAAAGTGCTGTACAAGTCCCACAACATAAGATAAAAAATAATAAAAAATAAAAAATAAACGACATTTTTATTTTTATTTTTCTTTCTCGAAGCTTCGAATTAAAATCGAAGCTCGGCCCCGAAGCTTCGATTGCCAAAAAAAGCTTCGAAGGTCAGCCCTAGTCGTCATCAGTCCACGCACGTTAGCAGTTAGCCAAAGCAAGCGGAGTATTTCATGACAATGTACTAAAAAATGACCCTAAAATACTCTGTTCTGATTCATGAAGACCACTCGCCACACTGGCGAGTAAAGAAAACAAAACAAATCATGAACTTCGGAAAATGCCTGTCAGAAATGTCAACTGGAATGCTGGAATAGCTGGGAGTTACCATGGCTAGCTAGTTAGCTGTAATGGATCATACATGACGTGGTGTGCTGTTAGTTATCTGAAAATAATGCTCTATACACGGGGGTAATTAACGTGAGCTAACGTTAGCCCTTCGACAAGTGATTTGCATGGACAGTAACGTTAGCTACAGCTTCGTTAGCCTAGCTAACGTTAGCTACATATCTAGCAAGCTATAGACAAAGAAAGTTTAATGTGACTGATCTAGTGAGCTAGAATCAGAATATTCCATCCATAAATAGCTAATGTCAAATATAAATAACGCAATGGCCATACCAACCCGTTCGTTTTGACGGGAGTTAGTTAACGTTAGCTAGTTAGCCAGCTAGCTAGTAGTACCGGTGAATCATGTTGCTAATTGATTTCGGTCGACTAACGTTAGCGAGATTGGCCTACGTTCCGTTACATATTCATAATCATGAGAAGGATAGGAGTCTGAGGCGGGATGTCGAAAGACGACGCTAAACATTTATTAATGTTAAAGTTAGAGTTGTTGATCTTCCACAAAATATTTATTTTTGGCTTGTAAAAAATCTATTTGGCATCTACTCGCCAGTTGGCTGGTAAGCCAAAACGTTTATTTCCTCCCCTGACCGTGAGTGTATCATGAATATACTCACGGCTTAGAACGCTCTCGACCAATCACAATGTGTGGTCGGACCTACCTGTTGTATAATAAGACTTAACTATAAGTATATAACTATAACTATAAGATGCCATAACCTAGAGATGATGATACATCTGATCGAATCAGTCTCATTAATAATGTGTTGTATGTGTGGGGTATCTCACATACTAGGCCTACTAGCTTCTACTACTGTAGGACACCTTATCACAATCATTTGTTTTCCTCTTTTGTAGGAAAATACTTCATGACTTGGTATTGAAACAAACATGTTGCTATTATGACAACACTATGACTCTGTTACTATGACAACACTAGTGAGCCATACATCATTGACGTTAGGATGATTTTCCCACTGGCATGACACGACACCTTGGGGGCCTCTAGCGGCTCTGGACTGCATTTGTATGACTGTGTGTGTACTGTGTCTGTACTGTGAGTGTAAGGTCTGTACTGTGAGTGTAGGGTCTGTACTGTGAGTGTAGGGTATGTACTGTGAGTGTAGTGTCTGTACTGTGAGTGTAGGGTATGTACTGTGAGTGTAGTGTCTGTACTGTGAGTGTAGGGTATGTACTGTGAGTGTAGGGTCTGTACTGTGAGTGTAGGGTCTGTACTGTGGGGTCTGGAGGCTGGAGAAGTGTATACACATACAGTATACACATACGCATATACAGTATACACACATACATATACAGTATACACACATATACACATATACAGTATACACACATACACATGTACACACATATACATACATATACAGTATATATACATACATACAGCATACACATATACAGTATACACACATGCACAAACAGTATACACACCTACACATATACAGTATACACACATACACATATACAGTATACACACATACACATACAGTATACACACATACACATACATACATATACAGTATACACACATACACATATACATACATTATGAGTGGCTGATCGTTTGGCTTTAGTTGGCAAACCATTGAAAACATGAAAATTCTCTTGAAGTCAATTTCTAAACCGTTACCAGTACCACCCAATCTCAAGGCCACCTGACACATGAATATAGCAATGTCTCATTACAGCCGATTTTAGTGGACATGGCCATGGGGCCTGGGCGCCTATTGCTTATTAACAGCGAAGGAGTGCGAGCGGAGCGGCAGAGCTTGCGGCATTATTTAGCCGTAAACCGCCATGATTCTCATTAGAAGCTTAGCTCACCTGGCAGCGCGGGGCCAGCCGTGTATAGGTGTAACAGACTGACAGCCAATGAAATGGGGTGCATTTGTCACGCTGTCCAAGGAGCTGAACTGCTCTCGTGCAGCCGTGTTCGAATCCCGGTCGGGGCAAAAGCCCGTCATACATTATCAAAGATAAACAGCTATGTTGAATCAATAAACATGAATATCACTAAATAAACATGAATATTGCACAGATTTAGATTATAATAGTAAAGCTATTATAATAGTTCAATGGTTGTGATGGCAAAGTTTGCGTCAGGTTCCTTACTGTATATTTGCATATCGTATGTCACAAATGTAACAGTACTATATACCTGTATGTCATGTATGTCCCTGTCATAAATGTCATGTATGTCATAAATGTCACTATGAATTGAAAATGGCAGACCCTGATGTAAACAAGACAAAAGTATTTCTCTGGTCTGCATCCCCTTAAACATTTTGTGTATTGAGCCGTACTGTATTGTACCCATTCTGCAATCTGTTAAATAAAGTTTTCATTCATTAATTCTGTCCCCGTCTCTCCTTGTTGCACATATTTAGATTATCATTAGATTGTAGCGGCAGAGGTTTTTGTCAACTTAAATCATGTTTCTTAATTTATGCACAGGACTGTGTGTGGATGACCACGGGCCTGTGGTCCCCAACACCTCTGGGGTCAAACACCATCTCCTCAGTCTTCTTAACATTTAAAACCAGACAGTTATTGTCGCACCAGTTTACAAACCACTGGATTTCCAAATAATAGTCAGCTAGGTCACTGTCATTCTTAATTAGAGCTAAAATGGCAGCGTCATCAGGAAATGTTCATATCATATCTGGTGAATTACCTAGCTCATGGAAGTCGGCCATGGTTCTCCCCTTGTTAAAGGGCGGAGACCCCTCTGACCTAAATAATTATCGCCCTATTTCCAGATTGTCTGTAATGGCCAAAGTCTTTGAATCTCTTGTAAACAAACTGAAAGAGTTTCTAGCTGACCATAATATTCTTAACAAGTCTCAGTCAGGCTTCAGATCCATAGTACTTCAGCGACTATGCTAGTCTCAAATGACATAATTGAAGCACTAGACAAGAAAAAACACTGTGCAGCATTGTTTGTTGATCTGTCTAAAGCGTTTGACTCTGTGGATCACGCATTACTGCAGAGGCTTGGCTGCATATAGGTCTTGGAAAAACGGCTTTGAGCTGGTTTAAAAACTATCTGAAAGAACTGTGTCTCAGTAATAATAATAATAACTTTATTTGTATAGCACCTTTCATACAGGGGATTGCAGTTCAAAGTGCTTTACATCAGTAAGAAATAAAACATAAAATCAGTGTAAAACAAGCAGCAAGAGCAAAGCATAAAGTGGGATAAAATAATGCAGATATATTAATCAATTCATATCAGAACCTCACGTTCCAATATGCTTCTGTAATCTGTTACAAAACATGATAAGGTTATAGTATGCACCCAGCAGATAGTGGGGCGTAAAGATAAAAGTAGAAATAAGTCAAATGAGCAGACATATAAAATCACAGTTTTTCACATTAGGATCTAACATCCTTTAGGGCCACCTTGTTTATGGTTTGATTCAGTTTTAGTAGAATGTAAAATACATGAATGATGAAATGAGCACATAAAGTGCAGACATACTATAAAATCCTCTGATATATAAAATAAAGGAGAATAAAGACATCCCTCCAGGCCTCCAACTCCCTCTGAAAAAACTCTGTCTCAACAAAGTCCTGGAATGGCATCCTGGGATTGGTGAGTCCTTCTGCTGCATAGGTCTGGAAGACCTTAGTGGAGCAGTAGAAGTACAGTATCTCACCGCTCCAGTCTGATAAAAAAAAAAGTGGATGGTGGAGCCATCTCTGAGGAACCGGGACTTTGGCTGACCACAGGCGAGGCAGGTGTGTGTCCTCTTGGGGAGCCGGCGCCGCTGTTGTTGTTGCTGCTGCTGCTTCTCCAGCATCTCACTGAATGAATGAATGAAAACTTTATTTAACAGATTGCAGAATGGGTACAATACAGTACGGCTCAATACACACAATTGTTAAGGGGATGCAGAGCAGAGAAAGACGTTTGTCTTGTTTACATCAGGGTCCCCTATTTTCAATTCATAGTGACATTTATGACACACACAACATACATGACATCATGACATTTATGACATAGGGACATACATGATATACAGGTATATAGTACTGTTACATTTGTGACATATACGATATGCAAATATACAGTACTGTTACCCATAGATCCTAACTATTATAATAGTTCAATGGTTGTGATGGCAAAGTTTGCGTCAGGTTCCTTACTGTATATTTGCATATTGTATGTCACGTAACAGTACTATTGTTTCTGGCTTAAAGGCCAACCTTCATGTTGTATTTTTGTTCAATAAACAATGTGGACTAAACCTTCAACAATACACAGAAGGTTAACCCTTTCACTGCCACACGACAGCCGGTTAACCCTGTAAACCTTCTAGTCCCAAAACATTCTGTGACTAATTCAGTGCAGATTGTAATGTATTGTCATCATGCAGCACAAGTACAGTACAACTAAAAGAGGTTTGGCATCCAACCAGAGTGACTATGTAGCAGTAACGTGAAATAGTAATATACACTGTACAGGTGGTTAAACTGGGTATAACATATATAAATTAGTACTATGAGTACTACATGTATGTACAGAGTTGTAGTATTAATATGTACAGTGATACAGGTATAAAGACACTATGGTATAAGTCATACTGGCCAGCAGTGTAACTAGTAAGAGTAGGTAAGAGATATGTACAGATTTAGATATAGTATTAATATGTACAGTGATACAGGTATAAAGACACTATGGTAGTAAGTCATTCTGACCAGCAGTGTAACTAGTAAGAGTAGGTAAGAGATATGTACAGATATATATATAATTATATACCAATGATGTAAACTACCCATAATTGATCAGTAGGGTTTAACCTGGAGGTTGGGCTTTAAACATCTAGCCCAGGGACTACAACTGAAAACTAGCAACCCTGCTAATGTTGGCATATTTACAGTTTTTAATTTGTATTCATTTATAAATGTATAACTGTTGATTGATATGCACTGTCCCTGATCAAATAAACGGAGTAAAAATAAAAGCATAGCAGATAGATAGAGATAGATGGATCAGAAACAAAACACGACTCAGTCAGCTTCACAGAGTACATCCAACTGTTGAAACTGCCAACACAAACGCTAAAAAACAGTTTAACCTATTGGTAAAAAAACGTATTGTTGAAAATATACAATATGACTGCTGTTGTGACATTGTTGGGATCTTATACTGTAGTTTACATTTGAGAAAAAACGAACTCAGTCACTCGGTAAATCAATTCAATTGGAGTCTCTTTAAACAGCGGCAACACAAACCAAATAACCTATTGGTAAACAAACGTATTGTTGAAAATATACAATATGACTGCTGTTGTGACAGTGTTTAGGAATCGGATCTTATTTAGTAGTTTAAACTCACCTTCAAACTTTAACAGGTTGAATAAAAAACGCTACTTTCTCCAGCTCTGCCAAACGGATCTCTTCTTCTGTTCTTCTTCTCCTAAATGTGGATACAGCGGCGCAGCAGCCATCCACAAACTCGCAACAGCGCCACTAATGGCCAAAATAATACATGGTTTTGTAAACAGGGAGTGGATGGTCGTTAAGGGAATGGAGCGTTGTTAAGAGCGAGTGAATGGACGTTAAGGCCAACTACTCCAGGGTGCCGCGCGGGCGGTCCTGCGGTCCTGCGGTCCGTTGGTTTCAAGTTCGAATCCCATCAATTTTTTTTATTTTTATTTTTTTAACGTGTATTCTTTCGCCGGTTAAGGTTAGGCATGGTTAAGGTTAAGGTTAGGCATTGTTTCGGAGTTGGTTAAGGTTAGAAAGGTTAAGTTTAGGCGCTGTTAAGGAGCTGGTTAAGGTTAGAGTTTGTCTTAGAGAATGGCAATATTCTTTCTATGGTTAAGGTTAAGGTTAGGCATGGTTAAGGTTAAGGTTAGGCATTGTTTCGGAGTTGGTTAAGGTTAGAAAGGTTAAGTTTAGGCGCTGTTAAGGAGCTGGTTAAGGTTAGCGTTTGTCTTAGAGAATGGCAATAGACAGCCTATTTCCGCACTGCCGCTCTCTCGCGCTGCCGCGGTCACATGGTCACATTGTCACATTCTTGCACTCCTCCGCTGTTAAAAAGCAACACGCGGCCTGGGCAGTAGGAGAGACCATGGGGAGGGTAGTGTCCTGAAGCGATATCAGAGCCCAGGGTGGGGACAGGCCCAGCCAGGGCCAGACTGGGGAAATCATTCAGGCCAGAAAATATAGTGCAAAATATAGCCCCAGTCAGGCCACTTTTTAAGCGGGGGGTCCCCCACCAGGAACATTTTAGTTACTTACAAAGACTTACTTCCCTGAATTCTGGTGCAGGAATGTTTAAAATTTTAGCCTTTAAATGCCAGTGTTTGTGATGGCATCTCACTATCAAACCTCCGTCCTTTAAATGTAATTTATAATAGTGTTTGCAGATTTGTATTGACGTGTCCTTATAGAACCCACCACTGTCTTATGTTTGAGTCGTTAAACGGGCTTTCCCCTCAATTCAGAAGACTTCCGGTTTGACAGCAATATGTAGCAGACGCGTTTGGTCACAGCTCCGCTCCCGTCAACGTTAATTTAGTTTAAAAACCTTATTTGAACAACACTAATGAGTTTAAACCACATCGTATATATTAAATAAGACCTTCTACTAACTATATCAAAAGAAATAAAGATTTAACATGGGACCTAAGGACAAGAAAGAGAGTGGAAAGAAACTCGGAGTAGAAAGTACAACGGCGCAAGTTATGACACGCTCTTCGAGGGATACAGCAGCCTCCAATACAACAGTACCATTGTTGACTAGCCCCGTCGGGGAGACAGTAGCGGATAATATACCGGGACCGACGACGACTAGCCCCGAGAGGGTGACAGCAGACGACATTATAACGGTAACGGCGGGGACAAACACTGTGAGAGAGAAAGCAGTGGAATTTGAAAAGAACATTTCCGTCAAATCCACCGTGTCCCCCAATGCTCCTACAACCTCAACGGATACAAGCAGGGAAGATACACAACCCGATTTCAAGTCTCTGACTAACCTGATTAAGGATCAGATACAAGCAGGGAGGATCAGATGGACGCTTTCAAATTACACATCGACTAATTCAAATTACACATCGATGCTAAATTCGAAGAGGTTAAAAAAAACGGCTGCGGAACAGGCTGGGCGAATTACTGCAGTGGAGAACACGGTGCTAGGAATTACATTGAAAGTCCAGGAGAACGAGAAGACTGTTCTCGATGGATTCACAGAGGTAGCGGAGGAGATAAAACAGGTGGAAAAAGCGCTTCGGAAGAAAATACAAGACATCGAAGAGGAAGCAATGGAGAGGCGGTTCGAGACCGAACGTTACTACCGTAGAATTAATATCCGTATTGTGGGATTGGATGAATCAGTCAATTGCACAGACGACATATTAAACAGTGTTAGCAGGAATTCTAGGTAAACATATCCTACCCACAGCTAGGGATGGGTACCGGATTTGGTACTTTTGAGGTACCGAACGGAAACACGTCGGTACTACCGAGTATCGAATCAAGTGAGAAACCTAAAAAATGTATTACCCACAGCGCCGTTAGTGGACCAATGTTATACAGTCGGTACACGAGACCTAAAAGGCAACGGGACGAGGGTTATCATTGCTACTCTGCGCAAGACAGAAATAAGAGACACGATCATCAGAGGGGCACGCAATCAATGGGGGAAACTGAAATATGGTGACAAACCAGTATCTTTCTACGAGTATCTATGCAAGGAGGCCATTGCTCTACGTGTCCCCTACAAAGTTGTGTTGCAGAGGCTATACAAGAGAAATCTTAAGCCAAGCCTTCGGTACCCAGCCCTTCTATCCATCTTGGGGGAAGATGGTAATAGACTCGGATTACGCTCGCCTAAAGCCGCCGATGAATACATGAAGCAACATGAAACTGGTCCCCCGGGGCCGGTCGCAACATAGGCTTGAATCAGAAGACAAGCCTACTCATCTTTCTCTTTTTCTCAATTTTCTTTTTCTCTTTTTATTTTATTATTTTTATTAGAATGACTTTACCACGGCTCAACAAAAGCAACAGCTGATATGCATGTTGGCAACACTGAGGCACAAAGTGTTTAATACGGAACGATAGGCACTGTATTTATAGACTTCTGGTTTCTGAGGAGGCAATAATCCAATAATGACATTGGGAACAATCTGGAATATTCTGGACTCTTCTCTCAACTACTCAGAGACACAATGAAATATGCTGGAAAACACTAGTAGGTCATAACTCCTGGACAGGAAGAACATTCTGGAACATAACAGCAGTGTTTACGAATTTACAAGGGTATTCTACAACCTTCTAGAATATACTGTACTCCTACAATGAAGGCCTGTAACTTTAACATCCGGTATGTATATGGGAAGTTCAATAAGGTTTTAAAAACATCAGCCTCATCTAAAGGTATAAGCATGACAAGGTTATTCTAATATTTTAAGCAATTACTCAACTACTTTAGGGATTTGCATAATGTAGCTCTAAAAATCTCTTTTATTTTTATTTTTTTCTGTTGAGTTTTATTTTAATTCTAATTTAAATTTTTTTTTGTGTTAGACTTTTTCTTCACTCTTTTCTTTTTTCTGATGGTTCCAACATAAGTTAGTAGAAGGTTCAAATGAATATATCAATGGAGGTATATTTTTCATTTTTCACACTATTGTTATTACATTAATGGGAAGGCGCAAGACCAAAAGTGACATTCTATTGAATTAGAATGAAAGTTTTAGATCCTATGGCAATTAGCATAGGAAGATTAGGGTTAGAAAGCTCATTTTGGGCAACCCGGTGGCTTAAGGGAGGGAGTCATACGCGTAGGATGTGTCTATGGAACACAGTCCTGTACGACTCTCGGAGGGAGGGAGAACTAGGGGATTATTATTTGTATATATGTATGTTTTTAAGCTCGGCTCTCAACGGGACCTCAATCGTTGGATGTATATCTATTGTAGCTTCGCACTCCAGAAGCATTACCAACAACTACACAACAACATGTATAGATTATGGCTAGTTTGAATATAATGATTTGGAATACTGGGGGAATAAATAATCAACACAAACGCAAAAGCGTGCTCACACTGATGAAAAAAGGACAGGTGGCTCTGCTAAGCGAAACGCACATTTTAGGGAAAGACATAGCTACGTTAGCGGACAACACATATCATAACATTAGTCACTCTTCCTTTGGAACGAGAACTTGTGGAGTTGCCATAGTCGTTAGACGGAAGTTGAATATTGAATTGAAGGGAGTATGGTCTGATGCAGATGGTCGGATAACTATAGCTAAGATTGTACACAACAACAGGAAAATAGCGTTGGTAGCGGTATATGCCCCAAATTTGTACGAAGTTAATTTCTTCACTACACTTACCAGAGCAATGTTAGACCTTCCCGAATACTCATTTATAATTGGTGCGGATTTTAATGCCATTTGGAATCCAGGGATGGATAAATCTTACCCCTCCTTTTCCAACGAACAAAAAAATTCATCTAATGCATTAAAGGATTGGTCGAAGATTACAGGTGTAAATGACTTATGGCGATCACTCAACCCCACGACCCGGAAGTACTCTTGTCGATCTGCGAGACATAACACATTATCCAGAATAGATTATGTTTTTGCATCCCCGAGACTATTTGATAACTATGGGAATGATACCCAATGCATTATCAGATCACTGTTATTTACTCCTAAAAGGAACATTTGGTATACTATCATCCCGAGCCCCAAGATGGCGATTTAACTCAATGCTGCTTAATAACAAGGAATTCATTACACAAATCAAAGAAGCTCTTTCAGTATTCCTACTGGTGAATGCGAATTCGGTGCAGGACCCCAGAATATTATGGATGTCGGTAAAGGGAATGATCAAGGATTTCACTTATAGCTTTTCCTCCAAAATACGCAAGAATCGATGCTCAAAACTGGCTGAACTGGAAAACGCTTTATTCAACGTTATTTAATTCTTTACAATACAACAATTCGGTTCAACTGGAAACTCAAGTTAATGTACTAAAAAAAGAGATTAACGCCATATACAGACAACAATCTGAAATACAAATACGTAGCACAAGACAACAGCAGTACTCTCAAGGTCCCAAACCAAGTCACCTATTAGCTATGCGATTAAGAATGAACGCAAAATGTGCAGATATAACTACCATTAACGCACAACAAGGACTTGTTACAGACCCTAAAAAAATAAACGCGACATTCAAAGAATTCTACTCCAACTTGTATAAATCAGAAACGACCTTCGATCAAAACAAAATGGACACATATCTTAATCAAATTAACCTCCCTAAACTTTCAGAGGATGACGCTAAACAGTTAGAAACACCGATCACACTAGAGGAACTCAAGAAGGCCATATCCGAAATGCAAAGTGGTAAGGCTCCTGGAAGAGACGGTATCCCACCAGAAATGTACCTCTCTTGTTGGGACATAATTGGACCCTTATTACTAAATATGATTTTATACTCAGTCAAGGAGGGGAACTTCCATAAGAACGACAATATTGGACTCATAACAGTCCTCCTTAAAAAAGACAAAGACCCCACTGAGTGCGGTAGTTATAGACCCTTAAGCCTCCTCGGAACCGATATCAAACTGTACTCTAAGGTATTAGCCATCAGACTACAAAAGCATATGACGTCTCTAGTTCATCCGGACCAAAATGGCTTCATAAGAGGCCGCTTGATCACTGATAACCAAATACGATTACTACACATACTAGATGCTAACAAGGACCACACCACACCTAAGGCGATGCTGTCCCTGGATGCAATGAAAGCTTTTGACAGGTTGGAATGGTCGTATCTATGGGCAGTATTAGAAAGGATGGGGTTAGGAAAAGGATTCATTGATATGATTAAAGTATTATACAAAGACCCATCGGCCATGATTACAACAGGTATAATCACCTCCGAAATCGTTCCGGTATCACGCTCTTCTAGACAGGGTTGCCCTCTTAGTCCCGGACTATTCGATTTATCATTAGAGCCTTTAGCACAATATATAAGACAATCCCAATCCATAGAACCAATCGTAATCAAGGGCACACAACATAAAATCCGTTTATATGCGGACGACGTAATACTGTTCATGCAAAACCCCAACACCGCATTGCCTCATCTTCTCAAGTTGATTGAGGACTTTGGAGATTTATCGGGATTTAAGATAAATTGGCAGAAGTCGGCTTTCCTTCCACTTAACGCCCCTGCAAAAAAAATATAACCCTCCCAGAAGAGATACCGATGGTAAAACACATGTTTGGGAGTTGAAGTATTCCCTACCATAAGCCAAACGGTGAAGCACAATTACATAAAAATCCAAAATAAAATCAAATACGACCTTGACAGTTGGTCAAAACTTAAAAACTCAGTACAGGCACGGGTATCAATAGTTAAGATGGACGTCCTATATGGGAAAAGCAAGGCATACACACATTAGGAGATGTTTTCAACAAGCAGGGTTTTTGTAGTTATGATGAAATACACAACACATTTTATCTCACCGGTTCCACATATTATTTTTACGCACAGTTATTGTTATGTTTGAAGGCTCACAGTGTTCCATTAAGGATACCAATTGTACACCACAGATACCACAAATTCTTCTATGAAAGAGAGACATCGAGAGGTTTTGTTTCAGATTTTTATCATCAATTACTAACGTCCTCGTATGAAACCCTCCACCTAGACTCAGTCTGGAGGAGTAATATACCAGACCTGGAAAAAGATTTTGATTGGCAAGAAGCCTGGGCAAATGTTCGACTTGCATCAAGGAACCCGGACCATCAACAAATCAATCTTAACTATATTCACAGGACATACTTGACTCCTATAAGACTGAACAGAATGGGTCTTAAACAAGACTCCAAATGCTCCTTATGTACAAATGGCGACGAGGGGACATTTATGCACATGTACTTGGACTGCCCACCAGTTAAGATATTCTGGAAAGAAGTGACCCAGCAATTATCAAATCTCTTAACTCTGAATATACCTGTACACCCCTCTGTATTACTGCTGAATGACGTTTTTGAGTGTGCAGTACCTCCACAGCTAAAGAGATTGGTTTTATCTGGTATCACAGTGGCTAAAAAGCTGATAGCATCACGATGGTTCCAACCGGAAAAAATTTGCCGGAATGTCTGGATTCTTCCATATCTCGATGTGATTTATGAAGAAATATCTACAGCAAGAATTTTGGGTCTTAATGAATCCAAAATGACAATGTGGTTAGAAGTGGTGGAGAGAATAAAAGCTAGCATATAATGGTAGTGTCTGGTTAGGAGCGAGTGATAATGGATGGATTATCCAATGGGGGGTCCGGGAGGGGGGGGGGGTACGAGCTAGAGCATATGTGTGTAGGGCAGGGCTATTCAACTAAATTGTTCAGGGGGCCACATTGTCAGAAACCCAAGGGGCCAGGGGCCGGACTGCCACGGCGCCTCCCCGTGCTATGAATATATGTACACTTGACACAACACGCAACCACATTTCACAACTTTTATTTAACTACATTGCAAAAGTAGTATACTTTTCAAAAAAAGTGCTTCATTTATGTGCCACATCTGCAACATCTCCTGCAAAAAGTGCTTCATTTATGACTGTGAACATTCTAACATCAACACTTGAACAAAAAAACACATTTATAGTGCAGCTGAGCTTATGAAAAAGTGCTTCATGTCTGTGCAACAACAGCAAATCACAGCATCTTATTAGCACTTATTGTCCACTCTTAACTCTCAAACATCAGGGGGGTGGGGGGCAGACAGGCCTAGCCTACATACACACATCTACTGAGAGTGATTGCACTTCTTTGACTGGGCAATGGCAGAGAAAGAGGGTTCATAGGAAGTGAGGGCTACCCGCAAACAGTGATGCAAATGCTCATTTGTCAAGGAGGCACGGTTGCTTGTTTTAATGGCATTCATGTGAGATAAACTGGATTCACAGGTGTATGTTGAGCCAAACATTGTTAGCACAGATATTGCCAGCGTTTTTATTTTGGGGAATGTCTTGACATGAATACACTTTATCCAAAATGTTGTGGTGGATTCATTCTCAAGTGCCTGATTCAGAGCAGATGATGCTTGCATGTCAATTATTTCAAGTTGCAGGAGACCTTCATCAATGTGAAGTGATGCAAGGAACTCTTGTCCTTTTGTGGAAATAGCAGCTACATTGGCAAATGGGTTGCTCACAAAATGCATCAATTCTCTGGACATGTCAAATTCATCAAATCGACTTTTAGTTTTCCCTCAATTTATCAATGAAATCTGTCATTAATTGAGTGACTTTTGGCTCAATTGTGCGTGTTAACGTTGACATGAAAAAAAAAAATATATATATATATATATATATATATATATATATATATATATATATAATATAAAAAAAATAAAAATAAAAAAAATAATTTTTTTTATTATCATGTAATCGTTGGCGGGCCGGTCAGAATCATCCTGCGGGCCGGATCTGGCCCGCGGGCCGCCAGTTGAATAGCCCTGGTGTAGGGTATTAGATAGCAGGTATTAGGTGTATATCCTGTATAAGACATTTAACTAATTGATGACTTCATTGGATGTGCACTGTTTTCTTTTTTTTTATAAATGTTTTTATTTTCAAATTTCAACATAGAACAAGACATCACAATACAATACCATCAATAATAATAAAAATAATGACACTAACAACAGTAATAACAATACAAGACAGGGGGCGGCTAGGTGGTGTAGTGGGCAAGGCACTCGCCACCAATGTGGAGACGCTGGGTTCGCGTGTTCGAATCCAGCTCTCCACATTGTTTTCAGTTTGGCTGGTCGTCCGTACTAATACATTTGGCAGTATTAGAGGGTGGGAAACTGATGGGTGGGGATCGGGCGTTGTGGACAGCGACTCCTACAGGTCGGTTGGTGCGCCTGCGCAGTAGAATCAGGAAGTGTCGGGGGCAGCGTGAGCCTCCCACGCGTTACTCCTCGCCACTGAGAGATCGAGCTGCGCAGGTGAAAAGATGCGACTGCTGTTACCTCAAGTACCGGAGGGGACTTGTGCTATGTATGACTTAGTCCACATTGCAGCCGGCTTGTGGGAGGCAAGAAACAGCGTTCGTGACAGGGGAGGGTTGAATTGGATGATACGAAAATTGGGATGGGAGAAAATATAGAAAATGGGAGAAAAAGCGGATAAAAAAAAAACAATACAAGACAGGCAAACAGAAAAGAAAAAAGACAATAAAAATTAAATAAGGAAATGACAATAGAAAATAAAATAAATAAAATAAAATAAGTGTGGCTTTCACGTGTGCGCCTTATCTCGTGTGCTATATATACGTGTGTTCTACCTACCCATATGTGCGTGTGCTTTACCTATGTATATGTTTTATGTGTACATGCATATATGTGTGTCGTGAACGTGTGCATATGACCGTGTATTCCCTAGTAGCCCAGAGTGCACGTACAGTACTACTGCAGCCAAGAGGACACGTACAGTAACAATGTAGTCAAGTGGGCTGTACAGTATTATTATAGTCAAGATGGCATGTACAGTATCACTGTAGTCAAGTGGGCATGTACCGCATTGCTGTAGTCAAAGGTATATGTACAGCATTACTGTAGTCAAGAGAACATGTACCGCACTACTGTAGCCAAGAGGACATGTACAGTATCAATGTAGTCAAGTGTGCATGTACAGTACTACTGTAGTCAAGTGGACATGTACAGTGTCACTGTAGTCGAGGGTAAATGTACATCACTACTGTAGTCAAGAGAACATGTACAGTATTACCGCAGTCAAGATAACATGTATAGTGCCACTGTAGTCAATAGGACATGTACAGTATTTACAATGCCAGTACCGTAGACAAAACAAGGTAGCAGTGGGAGGTTACTGGTAATGGGGAAATCCGGCGAGTACAGTGGTGGATAGTGCAGGCCCAATATGTGACAGATAGGGGTCCCAGATCTCATAAAAAGTGTCCAACTTGGAATGCAGCATACATGTAATATATTCACAGGGGATACATTCCATTATGATATTGTGCTATGACCTCATTGACGGGACCTCGTCCTTGATCCAAAACAACAGGATGTTCTTTCTAGCAGCAAATGTCAACAAATTGAACAGTCTCTTATGTTTGGAATTGGTAACATGAATATCTGGGAGGCCCAGCAAAAGGCAGAGGGGATCCAGCTCGATGGGGGTGTGAAATATGTCAGACAGTTCTTCTACAACGTCGTACCAGTAGCTCTGTAGTTTTACACAGGTCCAAAAACAGTGGACGTGATTTCCAATCTCTATCTTGCATTTAAAGCAAAGTGGGGACGTATTGGGATCCATTTTACTTTTACGGGCGGGGGTAATATGAATGCGATGCAATATTCTAATTTGGATGGCCTTGGTGCGGTTACAAACCGAGATTTTTTTTGCGTACAGATACAGCTGGGAAAAGTCCAGGAGCAGCTGTTTGCCTGCTGTTATCACGTCGCTTGGCATGGTTAATGTTAACAATGACCAGCGGGGGCGCTCTCATACAGCTGGTGACAACTGCCCGACGCGCCGGCTTTTTGTTCATTCATTGGAGGAGCTCCGCACAGCTGGTGACTTCATTCATAGGATGCTACAACGTCCTACAGTATGTCTACAGACTGCATGAATGAATGTTGCTGAATTAAAGAATGAATAAGTTAAACGTGTGCATAATACAATAGTAATAATATATAATAAGAATCCAACCAATAGAGCGACATTGTGCAATAAACAAGTAAACAACGTGTCAAATCTAACTTCATTAGATGGCCGACGTACAGTACGGCTCTCTTTTCCATTCATTTCATCAAAAGAAAGCGTTAGTGTAATGCTTCTTGGTAACAATAGGTTTGTGTACGCAATGTTGCTGAAATAAAATAATTAAACCGTTAAGACCTGTCGAATTAGCAGTGGAGGTGCTACAGTAGGTGGGCTCTATTTATAATGGATATATTTTGTCTGGTACCGTGGTCTAGTGGTTTAGGTTATTCCTTTCAAGCTGACGCCCGGGGTTCGAATCCTAGCCGGTTTAATATATGTATTTTTTTTTAAATTATTTATCAAATGAAATTGCCCGCAACGATGTGCATAATAACGTTTCGTCTTGTTTACATCAGGGTCCCCCATAGTAACTTGGCTTGCTACTCTACAGTTAAATCAATGAGCCAGTGTGCTAACGTTATCATATACTCTCTTTTTTAGACTCTTTTTGTACAGAAGGCCATTTGTGCAGTGGCAAGAAGCATAATCACATCAGCAATAATTAGGGATGCACCGATATCGATATTTTGATCAAATATTTTTATTTTATTTTCAACATGAAACAAAACATATCACAATACAATAATAATATGTCAAATGTATACTCTCTTTTCTGGACTCTTTTCGTATCACAAACAGTACTGTATTTTGCAAATCTGATATGTCATAAATGTATAGATGTAGCAGTACTGTCTATCTGTATGTCATGCATGTCATTATGTTATGATGAATTGTAAATGGGGGACCCTGATGTAAACAAGACAAAACGTCTTTCTCAGGTCTGCATCCCCTTAACAATTGTATGTATTGAGCCGTACTGTATTGTACCCATTCTGCAATCTGTTAAATAAAGTTTTCATTCATTCATTCATTCATGCTTGAGGAAGACCGGTAAGGTCGAAACGTTTATTTATATATTGTAAGAGTATATTTATGAGACAGTATATTTATTTTGTACAAGAATGTGAAACTTCCTATCACGTTTGAATAATGCTGTAAAGTAGCGATCAGGCTTGCAGTAATGTCAGGAAGAATGAGGAGAGGTTGTATTCGTATATGATGGTTTAATTCCAGCTCAATATGGGTTTTACAGGTTAATACTCTCTCGTAACACACAACACAGACCTGCTAATTATATATACGCTCGCTTCACGACTAACTAACGTCCGGTCCGGTCCGTCCTCCTATACTGTATCTCCCGGGGGGGAAACACCTCCAGCTAAACAGAGCGACACACCGACAGAGCGAATTGATTGGTTGAAAACTTTATTAACAGATTGCAGAATGGGTACAGTACAACTCAATATATACAATTGTTAAGGGAATGCAGACCAGAGAAAGACTTGTCTGGTTCAGATACAAAACTCATTCAAACAGTATGGTAGCCTTTTCCTTGGATCCTCTGATCGTGGGTTCCGCAAACGTTCATTCACTCGATCATGAACTTTGTCCCAGGAGACTACACTATAGCGTTCTTTAACTTTAGCAATCAACATCACTCTGAGGTTCTTAGGTAAAGCATGTTTCCCCCGTTTGCCATTCCAATTGACTTTGTGAGCCCACTTTTGGTAGGTTGCAAAGTCCACTAGCAACATGAACATTCGCCCTGCGTAGTCGTCAGGCCGTTGTTTGCCTTGTGCGTCATGAGCATGATCGAACGCCTTTTGCTCGTCGTCTGCTGAAATACTTTCCAGTTGTATGTTGGGCAGGGCTGGACGCTGTCGCTGTGCTTTTTTCTGTGGTTTTGCCACTGGAACTGCAGGTACTGGCAGAGGCGTTCTAAAGGGTGTCATTTGAGGAGAAAGCGGTTGCGGCGAAAAACATGCATCATCTTCATCATCATCATTATCATCATCATCATTCTGGGGCGTTTGGGACAGAGAGGGTGATAGAGCCAACCATGGCTCTACATCGCCCTCTGTAGAACACAAATGAGCAAGGGCGCACATAATAATAATATATTTAACACCCCCACTCGAACTTAGCTTATTGTGGTACAAAACAAAAATATATATATATTCTCCCTCTTTGGCCTGCAATACAAAATAAACAACAACAACAACAACAACAACAACAACAACAACAAAAAACATATTGGCACATCCATGCTTTTCTTTCACTCTAACTAAGTGCCAAACAAATACTGAGCAAACTTCTTTAGTTGTAGCTTAGTGGCTGGTTTTGACCCCCACCCAACCTCCTCCAATGTACACTGTATTTGCAAATCTGGTATGTCATAAATGTATAGATGTAGCAGTACTGACTATCTGTATGTCATGTATGTCATATATGTCCTGATGAATTGAAAATGGGGGACCCTGATGTAAACAAGACGAAAGTCTTTCTCTGGTCTGCAATGTACAGTGTTGTTTGTACAGTTGTACAGTGTCCCCCCTCCTACCCAACCCCCCCCCCCCCCCCCCCCCACTCATACCCCCCCCCCCCCAATGTACAGTCCCCCCCCACCTACCCAATCAAATGTAGTTTCCATGCCTAATGTATATACTCTTTTCTTTCTGGACTCTTTTTGTATCACAAACAGTACTGTAATTGCAAATCTGGTATGTCATACATGTATAGATGGAGCTGTACTGTACTGTACCCATTCTGCAATCTGTTAATAAAGTTTTCATTCATTCATTCATTCATCCCCTTAACAATTGTGTGTATTGAGCTGTACTGTATTGTACCCATTCTGCAATCTGTTAATACAGTTTTCAATTAATGTCAGACTGCCAAATTACTTCCACCCTCATCTCCAAAACAGTTGGCGTGAACAAATAATACTAGAGACAGAATGAGTTTAGCTTCTTTTTTTGGTTTTTCTTTTAATCAGTGAATTATATTCCCATCCATATCCCCAACTTTGTGATTTTTACATACTGATCAGACGGAGGCAGAATAGCCTGCACATACATCAATGCATCTCTTGTAAGATATGAATTGCGGCATACATTTTCCCAAACATGGTGCTGTTGGCGTCAAGCACAGGAGGTGAGGGGTGGATTGTCACCACCTGTTTAGCTAGGGCAGAGCGCATGTAGAGGGCATAGAAGAACCAGACGAGGCTGAAGATGCACAGGCCGATGGAGATGTTGATGAACACTTTGCCCATGTCAACCTTCTTCTTCTTCTCCTTGCGGTGCCGCTATATATCAACAACAATCATTCACAAATAATAGACCGGAACAGGAATGGAAAGGAAACGTCAGTGACGTCACATACTGGATTTACTACATCGCCCTCTGTAGAACACAAATGAGCAAGGGCGCACATAATAATAATAATATATTTAACACCCCCACTCGAACTTAGCTTATTGTGGTACAAAACAAAATATATATATATATATATTCTCCCTCTTTGGCCTTCAATACAAAATAAACAACAACAACAAAAAAAACATATTGGCACATCCATGCTTTTCTTTCACTCTAACTAAGTGCCAAACAAATACTGAGCAAACTTCTTCAGTTGTAGCTTAGTGGCTGGTTTTGTCATCACATCAGCAATCATGTTGTCAGTAGGACAATATTCCAAACATATCCTCCCACTATTCACAGTTTCTCTTATGAAGTGATATTTTATATCAATATGTTTACATCTTTGCCTGTTTACAGGATTCCTGGCTAGTGCAATAGCTCCTTGGTTATCATCATAAACCTTGGTTTGTGCATACTGACATCCATCAATACCCTTGAGTAGCTGTTGCAAATACATACACTCCTGTATGGCTGATGCTAAGGCCATGTATCCTGCCTCGCAGGTAGAAAGTGCAACTGTTGGTTGTCTTCTACTCTTCCATGAAATGAGAGAGCTTCTCTCACTTAGGTGTACAGTAGGTGTGACATTGGATTGGCAACACACCATTGAAATGCTAATTGTTGGGGGACCCTGATGTAAACAAGACAAAAGTATTTCTCAGGTCTGCACCCCCTTAACAATTGTATGTATTGAGCTGGACTGTACTGTACCCATTCTGCAATCTGTTAAAATTTGATATTACATTTACATTTAGTCATCTACCTATTGAAGCGTTGAGAGAAAAAGACAGCCACGATTGTACTTTAAACTAAATTACTTTTATTTGCCTGTATTCTAAATTACATGCAATGCAAAGTAGAACTGTAATATGTACTTTCTCAGTCAGTGCTAAATGCAGTCCTCTTATGCAGCATCACTTTTCACATCAAAACAAAAGTAGAACTGTAATGTGGACTCAGTCAGTCACACTTATTTAACATGATCAAATAATTATTATAATATTTTTTACTTCACTTTGAAATATTATAGTGAAATATTTTGCAATGTTGTCGCATTTATCTTGTTGAAATCCTCCAACAGGCTCTTTTTTGTAAGTTGACTGGTTTGCACACCAATAATACAGTGCAATAATAGAATAGTAGAATAGATAGTAAAATTATGCAATAGAATGGCCAGAGTAAAATAGTGCTACAGTACAATCAACAACGGGGTGTATTAGAAGGCTATGGTGAAGAGGTACGTTTTTAGCTTATTTCTGAAAATATTAAGAGATCTAGCTTCCCTAATGTCCATAGTGTGTTCCATAACTTTGGTGCATAGTTAGTTAGCAAAGGCTGCATCACTGATTTTCTTTAGACTGTGACTCGGAACCTTCAATAGTAGATGATCGCAATGTTTATACTTTGTATATAAGGAGGAGGACCTTGAAATCAATTCTAAATGTTACCGATGATTACTGATGTAAACAGGGGGATCCTGATGTAAACAAGATGAAAGTCTTTCTCTGGTTTGCATCCCCTTAACAATTGTATGTATAATTGTATGTATAACATCTGCCAAATTTTTTTATAGTTTTTGATTCGCAGCGGGATCCGGAAGCGCCACTGAACCGTGAGTCGAATCAGTGAATCGGTTCATTGCCGTGAGCGTGTATCGAATCGCTCACTCACTGAAATGATCCGTTGGGCACATCACTGACTGTTGCCTTTGACACACCTCTGATGTGGGAGATGAGGTCAAAGGACATGTCGTGACGCAGTTTGACAAGGGTGATAAATAGCTGATCTATGGGTGAGATTATGGTGCTCCTTGTCTTCTCTGTGTGCAAGAAAGAAAACAAGTGCTGAAGCACTGGCCAGGTAACACCTGTCATCATCTTGCATTTGGTGTCGTTGCTGTCCACAGATGAAGCGGTCAAGGAGCTTGACTCGACCTTGGTTCTCTGTTGGTCACCATCCTCCTTGGCTGCATCACTCTCCTTTTTTCACGCCGCTCATGGCGACTGATGTTTGTTGACGTAGATGGTGTAGACTGTGATGTTGAAGGGAATACAGGTATGTAGTCTGGGTGTGTTTGGTCATTGACCTTTGCTCCTGAATGAATGAATGAAAACGTTATTAACAGATTGCAGAATGGGTACAATACAGTACAGCTCAATACACACTCTTGGATCAAATAACAAACTCAGCAAGGCCAACGGCTTCTCTGTTACAGTGGGTGACAATATTGTCACAAGGAAAGATGAAATTACCTACCTGGGTTCCATCCTAGAGGCAAATCTTTCCTGTGACAAAATGGCAACCAATGTAATAAAAAAAAGTCAACCAACGAACAAGATTCTTGTACCGGATCTCCTCTCTGGTAAACAAGAATACCCTGAAGACTCTGGCAGGAGCACTCATTCAAGGGTATTACGACTATGCTTGCACCTCATGGTACCAAAGCACCTCAAAAGCGCTAAAAACTAAATTACAAACATCACAAAACAAACTGGTCAGACTACTGCTTGACCTTACTCCTAGAACCCACCTCACCCCTGCCCACTTTGACTACCTAGGATGGCTTAGAGTAGACAACAGAGTACAGCAACTTGCAATGGGCCTGGTCTACAAGATACTGTACACTACACCACTAAGATACCCATGTACATGTCGAAATACTTCCCAAAGGTCAGTGAATACCACGACCACAACACCAGAGGGAGTTCCACAAATCATGTTCAACCCAGATTCGGCTCAAACAAGGGACTAAACACGTTTCGCAATTATTAAAATGATAATACTTTTATTAATATTAATTAGGCTACTGCTGGCCATTCATCAAGCGAGACATTGCTGATTGTTTATGTATTTTATAAGACAAGACTACAGCAGCCGTGTATCTTGGATGTAATGATTGATTGATTGATTGATTGATTGATTGATTGAAAAAAATTAACAGATTGCAGAATGGGTACAATACAGTACAGCTCAATAAACACAATTGTTAAAGGGATGCAGACCAGAGAAAGACTTTCGTCTTGTTTACATCAGGGTCCCCCATTTTCAATTCATCATAACATGACATACAGATACAGTACTGCTACATCTATACATTTATGACATACCAGATTTACAAATACAGTACTGTTTGTGATACAAAAAGAGTCTAAAAAAGAGAGTATATGATAACGTTAGCACACTGTCGATGGCTCATTGATTTAACTGTAGCTACTGTACAGTAGCAAGCCAAGTTACTATGGGGGACCCTGATGTAAACAAGACGAAAGTCTTTCTCTGGTCTGCATCCCCTTAACAATTGTGTATATTGAGCTGTACTGTATTGTACCCATTCTGCAATCTGTTAAATAAAGTTTTCATTCATTCGTTCATTCACTTACCGATCTTTGTGCACCTTCTTAGTTCAAGTGTCGAACGAAGTTGGACGTTGCATGATTGCATCTCCAACTGTGATCCTCGAACCGCACGTTTTGCATACTGCGATTCGTTTTGTTTATCACCGCATAGTTTTTATAACGAAACGCAACAATCTTGGGTAGCATTTTACATTTCGCCGTTCGGAATGAGTGAACTCAGCTCTAACATTACTTCCTGACTATGCATTGCTCGTGCTATCGCGCAACGTGATTGGTTGTTTCAAAGTGCCCTACTGTAAAATATGCCATACTTTGTTTACTTGTTTATTGCACAATGTCGCTCTATTGGTTGGATTCTTATTATATAATGAAGTGTGGATTCGCGCAAAATGAATTAATATATATACATTTACATACAGATCGTTATACAGTATACTGTGTAGGACGTTGTAGCGTCCGTCTAATGACTTTGCGCCTCCTGGCGGCATAAAATAGAACAGCAGCCTGGGTTCCTAATTCATTTCCGACGTGATATAACCGTGCTCACGTCGCGGCAAAGCGCCCAGGAAAACTAAACGCTTCATCTGTAGGTCCACGTATCCTGCCAGTCTGCATCTGTGATTTCTATGTCCAAATCCTCTTCCCAGGACTGTTTAGTAACATAGGAAGATAAAGATGAATTAAGGTTCAGAGTACTATAGAAGATAGATATTTGTTTTTTGGAGATCTGTAAGGAGAGGGCTTTCTCCACCTGCGAGGTGGAGATGTCAGTTAAAAGTGAGGTGTCCTTGGTGATAAACTGCCTAATTTGTAGGTACCTAAAAAATTCCGCTTTCAATAGACCATATCGCTGCTGCAGCTGTGTAAAGGACATTAGGGTCCGGCCATCAAACAGGTGGCCAAGATCGGTTATGCCCTGCCTATACCAGGTCTTGAAGCCGCCGCCGATTTGGTTTGGCTTAAAGTCGGGATTGTCTACAATCGGGGTAAGAGGAGAGGTCAGCTTGGCTCGGCCCTCCACCTTACGGACAGTCTTCCAGGCCTTGACGGAACATAATGTGATGGGGTTGGAGCACACCTTCCTCACAGACCTAAAGTCTTTGATAAATAGTAGGTTCCACAGGGGGGACTTAGATTGCGAGGATTCAACGTCCAGCCATATTGACAGTGGGTCTGCTCTGAACCAGCCGACCAGCACCCTAAGGTGTGCCGCCAGCTGGTAGTGTCTAATATTAGGTAGGTCTAGACCCCCATCTTCACTATCCATCTGTAATTTGGCCATTTTCAGACGCGGTTTCTTCCCATTCCAAATGAATGAGCTTAGCCAGCCTTCCAGCACCTTGGTAACCTTGTTTGTCAGCAGCACTGGGATCATTTGGAGAGGGTACAACAGTCTGGGGAGTACGTTCATCTTGACGAGGGCAATCCTACCCAGCCAGGAGATCGGTAAGGGGGCCCATCTAACTAAGTCTGCCCTTATGGTGTCTAAAATAGGGGGAAAATTGGCCTTAGCCAACGTATCATAGGTGGGTGTCACAAATACTCCTAGGTAAACGAAGCCGGAGGGCGACCAGCGAAATGGGAAGGGCTCGGGCAGTATCGGGATAGATTTGAGTGTCCCAAGTGGCATTGCTTCGGATTTGGAAAAGTTTATTTTGTACCCCGAGAAGGTTCCAAATGTGGAAATCATGCGGGTTAGACATGGAATTGAAGAGTCAGGCTTAGACACAAAGATCAGCACGTCGTCCGCGTAAAGGGTGATTTTGTGCTCCCTCCCGCCCACTCTAATACCTGAGATCTCGGCTGACTGCCTTACGGCCTGTGCGAGTGGTTCTATGGCCATGTCGAATAGTAAAGGGCTAAGAGGATCCCCCTGGGGGTTCCCCCGCTGCAGAGGAAAGTTGCTAGACCTAAGTCCATTAGTCAGGACCGCCGACATCCGCGAGTTGTAAAGAACCTTGACCCAGTCAATAAAGGTGTCACCTAAGCCAAATTCAGCGAGGGTTAAAAATAGATACGGCCATTCTACACGGTCAAACGCCTTCTCCGCGTCGAGAGACAGAACCACAGCGGGGTGGTCTGTCTCACGAGTAATTTGGATGATATTGAGGAGCCGTCTCATGTTGTCGGTAGAGTTCCTACCCTTAATAAAACCGGTCTGATCTTCATTAATAATAAAAGGGAGTACTTTTTCCAGGCGCATGGACAGGATCTTGGAAAGCAACTTTTGGTCCGAATTGAGTAGGGCTATAGGCCTATAGGAGGCGCACTCCTCAGGGCATTTACCCTTCTTAAGGAGAAGGCAGATATTAGCCTCCCGTAGAGACTGGGGCAGTATCCCCACTTCAGCGGAGTGATTAAGCATTGCCAGCAGGGGATCTAATAGAATATGACCGAACTCTTTATAAAACTCGCATCCGAAACCGTCCGGGCCCGGAGCCTTACCAGATGGCATAGCCTTAAGGGCGCCCAGAGCTTCTTCCTTCGTAATTGGGGCGTTAAGGAGCAAGTTCTGATCTTTCGATACCTTAGGGAGGCGTAATTCAGCGAAGAAGGCCTGCATGTCAGAGAGAGTACCATCGGGTCGTTCGGTCCTATAGAGTTGGGCATAGAAAGAGGCAAACTCTTTGTTAATAGTTTTGGTGTCAAAGGACCTGACCCCGTTGGAGTCGGAGATTGAGGCTATTACTTGGGTGTCAGCCCTTTTTTTTGCCAAGTTAGCCAGGCACCTACCCGGCTTGTCACCGTGTTCGTACATTCTCTGTTTGGCAAATTTAAGAGAATATTCGGCGTCCTGGATCAGAAGAGTGTTTAGCGCCGCTCTGGTGGCTGTAAGCTCCATAAGCACAGCCGGGGCTGGGTTTGAAACATGCTGATTTTCAAGGTCGGCTAGTTTGGATTCAAGAAGTTTACATTGTTCATTTTTCTTGCGCTTCTTGGATGATACATAAGATATAATCAGTCCACGAGAAAAGACCTTAGATGTTTCCCAGAGTAGAGACGGGTTATCCGTAGAGCGAAAGTTAATTGAGTAGAACATTTTGAATTCCGATTCAAAATAGGAGACAAATATATCATCTTTGAGGAGGTATGGGTTGAGGCGCCAACGCCTCGACAGCGCTCTCTCTTCTGCCAGGGAGTAGACCAGGTATATAGGGGCGTGATCCGATAGAACGATGCTTCCGATTGTGCAGGACGATACTAGAAAGAGCTTAGAGGAAGGGATGAAGAAATAGTCTATTCTACTGTTGCTCTTGTGTGGGCCGCTAAAAAAGGTGAACTTCAGTTCTGATGGGCAAAGGGTTCTCCAGACATCTGAGTATCCAGTGTCTTCGCATAGGGAGGTGAGCGTCTTTGCTTGCCTAGAGGGGGGAGCCAGACTGGGTGGGAGTTTGTCAAGAGACGGTATGAGGTGACAATTAAAGTCTCCGCCCACAAAGGCGTTCTCAGAGGCCAGGCCATTAAACTCAGCAAATATCTTGGATAGAAAGTCAGGGGAATAGCCTGGGGGACAGTATACATTCATAAATGTCATTTCTTTACCCTTAAGAACCCATTTGATAATCACATAGCGACCTTGGCTATCCACAGAGGAAGTTATAAGTCTAAAGGGGAGATTTTTATTGATCAATATGGCCACGCCCCTACTAAACGTAGAATAGTTTGTAGCAAAGACCTGTCCTACCCAGCTCTTTTGGAGTTTAGCAGTGTCGTTGGGCCCCATATGAGTTTCTTGTAAAAAAGCAATCGACACATTCTCCCTCCTTAAAAAGGTCAGAATCGCCTTCCTCTTAGCCAGCCTCTGCAGGCCTCGAACATTCCAGGAGCAGAGCTTGAAGCTCTCAGAGTTAGCCGTAGCCATAGAACATTGAAGGGCGTGTAGGTGGGGCAGACCTGGGCAAGCCTGTGGGCATGTAGAATTCACTTAACCTAGACACTATGCACACGTATTTCGAGCCATACATAAAACATATAATAATGACATAAAAAACATATAAATGTGTGAGACCGGTGGGTCTTTCCCCAACATCACAGGGACTCACCAACATTTCCAGAGACTTCAAACCTACCACTCGTAGAATCATCTCCGTGGCCAACTGCCACATTTCCCTGTATACAAAAGTGCCTCAGAGTGTAAAGCAAACAAGAAAAAAATCAAATTGAACCATAAGCCAATAGTAAGGTCAACGGCTGGAACCCAGAACTGTCGGTAAAAAGGGGGGGGGGGGTGTATCTGCCAGGCATGCTGCGACAAAACAGGCGCGCATTACCTCCACCAGGCCGGGAGGAGGCGATACCCTGTCCGCGAGACTGTTATCTCCCCTGACGCTGGTTCGACCCTACACAGTTATGCCTCCCCACCAGAGGAGGGCGCTGTGCCGGGGGCCGCCCGCCGCTCCCGCGAGCACATTGTCAGCAGCAAACATTAATGGGAGCCATGCGGGTTGCATGAACCGGTTGAGAGTCAAACAGGTGGCGCAGCCACGAGACCCCATCTCGCTCGACGTGTAATCAACAGTAAATGCATCCCGGTGGCCATGATCAAAAACATGGCCGGGAGCTGGTATATCGCGCAAAAGTCATAAGCGTGGCAGAAATATCCGAAACGGAATAGAATAGGTCCCGCTCCTTCCGAAACGTTAACAGTTAGCAACCTAGCCCGTGGCTATGGTCGCGCATCAGTACAACAGTCATACAACATACTTGTCCCCCTCCTCCCCTTATGTCAGATAGCGAGAGAAAAATAAAAAGATAACTTTCCAGGCGAGGCCTAATGTCAAGTATTCATCCATACTCACATACGTAATAAGATACCAAATGCGACCCCTTTCTGTGTGATAGCCGTAGCAGTATGCTAACGGTTCATCGCTACTACCCCGTCAGGATCTGATGAGGCCGGTGTCGGATCCGCGTTCAGCTCCGGTGGAGCCAGCGTTGGGTCCGCGTCTCGCCCCGGTGAAGCTGGTGTCGGGTCCGCGTCTCGCCCCGGTGGAGCCAGCATCAGGCCCACGTCTCGCCCTGGTGAAGCCGGTGTCGGGTCCACGTCTCGCTCCGGTGGAGCCAGCGTCATGCCCGCGTCTCGCCCTGGTGAAGCCGGTGACGGGTCTGCGTCTCGTCCTGGCGAAACCGGTGTCGAGGTCCCTCTGGGTCGGGCCCTCAGGAAGTCCATGGCGTCCTTGGGCGACGGTAGATGCAGCCTGCCCTCCTTGGTTCGGATGATTAGCTTCGCAGGGAACTGGAGCGATGGTTTAAATCCGCGCTTGTACAGGGGCCCCATGACATCACGGTATTGTGAACGTTGCTCGACCACCTCGGGGGGATAATCTTCGAAGATAGCGACTGGTTTCCCTCTGTATGTCAGATTCCCTCTCCTCTTGCGAGCTTCCAGGATAATAGTCTCTTTGATCTTGTAGTGATGTAAGCGGGCAATTACGGCCCTAGGCCTGGATCCTGGTGCTGGTCTGGGTGTTAGCGTCCTGTGGCATCGGTCAAGCTCCGGTGGTGTAGCGAGGACATCTTTCCCCATGATTTCCACCAGGACCTCCGCGAAAAAGACACTGGGACGGTTGCTGTGCAGGGATTCGTCCAGGCCCAGGATGCGTATGTTAGAACGTCGACTACGTGACTCAACATCAATTAGCTTGTTTCTTACTGTAGCTTGTCGATGACTATATCCTGAGCTGTGCATCTCACTTCTAGCTCCACCATCCTATCCGACCACCTATCCATGCCGTCCTCCATGGAGGTCAGGCGTTGGGTATGGTCTGCGATCTCCTGCTGGAAGCCGTCGAGTCTAGACTCGAGCGAGGCAGCAAACGTTCTGAACTCCGTGGTGAAGGCCTGTTTGAGCTCATCCATTAGCTTAGCCATGGTAGCCCCATCCACAGGGGCGGTCTCGCTTCTCAAGACTCGTGCAGTCATCATGCTCGTTATTCTTTTTCTTTTTTGGGTCGAATAGTACAGTCTTAGATACGGATGTTGTATATTAGTGGTTCAATCACCTTGAAAATAAAAAAAATAGGCTTTTTAAAGTAAAATAAAAGTTCGGGAGCGGCAGCGTGGCTCAGAGACGTTCACATCCTTCCGACCCGGAACCGGAACCCCCGGATGTGCACTGTTAATTAATGCTTGTATATCTTATCTTGTGTTGTCATGTTTGTTTGTGTTTGTTTAAAAAAATAAAATACAAAAAAAATTCAGAAGACAATTTTCATTGGTTGCTTTTTGTTTTCAAATGTATTTACTTTAATTTTCCCCCCTATCTAAAGCAGTTCCTAATTCCATATAGTTCATCCTATAATTTAAGACACACGGATCATCCTTTCTTTATCATACCTCAAACCACCAAAGTTATTGGTCGACTTGCCTTTAAATATAAAGCTCCAGCTGATTGGAACAAACTCAGGCATTAAAGCGTTCCGTCCATTTGATTTCCCGTCAATTGGCTACCTGGTATAATATGATTTGTAGATGCATACAGATTGAAACTAAATTGAGCCAATCAGGCGTCAAATATCATGAAAAAGGGCATTTTTTCCTACCGCGGCCATGCCAAGCAGTCATGGCGAGCAATAATGGCAGGACGCACGCAGCGACTCGAGAGACAGGATTACGCTAATAGTAGAAAAAAGTTTCAGTCAAGCGACCTGCACAACCCTGCCCCCACACACACACACGCTACTGCATCAAAGTTACTTATGATTAACAAATATAGCATTGTTGTTGGTCATTCATAGCTCAGTTCCTTCCTTTGCTCAGAGAGCCCGTACTGAATTGTACCCATTCTGCAATCTGTTAATAAAGTTTTCAATCAGACAAATGTATAGAAAAGCTTATATTATTACATTCATTGCAGTAAAATCATCATGCCTCGTTTGGTACTCCTGTTATTAGCTCCTGTACGTTTGTTATTGATTCTCTCATGTAAATCAATGGCGGACTTCCCGGAAGTAAAAAACTAATAAGCGCTTGCCGATTGGTGGTAAGAACAGCAGAGGCGGGTGCAAGCGGTGTGACGTAATTGGCAGAATCGACTGTCAATCAAATTTTTTCTGTTGCTGTCGATAGTGCTCTCTTATTAAAACTCATAAACAAGTCTTGAGCAAGACAAGTTAGTCTGTTAGGTTATGAAAGCCAGTGAGTATTGTATGACTCAGGCCATGTTTAGACGGAGAGAGTCTGAACAGAAACCGCAAAAGTCGTCTTGCGGTCTCACTTTTAATGTTGCGTTTAGACTAGTGTTTTGGGATGGAATTCTGCGTGCAGACGAGGCTGTGTCAACTCGAGAGGACGGAGCCCCGCTGTCACATGATTGGCACAGATGTCACATGACCAGACACGTCAGTGGCCAATCAGATCGCGCAAACCGAACGCGGAAGTGCAACTCTGTTAGGGAAAATATTCACGCAACCCATACGCTACACTGCCTCAGGTCGTTGAGACAATCAGGCATGCTGTGAAGACCCGCCCTACTCTGCCTCTGATTCGCAGACTGTGGGTGGGGGAATGTGATTGGACCAAAGCAGAATCACACAGACAGTGGCTCCAGTATAGTTGCCACTATACTGTTGCGATAGCCGCTGGACTGATTCTTGTGTATTTAAAAGTACTGCCAATGTAGCCTTCAGGTGATCTCCGTGGATATAATCAGACATGCTTGTTCACTTTGTTTACGCTTCTAGGCTACTGGCGCATGCCTGTGACGTAAGCAGTATGCGACGAGAGCCTTGACAACCCTTTCATCATAGTTTTATGCGGTTTGACTGTTCAGATGATAGCGCGAAGGTCTATCGTTTCTAGGATTTCCACCCAGGAAGGTGGTCTCACTTTTTTGCGGATTCTCCCCGCAAAAACGCCGTTGGCGTATAAACAAAAGGCACATCCCAATTTATTTTTTTCGGATTCACCTGCTAGCGTTTCCGTCTAAACATGGGCTCAGACTTCAGCAATAATCATGACTCATGAGCATTATAAAATAAAAAACACACATGGCATGGTGGAATACCATAAAGTACCATAAGTAAGTAAAGAGGCCTATGTTCATATCTGTGAGCACAATTTGTAACACAAAAAGAGACGTGTAGCCTATTTATTTAATATTTTATTTATTCATTTTATTATTATTTTATTTGTTGCCATGCCTAAAATAATAGTCAAGCATAGGGCTAAAACATTTTCATAAACAATAATATATTTTTTTGTTATATGGTTATAATAAAAGCTTTTCTATACATTTGTCTGATTGATTGATTGATTGAAAACTTTATTAACAGATTGCAGAATGGGTACAGTACAGTATGGCTCAATACACACACTGCAGATTTACCCTACTCTTGGAATTCGGAAAAGTGCATTACCGGCCAGATCCTCGTAGGGGCGCTGTCTCGATAATGCAGTGTTCCCTGTTACAGACCGGTGTTTTAAATTTTTTTTATCATGGGTGAATTTTCCTGTTAGCCTAAAGCTATGCCTGTAGCATGTAGCTTGGAATACTTTTTGGGACGCTGAATTCAGTATGCAGTAAAGGAATATAGCATCAGCCAATGGACATTTCGATCTACCAGATGGCGATCGATAACTGGGAAATCCTGTTTGGGATCCAACCGGCCCACGGTAAGAGCTTTTTCACGTAAATTACAGCCCGATCGGGCCTTGCTTTCATACCCAACCAGCCGATCAGTGTATGAGGCTAATGCTGTTATTGGTAATCAATAATCAGAAACGACGTCCCCCGCCCCCCCCCCCCCCCCCCCCTTTCATGCATTCATGGTGGACCATGATACCGATAATATGCATTTTGAGTTTTAGCTCTAGCTTGTGTATAGCCGAAACACCATTCGATTTAACGTTATTAGCTTAGCGTCCTGTATCTCGCCTTCCAGGAAATACCCCAAAACATTGCGGTATATAGTTCATATTCACGACGCTATAAAATGGGAACGTATTGATGAAAAAATTATTTCTTTAAGGCATATTGAAGGGACGGTTTATAGTGTCAATTGACAATGACAATGGACAGATAGCAATAATATAAAGTATAGATTTAGCTCTACAAACAGCCTCACGCACAATGAAAGGTTGTTATGATAAACTGGCCGTATAGAGTGAGATTAGACGGATCCCAGTGGCCGCAAAAGTGTTAAGGGGATGCAGACCAGAGAAAGACTTTCATCTTGTTTACATCAGGGTCCCCCATTTTCAATTCATCATAAAATATATGACACACATGACATACAGATAGACAATACTGCTACATCTATACATTTATGACATACCAGATTTACAAATACAGTATTGTTTGTGATGAATGAATGAATGAATGAATGAAAACTTTATTAACAGATTGCAGAATGGGTACAGTACAGTACAGCTCAATACATACAATTGTTAAGGGGATGCAGACCAGAGAAAGACTTTCGTCTTGTTTACATCAGGGTCCCCCATTTTCAATTCATCGATACAATAAGAGTCTAAAAAAGAGAGTATATACATTTGACGAAGAAACTACATTGGAGGAGGTTGGGTAGGTTGGGTGGAGGGGGGGGGGCATTGTACATTGGAGGTGGTTGGGTGGGTGGGGTGGGGTTGGGGGGCTTTTGGGTAGGCGGGGTGGGGGGGCGGGGTAACTGTACATTGGATTATCGACAAAACCGAAACAAGTAGGCACCCTTAAAACACTAACGCTATTAAAAACAAATACAGTGGAGGTTAAAATAAGAATATGACTTGGCCTGAAAAAAAATTCAGTCAGGAGATTTTTTTTTGCTTTAATCCCTGCAAACTGCTTAGTTCACACAGATCTCTCACTTCTTACCAGTTATTTAAGAGGTCTATTTGTCACATACATACCATGGCATACAGTGAAATGCGGGTGGCCATGCCCGCTTTGATTGTACAATAATACTAAATAATAAAATAGACATAATAAACAGGTAATAAAATAGACATAAAAATAGGCATGATAAAATAGACATGCTAAGGTCCTGAGATAGTGCAATACAATGTTAGCTACGGATTTAATGCACTGGGTCCTATGAACACTACTATACAATATACAGTTTTTACTCTATAAACTAAACTATACAAGAACCGCATCAGTTCTTTCCTTAAAGTTACATTTATTTTCCTTGTTCCTTTAAAGTGTCCTTTCCATTTAGTTTAAAGTGACCGTTTGTGTGTGAGCGAATGCAGCATGTGTGTGGAGAGTTCAGTGTTCAATGTTCTGATGGCCTGGGGAAGAAGCTGAGCCGTAATCTCTCTGTTCTTGTTGCGTGTGTGCGTAGGCGCTTAACTGACCGCAGCAGCTTGAACAGGCTGTTGTTGGGGTGGTGGGGGTCTTTCATTATTCTGCAGGCTCTGGATTTGCACCTCCTGTTATATAAGACCTGCAGGGCTGATATACCCGTAGTACGCTCTGCTGAGTGCACCACTCTCTGTAGGGCCTTCCTGTCCTGTGCCATGCTGTTTCCAAACCAGGCAGTGATGTTTCCAGTCAGAATGCTCTCTACAGCCCCAGAATAGAAGGAGTGGAGTATCTTCCCCAATACTCTGAACTTCCTTAACTGTCTCAGGTGATAGAGTCGCTGTTTTCGCCTTTTTTACCACAGAGTCTATGTGTGATGTCCATGTCAGGTCCTCTGTGATGTGGACTCCCAGGTACTTAAAACTGCTCACCCTGTCCACGATAGCCCCATTTATCAGCAGTGGCGTGTGTGTCCCCTGCTGTATTCTCCTAAAATCCACGACCAGCTCTTTGGTTTTACCAGGAGTAGGCTGTTATCCCGGCACCAGCGTGCCAGTACATCAACCTCCTCCCGGTAGGCTTTGTTGTCGCTGTTAGAGATCAGCCCCACCACCACTTGTCGTCAGCAAACTTCACTATGGAGTTGGAGCTGAACCTGGCCACACAGTTATGTGTGTACAGTGAATACAGCAGAGGACTGAGAACACAACCCTGAAGGGACCTGACTATGGGGGGGGTGAACGCATGGGAGCCTTCAATGACATCTGTGTTCACCTCCTTCTTAACATCTGTGTTCACCTCCTTCTGTGTTCACCTCCTTCTCTCTGTGTTCACCTCTTTCTCTCTGTGTTCACCTCCTTCTCTCTGTGTTCACCTCCTTCCTTCTGTGTTGACCTCCTTCTTAACATCTGTGTTCACCTCCTTCTCTCTGTGTTCACCTCCTTCGCTCTGACGCCACCGCTGTAAGCCTATGGAGTCGCTCACCTTCTTTGCAGGGCTATAACTATTTAAATAGTATAGCTATATCTGCATTACTATGGCCCATTCGACATCGGATATCTATCGTTCAGGATGTGGGAACGTTCTATTTTTCCATTCATACATGTCGTTTAATACCGTTGTGAATATAAGTATGTTTTTATAGTGGTCTGTGGTAATTCCTAGAACGCGAGTTATAGGCCCCGATGCATATTATACTTAATCGATTGGCATTCCGTCCCTATACACGCTACAATAAAAATTTCAAATGCATATGATCGGTATATATTATGCTCCATCATGCATGAAGGAAATGGGGGGGGGGGGGGGGGGGGGTCGTTTCTGATTAATTGATTGTCAATAACGGCTTTCTTTAGTACAACATCATACGTTGATCAGATGGATTGCAATAAAATAAATGGACAATCGAGCTGGAATTAACGTTAGATTCCTCTTACCTCTGGCCGATGATACTGGAGGAAAAATATTCCAATTATTTGATTGCCAACTGCTAGATCGTATGTCCATTTGGCCGACACCATAAACTCCGAAAGCATAATGATTTTTGCGTCTCGAAGGCCATTCAATGCACTTGACTGTTCATCTGGATTCACGTTACAAGAAAACTGCACTGTGACGACATTCACTGATGCACAGAGTCATACTTCCTGTAGAACAATAAGTGCAACATTGGCTGAAATTCACCAGGCGGCGATATCGGGCCGTTGCAATCGCAGGCAGAGTGTGAGAGTTTACCAGAGCTTTGGTGGATGAATTATGAATGGCAATAGCGAATAAAAAAAATAACGATCACAATAACGAGTTTACTCGTTGTTGGCGATATTCGATTGGTGGGCAATAACGAGTTAACTCGTTCTTGGCAATTAATGTGTTAACATCTGTGTTCACCTCCTTCTTAACATCTGTGTTCACCTCCTTCTCTGTGTTCACCTCCTTCTCTGTGGTCACCTCCTCTTAACACAATGGCCGCCAACAACGAGATTACTCGTTATTGGCCGCCAATCGAATAGCGCCAACAACGAGTTTACTCGTTTTTGGGATCGTTATATCATTTATTTGCTATATCTATTCATAATTCATAGCCGCAGCCTCTGGTATAGTCTTCAGACCCTGTCTGACCTGGCAGACGGTCAACACCGCCCTCTACTGCCATGCGGAGTTATTGCATCTCATTGAAAATGGGCTTGTGTCTTTTTTTTTTATCCACTTTTTCTCCCATTTCTATATTTTCTCCCATCCCAATTTCGTATCATCCAATTCAACCCTCCCCTGTCACGAACGCTGTTTCTTGCCTCCCACAAGCCGGCTGCAATGTGGAAGTCATACATAGCACAAGTCCCCTCCGGTACTTGAGGTAACAGCAGTCGCATCTTTTCACCTGCGCAGCTCGATCTCTCAGTGGCGAGGAGTAACGCGTGGGAGGCTCACGCTGCCCCCGACACTTCCTGATTCTACTGCGCAGGCGCACCAACCGACCTGTAGGAGTCGCTGTCCACAACGCCCGATCCCCACCCATCAGTTTCCCTTTCCCACGGTGACTATGGATAGGGAATTTCTTTATTTAATTAAAATGTTCACAACAACATGGATGCATGTACTCTGCGAGCATGTTTAATATCCATAATACTAAAGGTTTGACTAAGATTTCTATGAAACTTTATTCAAAAAAAAAACAAAAAGAAATAATTTTTTTTTTTTAAACTCATAAAATATATTGGGTCGCACCTAAATCGGCAGGGTCGGTCGGCAACCGGAAACAAACCATAATTTTTTTTAGGCCTAGTGTGGTGCGGACCTCCACGAGCATTATTTGGAATTGCGATAAGATATTTGGATCATCTCTTTTGCATTACATCAGATACAAGGTAAGAACATCATATATGAATTTGATCGTTGATCTGACATTTATTTCTACCGCGATCAAAGTGATCTGTGGTTAGGTGTATGTGCTTATTACCGTTGGCTGCGGTGAGGGGGGGGAGCCCCGCTACGATGGTCATTTCATGTATGGACGAGGAGACATAATAGTGATAATCTAGCATTGATTTCAGGATGATTAGATAATCAGCCGAAAAATTACAACGTGATGACTGGATTACAGTCAAATGCATTTTTCTCGCCTTTTCCTGGAATTACTGAAAAACACCCAAACCATACTCTATTAAAAACGGTATAAAACGGAAATGTACGAATGAAAAAACAATCTGTCTCTGCAATGTTGACTAGAAGTTGACCCGACGGCGTTATTAGACCCATAGATATAATATAAGATATATTTTAAGCACTCGCAAATGCCACAGTCTAAAACTATATCCATTGAATAAAGACCTGGCAATGAATGAGGTATTAGCGCCCCCTGCTGTGGCAGTCAATGAGTTAACATCTGTGTTCACCTCCTCTTAACATCTGTGTTCACCTCCTTCTCTCTGTGTTCACCTCCTTCTCTCTGTGTTCACCTCCTTCTCTGTGTTCACCTCCTCTTAACATCTGTGTTCACTAGGGGTGTAACGATGCATCGATTAATCAAAATGCATCGATTCTAATGTGACGATTCAACTGCATCGATTTGAAAATGTTAGAATCGAAAAATCGAGAAATAGATTTTTTTTAATGTTTTTTTTTGTGTGTATTGTTTTAATTGACCTATAGTCCATTCATGCTGAGTGAATCAGTTCCCCCAGCCACATTTGTGTATTCAAATTTTTTTGGGGAATTAACTGATTTGAAAATTTAGCGAATCAAATCGTGGTCAAATGAAGAGATTTCATGATGCATTGAATCGTTGCCTGAATAATCGTAATTGAAATTAATTGTTGTGAGGTTGCATCGTTACACCCCTAGTGTTCACCTCCTCTTAACATCTGTGTTCACCTCCTTCTCTCTGTTCACCTCCTCTTAACACCTGTGTTCACCTCCTTAACATCTGTGTTCACCTCCTTCTCTGTGTGTTCACTTCCTTCTTAACATCTGTGTTCACCTCCTTAACATCTGTGTTCACCTCCTTCTCTCTGTTCACCTCTTAACATCTGTGTTCACCTCCTTAACAACTGTGTTCACCTCTTTCTCTGTGTGTTCACCTCCTTCTTAACATATGTGTTCACCTCCTTCTCTCTATGTTCACCTCCTTCTTAACATCTGTGTTCACCTCCTTCTCTGTGTGTTCACTTCCTTCTTAACATCTGTGTTCACCTCCTTAACATCTGTGTTCACCTCCTTCTCTCTGTTCACCTCTTAACATCTGTGTTCACCTCCTTAACATCTGTGTTCACCTCTTTCTCTGTGTGTTCACCTCCTTCTTAACATCTGTGTTCACCTCCTTCTCTCTATGTTCACCTCCTTCTTAACATCTGTGTTCACCTCCTTCTCTCTATGTTCACCTCCTTCTTAACATCTGTGTTCACCTCCTTCTCTCTGTGTTCACCTCCTTCTCTCTGTGTTCACCTCCTCTTAACACTTTACGGACCAGCCACGAGTTTATACGTGTTACGGTGCCATGCGTTGTGGACCAGAGCCACGAGTTAACTCGTGGCGAGTTGTTATTGTTTTATTCCATATTAATAACGCTATTAACGTCCCCGATCGACTTGCAGGACCTACCCGCATATTTGATTTTCGAAACATGCAATACCGGCCAGATCCGCTTAGGGGCGCCATCGCTCCACTGCAGTATCATTGAGGGCGATTGATTTACTGTCTGTGGCCGTTTCATATGAGCCTCGATCCCAGCCGAACATACTCCATCTTTGATCACGTTACCGAACGCAGATTTCAGCCTGGAATAATGGGATTTATGATCAGCCAATGGACATATCGATCTACCAGATTCCGATGACTAATGACGAAATGCTGCCGGCGATCACATGGGCTGACGGTAGGATACTATTCCCCCAAATTACAGCTGGATTGGACATTGTTTTAAAACGCAACGTGATCGATCAGTGAAAATGGCTACCTGAACGCACACTCTATTGCTAATCAATAATAGTAATCGGCGTCCCCCGCCGCCCCCATTTCATCCATAGATGCTCTGTAATAGTCCGGATGCTACGCAGTTTGTTTTATTTCATTCGTATATATACAGCAGAAATGGCGTTTGATATAACGTGACTAGCCTTTAGCCTATTATTTAGCTCCCCAGAAAAAAGACGAGGCGAAAACTGCGATAAACCTTATATTCACGGCGCTATAAAATGACAACCAACTGATGGATTTTTATTTTCTTTAAGCCATTATGAAGGCACGGTTTATGCACTCAAGTGACAATGAGAATGGACAGATAGCAATACTATAAAGTATATATATATAAAGTATAAAAAATCCAAACTTCAAATAACCACACTTTCGACAGTTTTCGGCTTGCCCCGACTGCTTTGTTGTTGAACGTTGACATGAAAAGAAAAAATTAAATTTTTTTTAAAATAAATAAATAAAAATAAATAAATATTTTATTTTTTTCTAATTATCATGTAATCTTTCGCGGGACGGTCAGAATCATCCGTACAATGCCCAGGTCTGCAGTAAAGAATAGTGTCATCTGTATCAGGGCTCTACGCTAACCTTTTTCCCAATGAGCACATGTGCTCCTAAATGAAAAAATTTAGGAGCACACAAAGAAATTTAGGAACACCCAACAATATTTAGGAGCACAGTGAAAATATTTCAAGTAACAGAGTTTATTTTTTATTTTTTAAATAAATTTATATTTGTACTCTGCGTGCATGTGAAAACGGGAACGGGACACACACCTGTGCTAGGGATGCACCGAATGGGAAATTCTTGGCCGAAACCGAGACCGAAAATAGGAAACAGTTGGCCGAAAACCGAATGGCCGAAAATGATTAATATAAATATATATATAATGTATTTTTTTTTTTTAGCTACCTGATTATGGCAAAAGACATGATTATGGCTAAACTTAACTTAAATAATATTAATAATCACTATTATGGGCCCATAAAACATTTATTCAGCACTTTTGAATGCATACATTAATTCCAGACTGACTGCTGAAAGATTGTACAATTTAAACACATAGCAAACATGACTCAGTTATGCAATAGTGCTGCTCCTTTTTATTTTGTTAAAATCTTTTAGTTAAGACTAAAAGACTACAACGATTGATGACGACTTCCGGTCCTCGCATTTCCATTTCCGGTTTAACGATACATTTTCAACAACAGATTGCTGCTAATTAAACACTTCATGGAAACGGAGTAACGTTAACGTTATGTCGAGTTCATACGTGTAGTGTAGTATGAACTCGTCATAACGTTAACATTACTCCGTGTCCACTGTTGCTGCCACCGTTGCGTCGCAGATGGATGGTACACTGTTAGCTCCGTAGCTAATCCGCTCCTAGAGACTACTGATAGCAGTACCGTTAACGTCGGAGCTTCCCACCCTCCAGAACATTTACAACCAGCGGTGCAAGGGGACGGCTAAGAGAATTATTAAGGACTCGAGCCACCCGAACAACTGCCTCTTTGAACTGCTGCGGTCAGGCAAGCGATACCGGAGTCTTAAGGCGAGCACAGAAAGACTCAGAAGAAGCTTCTATCCCCAGGCCATCAGGCTGCTAAACGAACAATAATCACTATGCAACAACCATCAAATGCACACAGCACACACACCCACACGCACACACTCACTCAAACAAACAACACACTGCAGCACCCACTCTCCACACTTTAGATCACACAAACACACTTACACTTTATATTTATTGATAAAGGATTTGCACTACAACTCGTACACCTACTGTGAATTGTACCTAAATTGCACCTTGTCCCATTTCTCCATTTCTGCCTTGCACTATATAGTATTGTATATTAGTACACTGCACAGTATTGTATATTGCATCGAACATTGTACATATGTCTAAACTGAACACTGTGACCTCATTTTTTTTTTTTACTTCTAATTTTACTATGTTATTTTATTTCATACTTATCTTGTCTTGCACAGTCTCTGGAGCGCAACAGTAAGAAGCATTTTGTATAAAAGTATTCTGTACTTCTGTATGACAACTATTAAAGAAACTTGAAACTTGAAACTTGATCAATACTCCGGTTTTTTCTAATTTAGTTTAGAACCGGGTTTCGGTGGGCATCCCTACTCCCACGAGGAGTTAGTTATCACAGGCTGTAGAATGCAGGAAGAGCTGCCAAGCTGCTCACGTTACATGTTGCGCATGCTACCGGTATGTCTGTAGTCGCGTTTTGATGACATCATCAAAACAACACGTTATTTTCAGGCACCATAGCAGCATGGGGAGGGGGGAGGGGTGGTAAAAAAGCAGTGAAACAATATAACAAATCAATATAATTAACTCTGGACATGTGAATATGGGCAACAAGGTGCGAGGTGAGGGTATGTATGCCCTCTCAGTTATATTTGTCCTACAATAAATGGTTACAATATATAATCTAATAATCCAATAATATAAATCTAATCTAATATATAATCTAAAAAAACTGAATGCTAAAATGCTAAATGCTAAATATATGCATTATATAATCTAATAAGATTATATAATAGTGAGATTGATGTTTAAGGGTATAAATACTCTGAATGTTTAAGGGTATAAATACCGAACTAGCCATGGTATTTCTGAAGCACTGGTTATTTACGAACTGTTCGTTCTAAATTTATCACAGAGAAATGTCAAAGGTACTCACAGTTGCACGAGGGTTTCACACACAGAACCGGGGTGGTTTGAAAGCTCGGCGTTGCTAATAAACATTTAAATATTTTTTATAAACTGGTCAACACTGCTCAAAACGGCTGTATTTCCGTATTCGGCTGCCTGGTGCGCCTGCGCTGTGATCACAGTGCATGCGCATCATGCACCCAACGCCGGAAATAATGCAGTGTTGACCAGTCTATAAAAATTATTTAAAATGTTTATTAGCAACGCCGAGCTTTCAAACCACCCCGGTTCTGTGTGTGAAACCCGTGTGCAACTGTGAGTACCTTTGACATTTCTCTGTGATAAATTTAGAACGAACAGTTCGTAAATAACCAGTGCTTCAGAGTGAATGTTCCCATGGCTAGTTCGGTCGAGCAATTGACTGCTGTATCATCAGCAGTCACGAAAGGGGTTAGTAGCCCTGTTGTGAAGGGCCAGATTAAACTGAGAATCTGCCTTTATTGTTTGATATACTTTGTATATTATTTATATATATACACGGAATATCCCTTTACCTGCGTTCAGACCAGAGTAATATTCGCTCTCCTATTGGACAGCGCCCCCAGGCGCCAGCGCGCAAGCCCCCAAAGGCAAGTTCAAAGACAACTGCAGGCATGTCGGAACATGCCCGGAGTCAGCGTAGTGATACCAGACAAGGACTGAGGTTGGGACTAGATATTCACTTAAGTATAAATACAGCGCAAGGTGCGCACACCGTGCTTAGTTCAATTCAGTTACGTTTAGTACCTTACCCACCTTCACCACGAGTCAACGTGCAGTGAAGTGAGCAACCTTGCGTCTAACAGAGCATTGAGAACCGCGTGCGAATAGAATGGTAAAAGTGTCAGAGTTTAATGAAGTAACGTTGAGTTCGACTTAATCTAATGTGAAGTAAATAGTCGTTCATTTATTGTATATCGTGCGGCCACAGTTCTTTCGTGTGTAGCATTACCCAGCGGTTCGTCGTGTCTTTAGCTAGTGTACTTAACCAGGCTGTGTGGCCTAAATACGTCGCCCACACCCGAGGAGTCCTAGGCGGAGAACCGTTGGACATGTACACAGGAGAATCGGCGTTGGCGATTGCAGAACCATTACTGGTTGGATTATATTGATTTGGAACGTGGTAGAGAGGAGTTTCTACGTGGACAACTGTCTGCAAAGCGTCTCGACGCTAGAAGAAGCCGAAGCCCTCCTGCTCAAGCTCCGTGCCTCACTGATCAAAGGCGGCTTTGATCTCCGGCAGTGGGCCAGCAGTGACCCTCAAGTACTTCGCAGCCTCTCCCCAGAGACAAAGGCAGCAAGCAGCGAGACCTGGATGGCGACCATCCCAGGTGAAGCACAGGAAATGACATTGGGCCTAGTCTGGCGCTTCAAAACAGACTCGCTCCATTACAAATACACACCCCTGACCACGGAGCAGGGAAGGTCGACCCCTCTACCGACCACCAGACGGAGCGTATACAGAACACTCGCAAGTCAATACGACCCGCTGGGGTGTATCCTACCTTACACCACTCGGGCGAAAATGATTGTACGAGAGCTGTGGGACAAGGAACAGGGCTGGGACGACCCCATACCCGACCACCTAGCGTCCACCTGGAGAGAGTGGGAGAGAGAACTCGGCTCGCTCCAAAATGTGAACATACGCCGAAGTTACTTCCCACCCACAGTGCGGCTGGAGACGTACCAGATGGACCTGCACGTCTTCAGCGACGCCTCAGAAGTGGCCTACGGTTCGGTGGCTTACTTGCGGGCCCGAGAGGAGGGAGGAGAAATACACACAGCCTTCATCCTGGCTCGCTCAAGGATAGCCCCCCGCAAGCAACAATCGATCCCGCGTCTAGAGCTCTGCACAGCTCTGGTAGGCGTGCAACTCGCCACGTTAATCTAACGTGAACTCACCATCCCGGTGCAAAGAACAATCTTGTGGTCAGACTCCATGACCGTACTCACATGGATCCAGTCCGATTCTTGTAGATACAAGGTCTTCATGGGAGTCAGAATCACAGAGATTCAAGACCTAGTAGGATCAGCGTGCTGGAGGTACGTGGACACGAAACAGAACCCATCCGATGTCATCACACGGGGGATGTCCCTAGATGACCTCACACGTCACAATATCTACAGTGACGGTCCTGAGTTCCTCAAGCTCCCGGAGGAAGAGTGGCCTACCCCCACCCCTCGGGAGGCTAGTCAAGAGGAGGCAGAGATCAAGAAATCTATGTTCTGTGGGTTGACGCACACCCCAGTCCCCACTGACCCTAACATAGACGACTGCCTCACCTTTGAGAGTGCGCAGCTAAAGACATTCCTGTGGCACCACCCTGAGGTTCCCCCCACTACCGACATTAACGCATCGAACTACGCAGAGGCAGAACTCCTTCTGCTACAGCGAGCCCAAAGAGACTCGTTCCCCGACGAGCTAGACTGCCTGCAGGGAACAAAGCCAATCCCGTCAGACAGCAGACTGCTCCACTTGGCCCCCGAGCGCGACACCCATGGCCTCATCAGGGTGGGTGGTCGTCTGAGACGGGCCCCGGACTTAACGGATGACGTCAAGTTTCCTATAGTCCTCAACAGCCGACACAAAGTCACTGAGCTCATCATAAAGAAATACGACGAGGATGTGCACCACGCTGGGGCAGAGAGAGTCTTTGCTGAGATCCGACGTCGCTATTGGATACTGAACGGAAGAGAAGCAGTACGTCGCTTCCAGCGGACTCGTCTAGACTGTCGCAAGTGGCGAGCACAACGCCCTCGAGTACGTCTCAAGTGATGTAGCAGATGTCGACCCAGTCACCCCCAACACTCTCTTGATGGTGCGGCTGGACCCCGCGCTTCCACAGACGGTGTACAGACCTGAAGAAGCGAACGGCCGAAGAATGTGGAGGTACAGTCAAATATTGGCTGACAAGTTTTGGAACAGTTTCCTCCTCCACTACCTACCGTCTCTCCAAACCCGCCAGAAATGGGTAAAGGATAGAGACAACTTACAAGTGGACACAGTCGTTATGATCATAGACCAGTCACTACCCCGAGCTATGTGGCCGGCCGGCCGCGTAAGCAAAGTGATCACTGGTGCCGACGGAAAGGTCAGAGCGGCAGAAGTTATTGTCCAGGGGCGGACCTACACCCGACCCGTGGCGAGGCTGATAGAGTTGCCGAGGCTCCCTGACCCCCCTGATGACGATCATGACCCACTGACTTTGTAGATTGCCCTACTCCCCACAACAGACATTGAGCAGTTGACTGGACTATTAATCTGTCTCCCTTTAACTAATTAGGTGCGGACTAATTAGGAGGCGGCTGTTGTGAAGGGCCAGATTAAACTGAATAGATATATGTATCGTTTGATATACTTTGTATATTATTTATATATATACACGGAATATCCCTTTACCTGCGTTCAGACCAGAGTAATATTCGCTCTCCTATTGGACAGCGCCCCCAGGCGCCAGCGCGCAAGCCCCCAACGGCAAGTTCAAAGACAACTGCAGGCATGTCGGAACAGTACAGTCAGCGTAGTGATACCAGACAAGGACTGAGGTTGGGACTAGATATTCACTTAAGTATAAATACAGCGCAAGGTGCGCACACCGTGCTTAGTTCAATTCAGTTACGTTTAGTACCTTACCCACCTTCACCACGAGTCAACGTGCAGTGAAGTGAGCAACCTTGCGTCTAACAGAGCATTGAGAACCGCGTGCGAATAGAATGGTAAAAGTGTCGGAGTTTAATGAAGTAACGTTGAGTTCGACTTAATCTAATGTGAAGTAAATAGTCGTTCATTTATTGTATATCGTGCGGCCACAGTTCTTTCGTGTGTAGCATTACCCAGCGGTTCGTCGTGTCTTTAGCTAGTGTACTTAACCAGGCTGTGTGGCCTAAATACGTCGCCCACACCCGAGGATTCCTAGGTGGAGAACCGTTGGACATGTACACAGGAGAATCGGCGTTGGCGATTGCAGAACCATTACTGGTTGGATTATATTGATTTGGAACGTGGTACCCGGAGAAGAGCATCATTGATTTCCACTATCGTTTGGGATTCAACCTCGTGAGGATTACAACTCGGGCCGGCCTCGTGGACGGGGCTGGCTAGCTGTCATCAATGCTGACGAGCATCTGGATTACAATTATTACTTTGCTGCTGATCAAGGGAGTTTACAAGGACCGACTCCTGTACCTGGAGTCTCTTTATTCCTCATTGAATCAGACGGAGTACCCGAACATTCCTCTACCCTCCAGGCCTTACACCCCCGGAGGGAACCCATTGTCTCCAGTCGGTACCAGTGTTGCCCTATATAGTTGCTACTATACGACAGGTGGTGTCAACTTAGACCCATCGTATGATTCCTGCTATTCTTAGTGACTCATGCTCTTGACTGACTTTACGTATATTCTTCGCCATACAAGCGCGACCCTAATTCTCATTCTGTAACCTAACATTGCCTAATAATAATAAATTACCCTCAAATACTATTTCTTTGTCAATGCCGTATTCTTGTGGGCGTTCACCATCTATATTTGATGTACTGTCTGGCCAGTAATTAAAGTACATAACTAGCAGTGGTTTAATCTATCACAATCTTTAATACAGTCAGGGTTTTGTAACCCCTCAGTTACAAGCCCGCTTGAATGAACTGCGAGAGATAATTCATAACTCGCATTCAGCACATTATTCTGCGAAGCAGCCCAGCGCACACACATGCACACACACACATCACATCATTCTGCTTAGCTTAGTTGGAATACTCAGTTAGCAGATAACATTGCAGTAGTTAATGTTTTAGCGCGACGTGGGTATATACACTGGTGAGGATGCAAAGCCTGTTAGACTACTTTTAATTCATAACGTTCCGTTGGGTCCGTGAGGAGCTGGAAACACGGCCACATCAAATATTCCCCAAAAAAAGGGTTTCAAGTATTAAAAAAAAAAGTACAACTTATCCAATCTTCTCAATCTTTAGCAATAACATTTCAGAATGGGAGCTCGTAAAGTGCGTAAAATATAGGCTATGCGGTGCGTGAAATTGGCTATAGCCATTCTACAACAATTGAATAAGCTGAATTCTTTTTTCAGGCTGTTTCGTTTTAATAAGGGATATGTACATGTACATTTAGTCATTTAGCTGACGCTTTTATCCAAAGCGACTTACAAGTTCAGAAAGTTACTGAATTTGCTCATATGCTCCAGAATAAACTTTTAATTCATACAGTAACGTTCAGTCGGGTCCGTGAGGAGCTGGAAACACGGTCAAAAGTGTATTCTCGAGAATGATAATGCAGATTCTATTATCCTGACTAAACTTGAAATACCAGAAAATAGATCTTATAGACGGTATGATTTGTTGGAGAAATATGCAGCCCCATGGCCGAGCGTCGAGAGAGCTTTTCAGCTGAGAGCAGTGAGACAGACAATGTGAGGAACAAACAATTCCTCCCCCCTCTCGCTCTGAAGAATGATATGCATATCAGGGTTTCCGTTGTCCGGTAATTACAGTTTTTTTACCGGGAAAATCTGTTGAAGTCCGACATATTTAAATCTCTCCGGTCATAATGTCCTGTGAAAGTAATTCCCTCTAAGCACAATTTGGTATTAAAATAGGCTAAAATAAAATAGCCTATGCGATGAACAAAACAATCGTTACATTTGTTTCATTGTTGCTTCACTCTGATAAAGCGTGGCTAGCGCGCTCGGATTGAATGTTTTTTTTCTTTCTTTTGTATTGAGCCTGCCTGGCCACCATAATGGCAAACAGCTATACGAGCGAGAGAGAGATGGCCAAACAAGCTAACTACGGATGTCCGATATTATCGGCCTACCGATATTATCGGCCGATATCGGCATTAAAATGTGATATAGAAACATTTCGGTATCGGTTTAAAAAAAAATCATTTTTAGTTGTTGTTTTTTTTTACATTTCTATAACCTTTATTTACCCAGGCAAGCAAGTAAGAACAAATTCTGATTTTATTTATTGTCAAAAGTATGCATAATGTTGTGTTAATTCCACAACAAGAGCTATGTAATGTTAATTACCTCAAATTATTCCATTTTTGGGGGGGGGGGGGGGGGGGGGACCCTGCATATATCGGTATCGGTTGATATCGGTATCGGAAATTAAGAGTTGGACAATATCGGTATATCGGTATCGGTAAAAAAGCCAATATCGAGCATCCCTAAAGCTAACCTTAACAAATATTTTATGAAACCAAGCAGGTCTAATAATGACAACGATGTAAAAGCTGTCTGCTGGATGAGAATTATATTCTACACAACGTGTTATGGTTTTGTAAACAACCCCAACAGCATGACACAGACACGTAGTTCAGAGTTAGCCTAAAACAACGGGTGTATTTATTTTCACAAAAACAGAAATGTGCAACAAAACAGTTACTCCATTAGAGGGAAATGTCTTCTAGTCAAGACGGCTCTGCTGCACTGCCCTCAGCAGGGTTGACTCTGCGGCTTTGCAGCCCTGTCCTTAGCAGAGCTCACTCTGTGGATCTGCAGCTCTGCAGCACTGCAGCTTTAGGTTAACCCAACTTGCAGGGAAAAGGAAACGGAGAATCTCATTAGTCCCAGAACGCAGAAAATACAGGGCAGAGTCCAGTAAGAAAAACAAATCTACACTTCTTCAGTGTTGTAGGAAACACACAAAAAAACGGAACCAAGGCGGAGAGTCCAGGACAAGACGAGGATTGCAGTTCATGGAAAAATAGTCCTCCAAATGAACTCACCAAAAGCAAGGTCGAAGTGGGTAACGAGGCACAGGTCCACGGAGGCAGAGAGAGAAACACAGCAGCAACTTCCAAGGGCGCACTGGAGAAACAACGAGAGGGAACAGCAGTAGAGCTGGTGGTGACAAAACGACCCGACACTGAATGTTCAGCAAACCGTGTATAAGAGTGCTCCCGCCGAGCTGATTGGAAACTCCTCTCAGGTGCGTGATGGTAATTGGCCAGCCCTCACACAACGGTCTTCATTAGATAAACCAATAGATACAAACATTGTGTATGACAAAATAAATATGGGCTGTTTTAAATTGTGTGAATAGTTGTTGTGAGTACTCGCACTATGTTTCAATATAATCCGTTTTAAAATTTTAAATAAACACTTTTTTTTAAGCTCTGGCCAAAATGCGTGGTGACGTGTTGACCAATTTCGGAGGGGGATCCCAATGATATATCAATAAAAACGTACTGTCAGTTCATGTCCAAGGGATATGTTCACGCGCACAGCAAGTTTCACCAGTTCCTGGCATTTTTAACCAGTGGAGAAAGGTAAGAGAGATTTCCCTATCGTTTTTCTTATATGAATTATTCAACCTACGTTAATAAAACATACCTGGTGATCAATGGCGATGTTGAGATAAATTTGGGGTGTGACAGCTGCTGCAGCGCGACCTGTGGTTTGCTGATGAGAATGGCGGGGCGGGAGCTTGATGCTGGATTAGCGTATCACTTCTTTGGGAGGCGGAGCTAGTGATTGGATTCGGCAAATCACGCAACGTTTAGATTTCAGTGAACCCCACATGATAATGTTGCCGTCTCTCTCTCTCTCAGTAGTGCCAAATTTCTCAGTTATTCGCTTGATATAATTAATACAAATGTCCAATATAACGGAATTCGTTAGCTCATAAAAATGTGAATATAACAGACTGCTGTTTAATGACGGGCCGACTGCCCACAGACGGAAATTCGCCTATTTGATTTCAAGTCAGCAGCAGCACGTGAGTCTATCGACAGGACTTATTTTATTTGGAATATAATGTATACGCAAAAGTAGCCTAGTTTTAAGTAAAAATATTATAAATCTACATGCCTTGAGGATGTCATTCTTTATATAGCCTGCCTATCAATTGTTTTTAAGCTCAATAAACTGTGACCGGAATTTCTCCCATTTGTCCGGGAGATTGAAATCTTCCAGGACACGGAGACCGGCACCAATATTTTCTAACGGAAACCCTGATGCATATTGCTATCACTTAGTGATTTAACACCTATCAACTCACACACCGCTGTTTGTGTGTGCGCGCGTGCATGCACGTGACGCGTTGTAGTTCCATGAATACGGGGATAATTTAGAACTATACAATTTAGCAAGAATTAAACATATTTACAAGTCGTATTACGTTTAGCAAGTAAGGAGACATATAGATTACATCTCAAAGCACTCGAAATTGTAATTTTTCTATTTTTACCGATTTCTGAAAAGCGCGACTTCCTGAGCATTTCTGAGAAATTCTAAATCCCTTTGTTCTCCGCCCATGGGTGCAAAAAGGCCCTTGGATTCTCAAGGGTTAAGTCCTGTGCAAGTATTTACATCCATATTCAATATATCTCTGGCTGAGTCCGTGGTCCCTGCCTGCTTCAAGATGTCAACCATAATCCCTGTGCCAAAAAACTCCTCTCCAACAAGCCTGAATGACTACAGACCGGTGGCACTCACCTCTGGTCATGAAATGCTTTGAGAGTCTGGTCAAGGATTACATCTGTGCCTCCCTCCCTAGTAACATGGACCCACTGCAGTTTGCATACAGGGCAAACAGGTCCACTGACGATGCGGTCTCCCAACACACTATCTCACCTTGACAGTCAGAAGGGGGGCTATGTGAGATTGCTGTTCATTGACTATAGTTGAGCTTTCAACACCATAGTCCCCACCAGACTGGTTGACAAGCTGATCGATCTGGGTCTGAGCTCCGCCATGAGCGCCTGGATCCTGGACTTTCTAAGTGACAGGCCCCAGGCGGTCAGGGTGGGGGGTCATACTTCCAGCAAAATCACCCTGAGTATCGGGTCCCCCCAGGGCTGCGTTCTGAGCTCCCTGCTGTACTCACTGTAGTGTACACACATGACTGTGTGGCCAGGTTTAGCTCCAACTCCATAGTGAAGTTTGCGGACGACACAGTGGTGGTGGGGCTGATCTCTAACAATGATGAGAAGGCCTATTGGGAGGAGGTTGATGAATTGGCACGCTGGTGCCAGGACAACAGCCTACTCCTGAACATTGGTAAATTGGATTTTAGGAGAATACAGCAGGGGACACACACACCGTTGTGGATAAACGGGGGGCTATCGTGGACAGGGTGAGCAGTTTCAAGTACCTGGGAGTCCACATCACAGAGGACCTGACATGGTCTACACACATAGATTCTGTGGTGAAAAAGGCGAAACAGCGCCTCTATCACATGCGACAGCTAAGGAAGTTCAGAGTATCAGAGAAGATACTCCACTCCTTCTACTGCGGGGCTGTAGAGAGCATTCTGACTGGAAACATCACTGCCTGGTTTGGAAACAGCACGACACAGGAAAGGAAGGCACTCCAGAGAGTGGTGCGCTCAGCTGAGCGTACTACGGGTATTGCACTACCACCCCTGCAGGACTTATATAACATGAGGTGCAAATCCAGAGCCTGCATAATTATGAAAGACCCTCACCACCCCAACAACAGCCTGTTTAAGCTGCTGCGGTCAGGCAAGCGCCTACGGTCACACGCTGCAAGAACAGAGAGACTCCGACTCAGCTTTTTCCCTCAGGCCATCAGAACACTGAACACTGAACTCTCCACTCACAAATAGGCCTACACATGAGCACACACAGACACACACACACACCACTCATGCGGCAACCGCTAAAAAAATCACTTTAAACAAAATGTCACTTTAAAGATTTTAATCTTTAGAAACATTTTAAAAGAAGGAGGTACTGTATAGTTTAGATACAGTAAGAGTTAACATTGTAAATTGTGTATTGCATAGTGCATAAGAACCAGTTTCTCAGGAACCTAGCAGTCTTTTTTTTACCATGCATATCTTGTGTCTTATCTATTTAATTTTTTCAATGCCTATTTTATTCTATTTTATTATTGTATTTTGCACAATCAATGCGGGAAAGACCACCCGCATTTCACTGTATGCCCTGGTATTTATGTGACAAATAAACCTCTTGATTCTTGATTCTAATAATCCAATAATCTAAATATAATGTATAATCTAAAAATGCTAAATGCTAAAAAGCTAAATGCTAAATCATCTGATGAAGTATACAGTATACACATAAGGTGCGGTATGCATAATGTAGTATATTGTCCTTTTAGGTGGGAGTCAGCTACTGGGTTGTAGTTGGATGTCTGGCAGCAGTCCCTGCCCACTGTTGTAGAGCCTGATGGCGGCTGGTATGAAGGACTGGCCGAGGCGGTTAGTTGAGTGTCGGGGGGGGGGGGGGGTATGAGTATGTGACTGAACCTCCTTATGTGCCTCATCAGGAGCAGCTCGGAGCGTCGCAAGGAGAAGTCTCGGGACGCGGCTCGCTGCCGGCGCAGTAAAGAGACCGAGGTGTTCTACGAGCTGGCCCACCAGCTGCCCCTCCCCCGCAGCGTCAGCTCCCACCTGGACAAGGCCTCCATCATGAGGCTCGCCATCAGCTTCCTGCGCACACGCACACTGCTGACAGGTACACACACATACACACGCACGCTGCTGACAGGTACACACATACACACGCACGCTGCTGACAGGTACACACATACACACGCACGCTGCTGACAGGTACACACACATACACATGCACGCTGCTGACAGGTACACATACACACGCACACTGCTGACAGGTACACACACATACACACATACACGCACATTGCTGACAGGTACACACACACACATACACACATGCACGCTGCTGACAGGTACACACATACACACACACGCTGCTGACAGGTACACACACACACATACACACACGCTTCTGATAGGTACACACACATACACACACACGCTGCTGACAGGTACACACACATACACACATACACACACGCTGCTGACAGGTACACACATACACACACACGCTGCTGACAGGTACACACACATACACACATACACACACGCTGCTGACAGGTACACACACATACACACGCACGCTGCTGACAGGTACACACACACACGCATGCTGCTGACAGGTACACACACATACACATGCACGCTGCTGACAGGTAGACACACATACACGCACGCTGCTGACATGTACACACATACACACGCACACTGCTGACAGGTACACACACATACACACATACACACACGCTGCTGACATGTACACACATACACGCACACTGCTGACAGGTACACACACACATACACACATACACGCTGCTGACAGGCTGAGGTAACACACATACACGTGCACGCTGCTGACAGGTACACACACACACATACATACACGCTGCTGATAGGTACACACACATACACACACGCTGCTGACAGGTACACACACATACACACATACACACACGCTGCTGACAGGTACACACATACACACACACACACGCTGCTGACAGGTACACACCCATACACACATACACACACGCTGCTGACAGGTACACACACATACACACACACTGCTGACAGGTACACGCATACACACACACATGCTGCTGACAGGTACACACACATACACGCACGCTGCTGACAGGTACACACACATACACATGCACGCTGCTGACAGGTACACACACATACACACACACACGCTGCTGACAGGTACACACACATACACGCACGCTGCTGACAGGTACACACACATACACATGCACGCTGCTGACAGGTACACACATACACACGCACGCTGCTGACAGGTACACACACATACACACATACACACGTACTCTGCTGACAGGTACACACACACAGGAGCACACGCACACGTCTTTGTTGAGGAAAAAAAGAAAATAAATGGATTGAGAATGTTTTGAGATCTGGGCGTGCGTGTTTGTGTAGGCGCTATTGGAAACCTGGCTGCATTGACTGTGATCATATTGATTGATGGCAATGGTGATAGTTGTACTGTACCTACTTAAATATTCGTACCTTGTGGTTTCGCCGAAGCTCTGACACCCACAGTACGCTCCGAGACTCGCGCAGAGTCACCTCTCTCTCTCTCGAACGCAGTGAGCGCTCCGTAGTATGATCATGATCATTATGATCGACTGGAATAAAAAAATTTGTTTACTTTTACATACTGTAGTTGTCCCTTTGTTCATTAATGTTACCTAAATGTCATAAGTTAATTGTATAGAAACAACTCACCAAAGGGGGCAGCTAAGTGGGGCAGTGGGCAAGGCACTCGCCACTAGTGCAGGAGATGCTAATTCGAGCCCAGCTCTCGGCATTGCTACCAGCTTGGCTGGTCGTTCATACTAACACAATTGGCAGTGTTAGAGGGTGGGAAAGCTGGTGGGTGGGTCCTGGTCATTGTAAACAGCTACTCCTACAGTTCGGTCGGGGCGCCTGCTCAGCGAGGAAAGGATCTAAGGGGAGTAGTGTGATCCTTCCACACGTTACACCCTCTCAGTGAGAGTCCGCGCTGCCAGGTGAAAAGAAGCGGTTGATTGGCTACACATGTGTCGGAGGAAGCATGTGATAGCCTCCACTCTCCCAGACCGACCGTAGGGGGTACAGTAGGTGCGCAGCGACCAGGAGGGGGATTGGGAATTGGCATAACGACTAACATTGGGATGGGAGAAAAACGGAGGAAAAAGGAGGGGGGAAAAGATAAAAAAAATTGTAATCTGATTACTTTTCCCCGAAAATAGTAATCTAACGCGTTAATCTTTAAAAGCCAGTAATCCGATTGCAGTTACTTGTCCAAGTGGCTGTGCGTTACTATTTCGTTACCATCTCATCATAAATTCATAATGCAGGCGGAATGCAGTATTTTATTTCCGACAGTCAAAAATACATTTTGAGCTGTTTTTCTTATTTGGGAGTGACGTGGTGTGGCAGTGAAAGGGTTAAATACAAGAATGTGTCCCGCGGCGTGACTGGACACTCTGTCTGTGAGTGACTCTGCTTTGGTCCAATCACATTCCCCATCCACAGTCTGAGGCAGAGTAGGGCGGGTCTTCACAGCACGTCATGTGACATATGCGCCAATCGTGTGACAGCAGGGCTCCGTCGTCGGAGAATTCCACCCCAAAACGCTTGGCAAAATTAAAAGTGAAACCGCAAGATGACTTTTGCGGTTTCTGTTCAGAATTCCACCCCAATAGGGATAGGAAACAAAATACTGTCTACCGCTAAAAACAGCACATCCAATTGCATTGAAAGCATCTGGAATCACAACACTAGCCGACGCTTCGACTAGGTACAGGAGGGTTGATGGTGGCAGAGCAAAAGCTCTTATTTGCCAGATTTACAGTTAATTTACATGTTAAAGAGAGACTGATTGTATGTTTATAGAGAGACATTTATAAAAACAATTTAATAGTTACAGTTGATATAATTGAATAGTTCAGCCTGCATTTGTTAGATGTGATACACTGGTTTTGTAAAACCACTGGCTGGCTGCTCTAATGCTGTGAGCATCATAGACTGTTGCTTTACCATACTTGATGGTACAGAAGCTGAAGCACTAGTTTAACAATTTACGTTATGTGCAGAGAAACAAGTTAAAAACAATTTATGCACTTTCAATAAAGCGTTTAAAAAAAACTGTTGGGGGAACGACGACGACTTCGTAACCTAGTTACTTTCAAAGTAACTAAGTTACTCTGATAATCAAGTAATCAGTAAAGTAACTTAGATTACTTTTTAAAGGAGTAATCAGTAATCAGTAATCAGATTACTTTTACAAGTAATCTGTGGCATCACTGCTGATCGACTCATGCTTGGTTTTAAATTGAGCAGAAGACTCATTATGATCGTGTCTCTAAAAACGACGATCGAGCTTGGTCTACTTGTTTGGAGATAAAGCTTATGTGCTGCTTATACCATTCATCTAGTGTGGGTCATATGATCATCAGATCAGTTAGTATAGAAGACGTTAGAAAATAACGTTGAAACTCACCGTATCTTCCTCGCGCCGTTGGACGATCAGCTTGGAGTAGACAGTTTTCGATTATGGGATGTTGATCCTGATGAACCATTTCCAGGTTGTATAATACTATATACGTCCAAATAACGTTGTTTATTGAGTTAGGGCGAGCGATTGATTATCCAGTGTGTTGAGATAGAGTCCTGCTAATGATCGCGAGTGCCTGGACGAAATATGGATGAGCACTTCCTGTTTGACGAGTCAATTCCTGTTGGCGATCTGCAGATCGGCCACCAGATGGCGCTCTTGAACCGCTAGAGCGTTGAGTGGAGATCAGCAGTATATCTCAGGACCCCGGAGGAGAAATATGATTTCGATCACAGATTTTTTAAATATTGACATCAAAGACGAGTTACGGCGTCTTCGGCATAATGAGCATGGCGAGGAATGACGTCTAAACACGTCATAGGCGATTAAAGTGTTAAGAACAAAATCGACAATGCTTTATTATTTATAACTTTAATAAATATTATAAATAATTATAATAAATAAATATTATTTCTTCAGCAACAGCAGCAGCAATGTTCTTTTATATAACGTTATAAATAAATATTATAGCTAGGGTGAAGGGACTTTGGGCTTGGCTAGGACCGGTGGTGGTAGAGGGAGGAGGGGTGGGCTGGGACGTGGTGGCTCGCGAGTGTGTGTAAACTAACAGCCTTGCTTCTCCTGCAGACAGAGAGAGGAGAGATAGTTCGCAACATTTAAATTCCTCGAAAAAAAACTCCATAATGTCTCGAGTATCAATAGCAGAACCGAAAACGTCGGAGCTTATCAATACTCCGGTTTTCTCTAATTTAGTACCGGTTCCCGTTTAGAACCGGGTTTCGGGAGCATCCCTACACATGACAAGAGAAATGGTTCCGGTTTCTTTGAAGCGCCATAGCTCAGAAATGAGTAGTGTGTTATAAGCATGATTGTGAGGATTCGCCTGTCCCTGGACCTTTTTCCTGTGTTTTCCCTGTCTACTCTCCTCATCCGCCCCTCACCCTTGCGATGATTTACTCTCCTCTACTCTTCACCAGCCCCCACCCTTGGACATCCTTGATCCTCTACCTTCACGCACCTGTTGGGAGTTTGCAATCACCTCGGGAGAGTACATAGGTTGCAGACTCCCCTCCAGTCCTTGTCGGGTCGTTCTGTGTTCTGGATCCTGTGTTCTGGACTCTGTATCTGTGTTCAGTGTTCATGGAGTTCTGGACGTTACCATTCTGTACATCACCATCACCTGCCGCGTCTCCGGCGTGAGACGACGGCCCAGCCATCACCACCTGTCGCCGTTTGCCTGGAGTGGGACACCGTCTTCGCTCTCTAATTCTCTACGGGAGGTTTTCCAGTGTTCCCACTCCAGACGTCAAGGCGGCACGCCATCGCTCCCGATTCCACGGGAGGAAGGCGTCTCTTCGTGATCCTCGTTCCTGGGGTGAGGCTCGTCGTCGCTCCCTAGTATTCCACGGGAGGACGGCGTGTTCCCATCCCGGTCCCCTGGGACCCCCTTTGTTCTGCGCTGCCCGTCTGCAGCATCCGAAGAGGAGGAGGAGGATCCCCGTGCCAGGCCTCCGCCGTCGGGCCCCTGTCCCTGTGCCAGGCCTCCGCCGTCGGGCCCCTGGTCCCCGTGCCAGGCCTCCGCCGTCGGGCCCCTGTCCCCGTGCCAGCCTCTGTCCCTGTCCCCCTCTCCAGTGCCCCTGGTCCTGGCCCTGACACTTAGCCCTGGTCCTTAGCCCTGGCCCTTAGCCTTAGTCCCTTAGCCTGTTCGCCTCTTAAAGGCACAGTGCCGCAGTTTCCATATTTCTTTGTCTCTAGTGTTTTTGTGTTCTCCCTTAAAGGGACTGTGCCGCTTTTTGTTCTATAATAAATATTTGCCCTGTTTTGGCTCACTCTCATACCTGTCTTGTGTTGTGCGATTGGGGTCGGTTACAAACCATAACAGTACGACCCGACCAGTCGACAACCCCAGCCAGCACAGACAGTGTATGTGAGTTAGCCCCTGTTAGTTCCCTCTAGTTCCCTCTAACCCACTCTAGCTCCCTCTAGCTCCCTCTAGTTCCCCTGTTAGTTCCCCTGTTAGTTCCCCTGTTATTTCCCCTGTTGACTCCCCTGTTAGCCTCGTTAGCTCCCCTGTTAGCTACCCTGTTCCCCACAGCTAGGACTGTCCTTCCAGCTAGCTTGTTCTCCTTTGCTAGTCCAGCCCTGTCTGCTAGCCAAGCTCCGGCAGCTAGCGCAGCCTCTATGCTAATGTAGCAGTACAGCTAGCATAGGCCCTGTAGCTAGCAATGCTCTGGCAGCTACCCAGTCCCTCTGCTAGCCCCACTTTAGGTGTAGCTTCCCCTGCTAGCATGGCCCAGTTTTTTTTTGTTTGTTGCTTTGTCATGTCCCCTGCCCCGCTGTCTGATTTTTTGGGTCGCCCGGTGGCTCCCGTGGAGGGGGAGGTACTGTGAGGATTCGCCTGTCCCTGGACCTTTTTCCTGTGTTTTCCCTGTCTACTCTCCTCATCAGCCCCCACCCTTGCGATGATTTACTCTCCTCTACTCTTCACCAGCCCCCACCCTTGGACATCCTTGATCCTCTACCTTCACGCACCTGTTGGGAGTTTGCAATCACCTCGGGAGAGTACATAGGTTGCAGACTCCCCTCCAGTCATTGTCGGGTCGTTCTGTGTTCTGGATCCTGTGTTCTGGACTCTGTATCTGTATCTGTGTTCAGTGTTCATGGAGTTCTGGACGTTACCATTCTGTACGTCACCATCACCTGCCACGTCTCCGGCGTGAGACGACGGCCCAGCCATCACCACCTGTCGCCGTTTGCCTGGAGTGGGACACCGTCTTCGCTCTCTAATTCTCTACGGGAGGTTTTCCAGTGTTCCCACTCCAGACGTCAAGGTCGGCACGCCATCGCTCCCGATTCCACGGGAGGAAGGCGTCTCTTCGTGATCCTCGTTCCTGGGGTGAGGCTCGTCGTCGCTCCCTAGTATTCCACGGGAGGACGGCGTGTTCCCATCCCGGTCCCCTGGGACCCCCTTTGTTCTGCGCTGCCCGTCTGCAGCATCCGAAGAGGAGGAGGAGGATCCCTGTGCCAGGCCTCCGCCGTCGGGCCCCTGTCCCCGTGCCAGGCCTCCGCCGTCGGGCCCCTGTTCCCGTGCCAGGCCTCCACCGTCGGGCCCCTGTCCCCGTGCCAGGCCTCCGCCGTCGGAACCCTGTCCTCATCCCTGTAAGCAGCTCTGGCCCTCGCCCTGTCCAAGGCCTTAACCCTGTTCTCTGTCCCTGTCTCCAGCCCGCCTCTCCGTGCCCCTGGTCCTGGCCCTGCCACTTAGCCCTGGTCCTTAGCCCTGGCCCTTAGCCTTAGTCCCTTAGCCTGTTCGCCTCTTAAAGGCACAGTGCCGCAGTTTCCATATTTCTTTGTCTCTAGTGTTTTTGTGTTCTCCCTTAAAGGGACTGTGCCGCTTTTTGTTCTATAATAAAAATGTGCCCTGTTTTGGCTCACTCTCATACCTGTCTTGTGTTGTGCGATTGGGGTCGGTTACAAACCATAACAATGATTCATAAGACATAGATTGAAAAGTATCTGCCCGATTTGTACAAGTGATGGCACACTCGGAACTAGAGACCACCGTACTACTGACTATCTTGTATTTGCAACAGAGACTCATATCACTGGACTCTTATCACTGGACTATCTTGTATTTTGTACTTTGTTATTATATTGTATTGTATTTATATTTCATATTGTATCTATAGTGTATATATAGATACTGGACTGTATATGACTGTGAAGCTCTGTATCCCCCCCCCCCCCATGCTGCTTTGACACCCGATTTACCCCAAGGGGATTAATAAAGGATCATCTTATTGTATCTTATTTTCTTATTTTGAAGGGGGGTCAGAATCACAAAAAAGCCCAGACCTCAGAATGAACAAAATTTGTATTGGGGAATTTGTACATGTATTTATTTTTGTTTAGATGTCTGCTTTCTATTTTTTATCCACTTTTTCTCCCCATTTTTTTTATTTTTCCTATTTTTCTCCCATCCCAATTTCATATTATCCAATTCTTCCCTCCCCTGTCTTGAACGTTGCTAGACTATGTCTCCCACTGGTCGGTTGTAGTGAGGACAGAAGCCTTGCATCACGTGTCCCCTCCGGTACACGAGGAGGCAGCCTGTCGCATCTTTTCACCGCAGCAGCTCGAACTCTCAGTGGCGAGGAGTAACGTGTGGGAGGCTCACGCTGCCCCCGCTACTTCCTGCTTCCGCCGCACACGGCGTCACCAAACCGACCTGTAGGAGTCACTGTCCACAACGTCCAATCCCCACCCACCGGCTTTCCCACCCTCTAACACTTGCCAATTGTGTTAGTATGAACGACCGGCCAGCCGGTAGCAACGCCGAGATCTGGGCTCGAACCCAGCGTCTCCTGCGTTAGTGGCGAGCACCTTGCCCAATGCGCCAATCAGCTGCCCTAGATGTCTGATTTCTTGATTTATATATTGTTTTATGGATGTATGTATGTTTTTGTTTGGAAACACCAATACAAATATTATTGAAAATAATAATTCATGTTAAAATAAATATCACAAATATTCTGAACCAGAACATTTCTACTGCCAATCCTAAAGGGAACATGGAGTCTTTAAAAAACATTTGTCACGCATGACGTTGCAGAAGGAGCTGCTTCTCATCCATTTCGATGTTGTATGTTAGAACTTTGTAAATAAACTCAAAGTGTTACACTGCTCTGTTGTTAGAACTTTGTAAAGAAACTCAAAGTATTAAGAGCGATGCACTGCTCTGTTGTATGTTAGAACTTTGTAAAGAAACTCAAAGTATAAAGAGCGATGCACTGCTCTGTTTGTTAGAACTTTGTAAAGAAACTCAAAGTATAAAGAGTGATGCACTGCTCCGTTTGTTAGAACTTTGTAAAGAAACTCAAAGTATTAAGAGCGATGCACTGCTCTGTTGTACGTTAGAACTTTGTAAAGAAACTCAAAGTATTAACTCATTCTGCGCCATCGTTTAATGCGTCAGAGGGCGCTAGTACGCCATCGCTTTAATCAATGGGGGGACTGCGAGATAGATTTGCGAGTGCTTAAAATATATCTTATATTATAGCTATGGGTCTAATACACCCGTCGATTGTCAGTGAGTTGCTTCCAGTCAACATGTACAAAACAGATGTCAACGCTAGATTATCATTATTATCCTTCCTCATGCATACATGAAATGGCCCTCGTAGCCGGGCACTCCCCCCGCAGAGCCGCAGAGCCAGGCTGGACCAATAGGGTCGCTTGGAACCGAGTAGGGTATATCTGCAGAGCCGCAAGCCGCAAGCCAACTTTATTATTATGATAAAAAACAGCGGTGACGCGGTATTCAGCCTAACTCTGCGGTGAGCGTGATGCAACAGCGATACCGCGGTAATGCGGTTATCGCGGCAGCTCTAGGCCCCACTCTATACGGCCAGCATATCATAATAATGTTTCATTGTGCGTGAGGCTGTTTATAGAGCTAAATCTATACTTTATATTATTGCTATCTGTCCATTCTCATTGTCATTTGACACTATAAACCGTCCCTTCAAAATGGCTTAAAGAAATAATTTTTTCATCAATACGTTCCCATTTTATAGCGTCTTGAATATAAGCGGTATATGGGATTGGTCTGGTATATTTCCTGCAAAACGAGATACAGGCTGCTAAGCTAATAACGTTAAATCGAATGGCGTTTCGGCCCTACAGAAGCTAGAGCTAAAAATCTAAATGCATATGATCGATATCATGTTCCACCATGAATGCATGAAAGGGGGGGGGGGGGGGGGGGGCGGGGGACGTCGTTTCTGATTATTGATTACCAATAACGGCGTTAGCCTCAGTAGCCACATTCGCTGATCGCCTGGTTGGGTATGATAACAAGGCCTGATACGTGAAAAAGATCTTACCTGTGGCCGGTTGGACTGCAAAAAGGATTTCCCAGTTATCGATCACCATCTGGTAGATCCATTGGCTGATACAGCTATATTCCTTTACTGCACACTGAATTCAGCTCCCAAAACGTAGTCCATGCTACATGCTACACGCATAGATTCACCCTAACAGGAAAGTCCATTCAACATCCAAAAAAAATAAAACACCGTTCTGCCACAGGGAACACTGCATTATCGAGACAGCGCCCCTACGAGGATCTGGCCGGTAATGCACTTTTCCGAATTCCAAGAGCATGGTAAATCTGCAGTGCCGCTCGGTGACATTGAGTAGGTTATTAAAAGGGAATAAAAGCCAAAACAACCTTGCCACGGACATGTCCGTGGTTGGCCCTCAACCGTTGGATCCGAAACACGGACATGTCCGTGGTTGGCCGGGAATGTGTTAAGAGTGATGCACTGCTCTGTTTTATTTTTATTGAACTATTTTATCACACTTTTTACTGTCGGTTCTATTTGATAATTTCTTGCCTATTTTTAAACTGAATCAAACCGCACTTTTTTTACTCTGTCTATTCTATTTTATTATTTTTATGACTGAATTAAAAACGTAAACAGAGAGGCCTATTGGGATGCTAGATCCTAATGTGAAATACTGTGATTTACCTTACCTTGCTACCTCTCTATCTTTTTTATGCTCACTTATGTCTGTATTTCTTTTTACTGCTGTGAAGCACTTTGAACTGCAATTTCTGTATGAAAAGTGCTATAAAAATAAAGTTATTATTATTATTTCCACATAGAGGAATACTGACAGATGAGACCCAACGCATATGTGGATGTCCGTGCCTGAGTGTGCTTGTGTGCAGGGGTGTAAAAAGTACCCAGAAATGATACTTAAGTGAAAGTATGGGTACCGTCTCAAAATCGTAATAGTCAGAGTATAGATCTGGCTAAAAACACACTTGAGTAAAAGTAAAAAATGTCTACTTTTAAATGTACTCAAGTACTGAAAATGATTCAATTACTCAAGTACTTTACACCCCTGCTTGTGTGTCTCTGTGCTGTTCAGTGTGAGTCTACAGGGAAGGAAGGTACGCTTGGCCTCTTACTGTACACTTGTCCTCCTTCCTGTTCCTTTTATAAAATTAGAATCTCCGGAAGCCTGACAATGGAACAGCACCTATTGTTCTAGAATCCCACTGTGTCTGTGCTCGACTGTAGCACAGAAACACTGTAGTAGCAGCCAGTACAGTCAAACTCTGCTCATTACAAGTTGTGCCGCATAATCTTGTTAGTTGTTCATAGATTGTGGAACAATTTGCATTCTAACCTTGTACCATTACTTCTAACCATTTAATTTATTATGAGTGGTCTACCGCTCATAGTTTACATCGATAAACCATTATGAACAAGAAGATTTGGTTGTCAATTTGTCAGCCGTTTCTGACCCAGTCTCAATGACACTTCACACGTCAACATGAAGTAATGAATCCTTTTGTGAAAAATGCATACAATTCTGAAATGCTCCAAAAGTAGGCAACATTTTTTTTTTTTTTTTTTTTGCTTTTTTCCCGGCCCTTTTATGAGGCCACTCCATCCACCCCCCCCTCTTCGGGCGACAACTTTATTATTTATTATACGTTTTAATTATTTACAGTACAAAATTAAATAAAAAGTGTAGTAAAATAAGAAAAATATAAAAAAATATATATTTCATTGCCCTCTCGGAGGGGGGGAACTCAGACTAGATATTGACAAACAAATTACAACTAAGGACAATGAAGGACAACAACGAATACACATGACAAGGGAAAGGGGGGGGGGGCAGAGAGGGGAGTAAGTAAAGTAGAGGGGTATTGAGAGAAGGGTGGGTTATGGAGTGGATGGCTCACAGGTCAATCTCCTATGATTGGGAGCCTAGATTATCCACAAGCAATTTCCAGATGTTATTAAATTGTGAGACTTCGATGTGATCCACGGTTGAGATTGTTTCCTGTGATATGTAATTTGAGAGAAGGCCTAACCATTGGCCAGTATTCACCTTTTTTCTTGTCTTCCAGTTTAAGAGGATAGTTTTCTTGGCAACAGCTAGATAAACGAGTAGGGGTTTGGTGTTCTGGACTAATAAATTGATAGCAGTAGTATCCCCAAGTAGGCAGAGTGTAAATGCAGCTGTCGCCTATAGAGGGCGCATGTTTATTTGTATATTTCTTTTTATCTCATGTGACGTATCACGTCCTGTCTCACGCTCTGACCCAGCGTAGTTTGAGCAGTTCTGGCGGAACGTGCCGAGACTGTTGTAGGAGAAGATAGCGCAGCAGATTTATGCACTTTATTTGTCAAAGATAAAAGATTAAAGTACTAGAGTTTGAAGATAACCCCCTCCCATTGAGCTGCAAGCAGGCCAAAGTGGTTCGTAATGTTTATTCACACTTTTCGTTTTGTTTTTGTAATTCTATTGACTGAATTGTATGAGTATTGACTGTTATTATTTCCTGCAATTGTAGTTCTACGGTGGTGATGAACGTGTATTCAAGAATATGCATCAATAAACAGCCATCTGTAATTAAAGAACTCGGAGTCCTTGTGTGTACCAATGGGCGGCACAGTAGAACACTCGACTGTGGAGTTGAAGACTCCAAATGAGAAGTGAATCACGTCGGGTAGAGGATTGTCTGCAGTTGAAGATGTATCGTCGTGTCTGGGGAACCTTTCTGCCATGGAAGGAGCTGCAGCAGTGCGCACACGGCCAAACAAGCGAGCTCGTGGAAGAAGACGTCTCGAGGTTGGCGCGGGTACAGAACACTGCCGTTGAACTTTTCCATGTATCAGTAGGATTTCGCAGCATCCATCTTAAAGAAGCAGCAGACTTTCCCCTACATTGAAGTTGAACTGCATAGGCAAACAAGCGAGCTCGTGGAAAAAGACGGCTCGAGGCTGGCGCGGGTACAGGACTCTGCCGCTGAACCTTTCCACGTATCAGTAAGATTCACAGCATCCATCTTAAAGAAGCAGTAGACGTTTTCCCTACGTTGAAATTGAACTGCATAGGCAATGCCATTCACCAAGTTGACTGACTACACGTCTCAGGTATTGACTTTTCAGAGAGAAGTATTGTTGTAGGCTACAATTGCATTGCAAGTGCGCACATTCTTGAGACTATATAAGGTTGTTTACAGTTTAATATTTTTGGCCATTTAAGAATAGGTTGATATTCATTAATGAAGTCTAGCTTTATAAGGTTAATTTAGAAAAGGCCATTCATAAAGGGTATATTCGAACTTAATACTTGCATTTTCATAATAGCCTACTAGGCTTACATTTTCATTTCGTTTTTGAATGTCATATTAGCCTACACATTTTACCAGCCATCCCAGTATAGTAAGCTACTATAATATAAACCTAGGCCTATGGTTTATTTGTTATTTTTCGTGATTTGTATTTCACATTGAAGAAAGGTGTAGATTTGAATTAGCCTACAATGTCCAACTAAATTAAGCATTTAATTTTTGAATACTTAAGACATTTGTTGACACTTTTCATTATTAGGCTTACACATTTCTTAGACTGAATTCATAATAGTCTACCCCTCTATTTACAGTTCATATTTCCTATTCCATAGATATGGTTCATAAATATTTAATGAATACATAATTGATTTATTTACTACACAGTAAACATGTCACAAAGGGGTGAAATAGAGCAGACTGAATCTCAGATTGAGACAGACAAGCTAGACGATAGTGAGCCAGTGATGGATCTAAAGGTGAACTTCAAAATGGCATATGAGAGGTGGAAGCACTACATAAATAAACTGAAAAGATCCTTCAAGTATAAGGATGACTCTGACCTAATTGAGACCATGGCCAAAATAAATTCAGCCCAAAGTGAGATTGATGGTATTTATCTAGAAATGAGAGACACTTTACATCCCGATCATCCAGACTCAGACACCTGTAGAAGGAATGATACATGCCAATCGCTCACCAGGACTGCTAATACAAAGGCTCAGCAGTTCATCAACAACAAGAGGAGAACCAGGACTGCTAATAAAAGGTCTCAGCAGTACCACAACAACGGTGGTTCTGAAATCTCAGTGTCACACAACGCAAGACAAGCTGCAGCGGAAGTAGCCGCAGCTACAGAGGTACTAAAATTAATGAGAGAGCGCCATGAGCAAGAAGAAGAAATCCAAAGACTGGAGCAGGAAGATGAAAGGCGGTTGGCTGAAAACGACGCAGAGAACGCCAAGATCCACGCAGATAACGCCAAGATCCAGGCAGAGAAAATATTCATCATGGAAAGTGCTGATAGAAGAAAAAATCTGAATGAGAAAAAGAGAGAAGTGGAACGGTTAGAGGAACTCAAGAAACTCAACGCAGTTAAGGCAAAGCTAAAGGTTTACACTGAAAGCGTTCATAATGATGATGAAGAAGATCATCTGTGGTTACCTCTTCTACACTATCCTTCAGCACATTCGCTAGCTCTCACCCCACAAGAAGAACTGCGTCCTCTTGCGCCTCCAGTGTTCCAACAAGGAGAGAGCCCGTCTCAACAAGGAGAGAGCCCTTCTCAACAAGGAGAGAGCCCTTCTCAACAAGGAGAGAGCCCGTCTCAACAAGGAGAGAGCCCTTCTCAACAAGGAGAGAGCCCGTCTCAACAAGGAGAGAGCCCTTCTCAACAAGGAGAGAGCCCGTCTCAACAAGGAGAGAGCCCGTCTCAACAAGGAGATAACCTGTCTCAACAAGGAGAGAGCCCTTCTCAACAAGGAGAGAGCCCGTCTCAACAAGGAGAGAGCCCGTCTCAACAAGGAGAGATCCCTTCTCAACAAGGAGAGAGACCTTCTCAACAAGGAGATAACCCTTCTCAACAAGGAGAGAGCCCTTCTCAACAAGGAGAGAGACCTGGAGAGAGACCTCATCGACAAAGAGAGAGACATTCTCATCAACAAGGAGAGAAAACAAAACCAGGAGAGTTTGTGAAAGAAGACTTCTATCTTCAGAAAAGATGGAAGAGAGTTCAGTTCCTGTCAAATGAGTTCCGGACTAGGTGGAGAAAGGAGTACCTGCTTAATCTGCAACACAGAAGAAAATGGACCAAGGACAGGAGAAATACCAGCAAGATGAGAACCTGCCAAGAAATCAGTGGAAGTTAGCTGCTGACAATAGGGTCAGAAGAGTTAACCAGTTAGTCAGTGACACAACACTAGACAACAAAGGCGCATGCACATCTCAGCCACATTATTTAGAGAGAGCCATACACAAAACGGTACTATTACTGGAAGCAGAGTAATGGCTCATTGAATAGAAGTCTTCCCTGCTGCTGACAATAGGGTCAGAAGAGTTAAGTTGTTAGTCAGTGACACAACACTAGACAACAAAGGTGCACGCATATCTCAGCCACATTATTTAGAGATAGCCATACACAAAACGGTACTATTACAGGAAGCAGAGTAAAGGCTCTTTGAAACCATTTTTTGTTTTTGTGTATTTGGTTTATTTAAAGGGTTCCCAATGTTTAAAGGGTTCCTGATGTTTTAAATGGTTGTGTTGAAAATCACATGTTATGTGATTGGTGGGAGTGTAAATGCAGCTGTCGCCTATAGAGGGCGCATGTTTATTTTTATATTTCTTTTTATCTCATGTGACGTATCACGTCCTGTCTCACGCTCTGACCCAGCGTAGTTTGAGCAGTTCTGGCGGAACGTGCCGAGACTGTTGTAGGAGAAGATAGCGCAGCAGATTTATGCACTTTATTTGTCAAAGATAAAAGATTAAAGTACTAGAGTTTGAAGATAACCCCCTCCCATTGAGCTGCAAGCAGGCCAAAGTGGTTCGTAATGTTTATTCACACTTTTCGTTTTGTTTTTGTAATTCTATTGACTGAATTGTATGAGTATTGACTGCTATTATTTCCTGCAATTGTAGTTATACGGTGGTGATGAACGTGTATTCAAGAATATGCATCAATAAACAGCCATCTGTAATTAAAGAACTCGGAGTCCTCGTGTGTACCAATGGGCGGCACACAGAGGGAGGGGGAGAGAGGAATGCTGCAGCTCATGACCCGGGATAGTGTATTGATGACGGAATTCCAGAAGTCTAGAACAGGTGGGCAGAGCCAGGTGGCATGGAAATAGTTGTCTGGGGTGTTGAGGGTGCAATGGGAGCATACATCTGTGCTTGCAAATCCCATTTGAAACATCCTGTGCTGTGTGATATGTACTCTGTGTAACACCTTATATTGGATTAATTGAAGGTTAGTGTGTTAGTCATTGTGAATGTGTTGGTGCAAATTTGTTCCCAGGATACGGCATTGGGAGAGAAAGCCAAGTCCTGTTCCCATTTTTTGAAGGGGAGATGGAATGTAGTGTCTGCGCTTGCCAGTATTTTGTATATTTTTGAAAATATTTTCCTCTGTGATGTTATTTTATTCATTGCTAATATAATTGGATGTGGTTCAAGATCATTCTGTGTAGTGTTAATTTTTTATTTCAAAATTTATTTCAGCTATAGAAATTGGAAGTGTTGGTCTGTCCCAATGCTGTATCCTTCAGTCAAATCTTGATAAGTGATTAGGCTGTTGTCTGTGAAGATGTGGTGAAGATGAGTAATGCCTTTTTGTTTCCAAGCTGGGAAGTATATGGGTGATTTGCAGAGTTGAAAGTCAGGGTTGTGCCAGATTGGTGTGTATTTACAGGGGGTTAGTGTGTTACCAGTGATTTTGGCTTTCCACCAGGCTGTCAGAGTTGTGGAAATGACTGTATTCCTAAAACAAGAGTGATGTTTTATGCGTGTGCTAAATAATGGCAGATCTTGTGGTGAGATTTCCATGCACATGTCCTTCTCAATGTCATCCCAGGGGTTGTATTGTTGGGTAGGGTGAATCCATTTGTAGATGTATATTAATTGGTTGGCCAGATAATAGTTGAGAAAGTTATGTGCTTCAAGTCCTCCTTGTTTTTTGTTTTTTTGAAGGGTGGTTAACTTAATTCTTGCTTTTTTATTCTTCCAGTAAAACTTAGTAATGGTGGAGTCCAGGGAGTTGAACCAATTGGTGGTAGGCTGGGTTGGGATCATAGTGAATAGATAATTTATTTTTGGGAGAATTGACATTTTGACAGTTGATATTCTACCTATTAGTGAGAGTGGTAAGTTTAGCCATCTTTGTGTGTCGTCTTCTATTGTTTTTAACAGTGGGATGAAATTGAGTTGAAATAACTCTGACAGTCTGGGTGAAATGTTGATTCCTAGATATCTGATATTCCCTGAGGGGAAGGGGAAGGATGGGCTCTGAGCTGCATGACTCCTATCACCCCCCTATCACCAATTTATAGCGTAGTCTGATATTTTAGAGAAGGAGTCTATGAGTTTAGTAGTTGCTTGTAGTGAATTGGTTGGTTCCTGTATGTATAACAACACATCGTCTGCATAGAGGCTGATCTTATGGTGAGTATTGTGTGTAATGATTCCTTTGATATCATCATTTTGTCTGATTGCTGCTGCGAGAGGTTCAATAAAAAGGGCAAAAAGAGAGGGGGAGAGTGGACATTCCTGCCTGGTTCCCCTGTGAAGTGTGAAGCTTTGTGATGTTAGTCCGTTAGTAGTAACAGTGGCCCTGGGTGACGTGTATAGTGTTTTAATCCAATGAATAAACGACTCTCCGAAACCAAATTTTTGTAATGTCCGGAATAAAAATGACCAGTTTACTCTATCAAAAGCTTTTTCTGCATCTAGTGAGGTGATTATTACATCAAGGTTTTGTTGTTTGATTATATTCATTAGATGGAATAATCTGCGCATGTTATTTGACCCGAGGCGTCCTTTAATAAATCCTGTTTGGTCGGGGTGAATTAGGGTGGATATGACTGTTTCCAGTCTGGTGGTTAGCGCTTTAGTTATTATTTTAATATCTGTGTTGATCAGTGAGAGGGGGCGGTAGCTAGAGGGTAGGGTTGGGTCTTTGTCCGGCTTGATCAGTAGTGAGATGAGTGCTGTGTTCATGTGTGGGGGGATTCTGGAGGTATGTTTTATTTCATTAGCCATCCTTATGAATAGTGGCGATATTGTTGACCAGAAATGTTTGAAGAATTCAGCAGGTAGGCAACATTTTCACAGGGTAATATATATTATCGGCCGATAATCAGTATAAATATGCGATTGGTGATCGGTGATTTATTTTCGCCGATCGTCAAAACCGATCTCACTCGCTCGTCTCGCTGAGTTCGGTCAGACACCGGGAGCTGTGCGGCGTCTGCTCCTCCCTCCAGCCCCTCCCGCGCGCATGTAAACACGGGTCTAGTAGTCTAGTCTAGTGGGACGGGAGGACGGCGTCTCCCTTAGCTAACGTTAGCTACCGTTACAAAATGACCCAGTCAACCATTCACTTCCAGTCCAATACATCAGGGGGTTCCCAAACTTTTCAGGCCGCGGCCCAAAAAATAAGGCGTCAGAGAGCCGCGGCCCAATGCACATCGTCAGGCTTTTTTTTTTTTTGCCAGGCGACCGATTTTTTAAGCCAAATATCACTTCAATCCTATTAAGTTAGTTCAAGTTAGTTATTCATTTATATGTGCAATTTATGAGAGGGCTAACTTGTTGCAAAATAATAATGATAATAATAATAATAATAGCCTCATTAAAATACTATTTTGCTTCGGTTGTTTTCAGCGTTTTATGTGCATAGTTATTTAGTTTGAAATATTTCGTTGAAATAAGTAGATTTTTCGTTTTTGTTTATTTATTAAGTTAATATAAAACCATATAGTCACATTTTAGAATGTGTAAATGCATGCTTTTAATGTTTTTTAAGTGGCGAGTGACTTTTTTTGTTATTGCAGTCGCTCCCCTTCCGTCTGCTTTGGGATAGGACTCAGGAGCAGAGGTGGTTGAAACGCGCAAACTTCACACGCACTAATAAGCATTGGAGGCTATTAACAGTTTCACTATTAACAAGTTTCACCTGAAGAAGGCAAACGCGAAACATTGGTGACAATAAACAGCAAAGAGACAATTGAGTGTGCAACTTTCTTTATCGTTTTCAGTACGTTCTGTCAGTCTGCACCTCTTAAACGTTTTTGGGTGTGCTCCACCTTGTGCTATTAACATGCACAATAACTACACACAATAACAAAAACAACACAATAACCAAACAACCATGAAATGAATATAGGCCCTACATATAGATTCTATGATTATGAAAAACGTGTAGGCCTATGTACTTCAGAAAATGAACTATTTAAAAGCATCACAGTAGTTTGCTATATATAAAGAGATTATTATCACTTGCAGACTGATTGTCACAGATTCAACTAATATTATTTTATCATTCATCATGCTGCATATTTATTGCGTGGACTTGGGCTGTCTCTAACAAAGTGTGATGCCATGCTGTCACGCAGTCTGTCAATCCTCTCTCCTGTGGTGCGTTTATGGACGCCTGCATCACACCTGAATGAGAGTATAACAACGATGTTATGGTTCTGACCGTTTCCCCCCTGCTCACAGACATAGGAGGTGGTTGTGAAACATGCAAACGTTACGCAGTAATAAGCATTGGATGCTTTTAACACGCACAATAACTATACACAAAATAACACAATAATCAAACTATAAAATTAATACATATAGCGCGTTTAATTTAGTATAGGCGCCGCTAATGTTCAACTCACCTAATGAGATGGATGGGCACTATGCTTGGAGCACAACAAGTCCAGTCTGGGCTTGATTTTGGAGACAGCGACTCGGAGATCATCCTCCACATTCAGACGTGATCTGTACTTGTTTTTTATATAGGTCAGGGCAGAGAATGTTTTTTCGCATAGGTATGTCGATCCAAATGGCAACAATACATCCATTGCGGCATTGGATAGCTGTGCGTATTCCCCCTCAGCGGATATCCAGAACTCAGCCAGCGGCTTGGACTGAAACTCCGTCTTTAAGGTTCGGTCGCTTGACAGTTCAACAAGCGCGTCCTCCAGGTCGGATGGCAGGTGTGATGCTGTTACTGTGAATGGGGATCTTATCCAGTCATGCTGTTCTGGTGCTGTTTCCTCGGGGAAATACTTTTTAAATCGTTCAAGAAGGGCTTTGAGGTGACTGGTTATGGACATCTTCACTGTGTTCACACTGAGTTCATTTTCCTCCATAAACTCATCCAGCTCTGGAAACATATCAATCCTGCCCATTGCTACCCGTGCAATCCAACGCTCGAGTTTCCTCATGAACGCCAGTATTTTGTCATTGAGCGACAGGATGCTTGTATTTTCACCCTGTAGTGAGAGATTAAGTCCATTCATTTTATCAAATATGCCAGACAGATAGGCTAGCCTTGTTATCCAGCCAGGATCGGAGAGGTGGGCAGCGAGCTGGGGCGCATTCTCCGCCAGAAACAAGCGCACCTCATCCCGCAGCTCAAACAGGCGCGTGAGGACATTTCCTCGTGAAAGCCACCGCACCTCAGTATGGAACAGCAGGCCTTCATGCTCAGAGCCCATTTCGTTGCAGAGAGATGCAAACAGCCTGGTGTTGAGTGGACGAGATTTTATATAGTTGACTATTTTTATGGCTGTGTCAAGAACACCTTTAAGCTCTGCATCGACCGTTTTGCCCGCAAGAGCTTCTCTGTGAATGATACAGTGTGTGAACTTCACGTGAGGTGCCACTTGCAAGACTCTGGCTTTCAGTCCTTTATTTTTCCCCACCATCGCCCCAGCGCCGTCGGTACACACACCAACACACTCGTTCCAAGACAGTCCCTCCTCTTTCAGTTTCTCATCCAGTTTTAGGAAAACATCCTCACCTGTGCATGTTCCCTCCAGTGCAGTGCACACAAGCATGTCCTCCTCCAGCTTCCCATCAAATGTGTACCTCACAAATACAAGCAACTGGGCACAGTTCGAGATATCTGTCGATTCGTCTAGTTGCAAAGCATATTTGCCTTGCTTCACTCTGTCAATAAGCTGACACTTGATGTCCTGGGCCATATCTGTGATCCGCCGGGCAATTGTGCCGTTCGAGAGCGGCACGGATTCAATTTCACGAGCCAGTTTATCCCCATGCATATTCCGACTCAAAACTATAGCAGCGGGTTTGATGAGTTTCCCCGATTGTGTGTGGCTTTTTTGCCCGAGCAATTAAATATGCCACCTCATATGAGGCCTTTTGCGCTTTCGCAGGGACTGATGTTTGTGTATATATCACCTTGTTTTGGCCTAGCAACTCTCGCTCTTTTCGGCGAAAAAAATCAACGTGTTTCTCAGCGAGAGAGGGGTGCTTTGTTTTTAAATGCCGTATCATTTTGGAAGGCTCTAAGCTTTCATTTGAAAGGACGTCGGCACACACGACACATTGAGGAAGTTGCACCTCGTTCACAACTTTACATGAATGAATATCCAACATGAATCCATGTTGGATATATTCCTCACGATATTTTCGATATCTATAGGTAGGCTGTCGCTGGTCCAACTTTGGGTCGGTGCTTCTTTGTGTCGCACTTGGCCCTGGTCCCACATCATCCACATGGCTACTTTGACTATCACCTCCTCCCAATCCCGTGTCAGTTGATGGCCTTTCTGGCGGTGGAACTGCTTCTCGACTCTCCTCCGCTGGCTTCTCTGCTTCTCTGCTTTTTGCCGCAATTAACCAACGTTTCATTTTGAATTTGAGCTAGCTAGCAACAAGTATACATTTGCAACCGAAATTCAAATAACCACAGTGTGTGTCGCTAGTGTCTCGCCGTACCTCAAGTCAATCAAGAGTTTTATTTGTCACGCATACGAGTATACAAGGTGGTCTTGCCCGCAACGATTGTGCATAATAATATATAATAGAATCCAATAATACCTGTCACGTGCATTATGTATACGGACCATGGAAATTCATAGGCTGAATATTATTTATTATAATTTATTAGCATTTCTTTTTACCAGTAATGTAATTTTTTATTTATTTTTTTTTATTATTATGGAACATTCTGGAAATCATCTCGCGGCCCTCCCGTGGCTGCTCGCGGCCCACTTTTGGGTCGCGACCCCAACTTTGGGAACCACTGCAATACATGATGAGGCATTGTCTAACCGAACGGTGTCTAGCCGGCTAGCTACCGATAGCTCCTGACATCAACAAAAACTCCAACAAGTATAGTAGAGACGTGTATGATACCTCAGCTAGCTCATGTTAGCTGACGCCAGCTCACTGTTCAAAACGAAATGTCCCACTGAACTAAATAGTTCACAGAGGCGCTGTATCAACGTTATATAGCCGGCCAGCAGTAGCCACAGATAGCTCCTGATATCAATGTTTTATAACACTCATTCGATGCGTATTCGAGCTGAGGGCATGTTGTTGAATATGATCGGGTCTAGCTGCAGCTCCGGAGAATCCTGGCCGTAGCTGCAGGCTACTCGAGTATAGGGACTAGCTGCAGCTCCGGAGAATCCTGGCCGTAGCTGGAGGCTACTAGAGTACACACAGACAGTGGAGCTTGTTGCGTGGTGGCGATGTCTCGCAGATAATACAAGTACAAGTCTAATTATATAATATATATATTTTATAAAAAAAAAAAAAAATATATATATAAAAAATTTTTTTATTCTTTTTTTAATCAAAAACGATCGGTATCGGATCGGAATCGGCCGATATGGCTCACGACGATCGGTGATCGGTATCGGTGGCAAAAAACGTGATCGGGGCATCCTTAGTAATATATGGCATGATTTTTTTTCTGACCTCAAGATATCTCAATGAAAAGGAGGGTTAGATGGATCTGCATGAGTATTCCCTTTACGTACATACTGTATGCTAGTCCCATGCGGTTCTGGGCCAAAACCATACCATCTTCTGCATTCAGTACAAATGTGTTATTTTCTATTTTAAAACATCACTAACTTATTATTTTGGTGACCCATCCCACATAGACACCCCAGTGTGTGCATTCATCAACTCCAGAGCCACTGCAGTCTTTTTTATAATAATTTAGTTTGACATTTTGACCTTTTCATAATCAAGGATGTATTTCCAATGTTGGTATAATTAGCCTCAACCCTTACCGGTTCATCTCTGCTGGTGACAGAAGGTTGTGTGGTTGATGTTGAGGGTAGCCTACATAGTTGTATGGCTAGCGGAGGTTGGGCTTAACCTATTAACCTCTTAAGCCCGGAGCCCTATTTTCTGAAAATCTGCCTAAAATACATACCTAAGTAAATGGAAGATTGCTCCACTTCTACAAGGCCCATTTGAATGTTCTTGGTATCTAGGGACATCTATGGACCTCAGTGAATGTATCTCCAGTGTCAGAGATATTGTGTCTATTACTAGGCTTGCTTAAATGTTAATGAAACAGAGGAGAATATTAATTATGACTTTTCTTTGAATGAGCAGTCCGCCATTTTGGACGAATTATTGCTGATACAAGGATTACAAAAAAAAAAAAATCTGTGGGATTGTTATAAACTTTGGACCTGTACTTCAGCTTGAACTAAAAAAGAGGCATCTGGCAACAAGTAAACAAACTGTGAGTAACCAAAACTTTTATTTCAGTGTGTTCAAACCTCTAACTCTATTACATTAGCACTCAGAGTGATTCTGCTCCTGTTGTGGAAGAAAGTTCAGAATGTTTCACCCTGATGTCTGGCTCTGGATAACGTGTTCTGACCTCCTTGCCTTTTCCCGGAACGTATGAGGACCTGAAACCCATGTATGACCCCTTGCCTGTTGGACTGCCTTGCTGCTGCCTACTCCCTCATATTGCCTGACTACCCTGCCCCACACACGCTCCCTGAACTGTATGAGATACCCGCTATATTATCGACCCCTGCCTGTCTGACTACCCTGCCCCACACACGCTCCCTGGACTGTACGAGATTCTCCCCGTGTCACTCGATCCCTGCCTGGATACCTGACTACTCTGTTATTAAATATACCCATGCTGGGTTTTAACAAGACCTGTCTGCCTTTCTCTTTGTCTGCATATTGGGTTCAATACGCCTACTGTAGCCGGGTCATTGACGGATAAGACTTTTCAATAGGCCAATTTTAAAATACAAAAAATAAGGATATATTTGGCCATTTTTCAAACATTTGGAATGTAGTGTATACATGCATTTATGCAAAAACCCCAAATTAAGAGATTTTAGTGTTTTTAAAGTTGAATTAATAGGACATGGCCTTAATAAAAGTCATTTGGGGCGACCGTAATTTATCTCAAAATTAATATATTTCCTTAACATTACTAATATTTTAACAGGTATCAGTAATTAAATATACATCTTAAGAAAGACAGGCTTGTGTGCCCTTTAATTTTTTGTAAACTATGATTTCACAAGTTTATTCTATAATGGCAGTGTCTCCCTCGTAATGCAGTTACAATACCCATATATGCTCTAAAACCCATAAAACTGATTTAAAATGTGTACAGATAGTATCCACTTAAGCATAGTATACCAGTGATTAATATTTGAGCCAAAACTGATGGATATTCTATTTTGAATTTAGTACAGTTATTGATAGTTACAGATCATTGGTTAACCTGCATGACAAATGGTCGCCCCAAATGATGAGAGTAGTTAAAAGTCTATTTAAAATGTTACACAATGCAGTTCAGACAAAAGAAAACTGAACAATGTTTTTATTACAATCTTTTCAAGTGGTCAACACAAATATTCTTCAATTCATTCAAATATCACAAAAGTAAAACATGTTAACATGCGAGGGCCCACATGTGGGCCCTCTTGAGGAAGATTTTCCCACCTGCACTTTGGCAACCTCTACCGGCTCAGCTGTGCATATATTTTAATACAATATATATATCGAATTAAAGCCCTATTTGTTGCCTGTCGATAGCCATTTCAGGTGACACAATCCGTTCAGCGGTTCTCGAGTTACATGCAGATATGTGAGGTGTGCGCCGAAGTACACAGTGTTGTACAAATACAACACCGACTCCCGGGGCTCTAGCTCCGTCAATCATTTGGCACGGTAGGTTACAAGCTTTGTCAGGAACATTCAAATATCACAAATGTTAAAAACATTAAACATTCAAAAAGTTTAAGTGCAATACACATTACATGCTTCAGGAACTTGAAAATTTCACAAATGTCCATTTTCATGTCCTCATATCATCATTGGTTTTGTCAATGTATGAGACCGAGAAGGTGGGTTAAGTAGCATCACTTTTGTGATGGTAGTCACATTGGACAGGGATTAACAATTTAAGTCAATAATAAAAGGTAAACAGAGTTGTATGTATGGAATAAAAATTAAACCACAACACAGTTTTATAGAGTCAATAAACAATAACCACCAACATAGTTGCATGGATGAAATCAACGCTAAACAACTACAACACAGTTGTATCAGTTCCTTTTAGGGATGGCACGATACCACTTATTCATGTCCGATACTGATATCACAGCCTTGAGTATCTGCCAATACCGATACCCCAGGGCTCCAGACTAACTTTTTTCACCACCGTCCCAGAACCGTCCCGAAATACAATTTTAACCGTCCCAAAATTAATGTAACCGTCCCAAAAATCAAATGTTGTTTCTTTACTTTGGTTTTGTCGTCTATAGTTGTTATTGCCATAAGAAACACCATTCAGAGAAGGGGAGAATAAATTGATTTAGTCAAAAGGCTCCCAAGTGGAAAGATTTCACAAGAATAATTATGATTAAAAATATATATATATATATATATATATATATATATATATATATATATATATATATATATATATATATATATATATATATATATATATATATATATATATATATATATATATATATAAAAAGTGTTTAACAAGGTGCTAGTATAGGGATATTTGGTCACAGTGCACGGTTCAACCAATTGGAGCCATGTTGATTATTCCTTCCATAGGAAAATATATTTGTATTTTATTTTGTTTTAGTTTTTTTGTTATTACAAATGTGTGTGTTTATGGTTGAAAATGTTAGAGATAAATAAAGATCAAATCAAATCTAACTGAATAAGTTATCCCTCTTCTAACAAGAAAGAAAAACGTTGTTTAGCTTTAAACTATATAATGTCATTGCGTCCAGAGATTCCACCTTTGATAACTAAAGTAATGACACTTGACTAGTAATGAAACATGTCCCTTAGATCGTGCTGTCCTCCTGGTCGAACTGCTGCTAAATTCCAGATGGCCCTCCTCACTGAATATGGATTCATTGTGTAGCTGAAGTGAAGTTTGCCTATAGCCTGTCGTCTATTTCTCCGCGTTCGTTTCGATAAATGTAACGTTATGCCAATTAACTTGCAATGGTAGTAACATTACGTGTTAGTATAGAATCGAATAGAAATCCTTTAATAATCCCGAGGGAAATTCGGCACTACAGAGCAGACTATGTATCGCTCACATTGAACAACAATAAACATTTAGGTCAATATAGGACTAAAATAGGAATAACAATATAATAATATTAACAATAAGAATAAAATAGTGAACTATGGATTAATCAGTGGCAGTCTGATACGTTAGTCAGTAACGTTAGCTATAATAAGCAGCTATAACTAGAACGCGTCGATAACTCTATACAGTTCCAATATACTAACATTACACTTCTGTGATTTAAATGTGTCCTCACCTTAGACTCAGGCCCTGGGCCTGGGGTAGTATTGCTGGATGTGGATGCAGTTCATTGTTGGTCAGTTTGGGACTGTTCTCCATCTTCTGCTGTGTTCACCCTCTTCAAATAGCGCAGCATGTTTATTGTTTACAGTGCTCGCTTCACTGAGAGGATGCCACAGTGACAGTATAGCGTGTTTTTTTTATTTATTTTACTTTTCGCGGTGTTTTTGTACAGTGGAGAAAGCCTAGGTAAGAGAGATTTCCCTCACCTAGTCACCTGTTAACACGTTTTAATTTTTTGGAGCGAGATTCATTTGGGTTGTGATGCTGCTGCTGCTGCTGGAGCGCGACTGGCTGCGGAGAGGTGGGTAGGAGCTTGATGCTGCAGCGCGACTGGCTGAGGAGTGGTGGGTAGAAGCTTGATGTTGGATTAGCGTATCGCTGCCTTGGGAGACGGAGATAGACATTGGATTCGGCTAATCATGCAACGTTTAGATTCACCATTTGACAGCAATATATGCGCGCACTGACAGTCGCTAATTTACATTTCCTGTGAAAAAAAAGAAAAAATCCTCCCCGTCCCGGTTGCGTCCCAAAAAAGATTTCTGTTCGTCCCAAATCAATATTTGATCGTCCCCGGGACGACGGGGCATCGTTAGTCTCGAGCCCTGCGATACCCATCCGATACTCTCTTAAAAAACAAAAACCTGTGTTTAACCTAGCCATCTATAAAACATCAAAAACTCCCCTAAAGGAAGAAATACATACCACACATGACTCAGTTATGCAATAGTGCTGCTGCTTTTTATTTTGTTCAAATTATTTAGTTAATACGTTAATAAGACTACAGCGATTTCATGACTGCTAACGTTGTTGTCACGCTACTACTGTTCACGTGATGGCATGCTTTACGGCCTGTATCGGATCGATATCCAATCCTGTGAATTTGGCCAGTATCGGACCAATACCGATACTGAGTATCGGATTGGTGCCATCCCTAGTTCCTTTTATATTATCTCATGGTAAACTGCAGGCATTTCAAATTGAGGTACATGTGCATGTTTTAACAAATCAGGCAACCTGAACACCTAGAATAAGAAGCACACCAAAAAACAAAACACTGATATTTTTTACATTTAGTTAAATGATTAATGTTCGGTTATGACATCATACGGTGACATCACGAATGTTCCAGAACGTTCGATCATGACATCATACTCTGACATCAGACATGTTCTAGAACGTGCGGTCATGACATCATACTGTGACATCACAAATGTTCCAGAACGTTTGATCATGACATCATACTGTGACATCACAAATGTTCTAGAACGTTCAGTCATGACATCATACTGTGACATCACAAATGTTCTAGAATGTTCTATTATGACAAAATAAGATGGAATGACTTTATCTAAATCCAATCAATATTCCTAATGCCGTGTCAATGTAAGGTTATAAAAATAAACATAAACATTCATACAATACAATATAGCTTTGGCTCCTACAGTCAACATTCCCCAAAGATATATCAAACACGAAACAAACTTTGATCAGATTATAATGGAGATGTTGCACAGTGCAATCCACTGAACATTTATTGTTGAAATATGTCACTGTTGATCATGAGATGGATATAACCTATGGTTTCAAGGGATGTTAAACCTACTGTAGAATCAAAGTAAATGTTAGTGATTCAAATCCTCATTTAGAGGTAGGGGATCCACCACAGCTTGCCCTGCTGCTCTTCTCTACTTCGACACCAGCCAGAACTGGTGGAGTGTTCTCCATGGATGGTGGTGTCAGGTCCAGCATTGCCTTTTCCATCTTTTTCCTTCTCCCTGTAACCTCTGGATGCAGCCGTCTCCCTCTCCAATAGCTCATCTGACTTCACATATGGAATCTTGCCCTGTTGTTTTCTTCTCTGGTAGCTGAAACAATGGTGTATACTGTGATACTGATTCTGGTGGGCTAAATTACATACAAACTTAAGTTCAAGATATTACAGAAGAGGTCATTCCTAATCCTACTAACATGACAGTTTGAAATACACCAGAGAAAAATATACTGCATGTTACCTACCTATAGTTTTTTTTACCTTCTCTTTTCCTGGCAAGATAGTCGGCTCTTGCTGTAGGGTCTGCATTGACCCGCTGTCTGTAGTGAGCAGTCTTCTGTTTGCTTGTTTGTGCCATCTAGAAAATAGGTTAAACTAGTTAAACATGACTAATACATGTACAATTACCTAAATGGAATGTCAGGCTATACCGTTTAAAAAAAAATCTCGTAAGATTGTACAATACTAAAAAAGAAACATTAATTCCTAAATAGGAATGAAAAATTACAGAAATGTTGAAAAATATATGTATACAAAGAGTTATGCTAAAACAAAGAACTTTATGTATATAAATCATGAATAAAATATAAATATACAGAAACTACAAATACAGGACATATATCTATCATCTAAAACACTCGGCAGTGGTCGCCCCACATGATACTCGGTCGCCCAGATGATGTTTTTAAGGTCAGTCAAATATTACAGGCTAACCATTAGCTACAGAAACCAAACTAGCTAGCTCTTACCACATGTCACTATCAAATTCATCATCAAAATATAGATTTTCAGATCAAACGTATTATTCACAGTTTTGGGGCGGTCGTCCCACAAGACATCCAAAAGTGGCAACTACATTACAGCAGTTAAAAAAGAGATTTATTTGCCAATATGAGAGACTTACTAACCTGCTAGTTGTTTCTCTGGGTCCCTCACATGTGACTGGCTGATGCAACATCCTGTCCTTGAGGTGGTTTCAAAATAAAAGTCCCACAATTGTGTTTTCTTGATGGTCGCCCCAGATGATATTTCATAAAATTAACATATGCGGACAACATTCGTTTGTATATTATGATGGAAGTATATGTGCAAATGCTTCATAATTTTGTCAATGAATGCAAAACATGTTTGAAATTATGCCAAATAGGGCAAGGGAAATATTTAAATAGATTTAAAGTGATTTTAAGCCGGTTGTCCAAATAGAAGTCAATGCTGGACGGTCGCCCCGCATGGACATTTGACACTTCAGATAGCAGCAAAATTACCAATAACTCAAATGTTTGGAGGAGTTAGAGTGGGTCTGTATATGGGGAAGGTATTAGAGATACATGTAATCTTTTTATGAATTTTAATGTTTTTTTTTAAGGTAAGAAATTCAGTGGGACAGAAAAAATAGGCGTCACGTCATTGACCCAGCCCTCCATGACACCACCTAAAGAATTTTGTTTTATCCATGTTGAGAGTGAATAACAGGTATAGGCAGCGAGGTGCAATGTAGCGCTCTCTCAACATGAAGAAAATTATGTCGGTGGACCGCGCCTGGTGCTGACATACTGTAGCAAACAAGCAGTGCCAGTGTGGTATGAAATAAAAACACCAGTTCAGTAAGTCATTCAAACTTTATCTTTACTTATTATGACTGTGATGGCACCACACATGTGAACAGTAACAATGCAATTAAACTGACGTCAAATCGGAGCAAAACAAGCTGAATCCGCTTCAAGAAGACACACTACATTAGGTATATAAGAATTACAACGATACATTCATTAACTAAATAAAAAATACAATTAGGCTTTTAACCCTCTAAAGCCAGGCTTACTAAACACTAGACATGTTTTGCAAAACATGTATCTCTCGTTGCCCACAGGCTATCTGGCAGTGCGCGAAAGTACGGCATAGAATCTTGAAATATCTAGATTGGTTGTTTTCTCTGGACTGCATCCAATCTACTGTATCTATCTATTCATTATCTGTTTATTTTGTTTATTAGCAAAGGATCCCCATTAGCTGACGCCGAGACGTCAACTAGTCTTCCTGGGGTCCGAGACAACATTAAAACATTACAACATATACATTGCAATTAAAACATAATACAATTAAAACATAGCAAGACATACCAAATAAGGAAACACAACATAGCAAGACGTACCAACCGAGGAACCACAACAACATTAACACACAAACATATTATATCTAAATATGTACATCAACGGTAACATATTGCATATCTCAGCATTATCAATATTGGCTACATGTAAGATTTTAATTTATTTTTGAAGCTTGCTACACCTCTTATGTCACGTATGTCACTTGGAAGATAATTCCATGCCCTGATAGCCCTATATAAAACTGTTCTTTGCATACTGTTAGTGTTTGTATGGGGTAGAATAATCTGCCCTCTACTTGCCCCTCTGGTAAAATGCATGTGCACATTTGAGGCGTAAATTATTTTATCCGTGATATATTTAGGACTGTGGGTTGTGATCACTTTATGAAAACAAATTAAAAGGTTGGCAGAAAGTATTTTCTCAACACTCCTCCAACTAAGACGTTCATGCATTTGAACAACACTAGTCCTATATGAACAACCAAGAACGAGTCTTGCTGCCTTATTTTGTACCACTTGTAACCTATTTAGCGACTGCTTTGAAGCAGAAGCCCACACTACAGAACAGTAATCCAAGTGGCACAAAACCAAAGCACAAACAATCTGATTAAACAGTGCAAATGGAAGGAATGGTGCACATTTCCTGGCAGTAGCAATAGCTCTACCCATTTTAAAAACAGTTTTGTTTATGTGATCAGACCATGATAAAGTACTATCAAGCCAAAGGCCTAGAAGCTTAGTTTTTTCAACCTGATGTATAGGTTGACCTGCAATTTGTAGAACCAATGTAGGTTTACATGCCAATCTTTGATTGGTCCCAAAAAGCATACAAACAGTTTGATATGTTAAGCACCAGCTTATTTGTTTTTATCCAGTCATATAAAATGTCCAATTCACCAGCCAAAACCTGATTGAGCTCAGAGTTTGTAGCTGCAGCATAATAAAGGGTTGAATCATCAGCATATAAAGTCAGACTAGCCTGATGAATAGAAAAAGGCATATCATTAGTAAAAATAGAAAATAAGAGGGGCCCCAGGCAACTCCCCTGTGGGACACCGCATTCTAACCCTCTACTGCCTGACAAAGCACCATTAAAATAGACCCTCTGAGACCTCGATGACAAATAACTCCTAAAAAATAAAATTGCTGAGTTATTAAAACCATAGCAAATTAGTTTTTGTATTAAAAGATTGTGATCAATCACATCAAATGCGGCACTGAAGTCTAACATAATAGCACCCACCAGCATTGAACTATCGATAGCTGAAAGCCAACTATCAGACATTTGTGTCAAAGCAGTACTGGTCGAATGACCTGCCCTGTATGCATGTTGGTGTACAGTTGTTATGTCATTAGCTGAAAAGTAGGCCTGGACTTGCTCAGACACAATTTTTTCCAGTAATTTACTGAGAACGGGTAAAATGCTAATAGGCCTACTGTTGGGACCTCCAAAAGGTAATTTAGCATCTTTAGGAAGTGGAATGATCTTTCCCTCCTTCCATAACAAAGGACACATGCCACTGATTAAACACCTATTAAAAATGTGACAGATTGGTGCAGAGATATGAGACACAGCTATTCTCAACAATTTGCTATCCAGGTGGTCATTACCAGTGGATTTAGAGACTGGTAGAGAGCGCAATAGCCTATCCACAGTCACAATATCCACCTGTTGGAATTCAAAGACACAGTTTTTATCCTTCATAATGTGTTCTTTTATCAACACATCAGAGTTGTTATTGACAGTATTATCCATTCCCTGCCTAAGCTTGGACACCTTGTTTACAAAATAGTCATTAAAATAATCAGCAATGTGAAGAGGCTTAGTCAGATAAATACCACCTTCTGATTCCACAAACGAAGCCAGGGCAGATTTTTTACCCATGATTTCATTCAGTACATTCCAGAGTTTTTTACTGTCCCTACTGCTTTCTGAGATTTTCTGCTTATAATAGGTTCTCTTACTTAATCTGTTAATTTTAGTAACCTGGTTTCTTAATTTACAGTAATGATTTCTATCTTCAATTAGACCTGATAAAAACGAAATCTTCTTGGCCTCATCTCTTTGCAACATTAAGTCCTTTAAAGAGTTATCAATCCAAGGAGCACATTTCGCTTTGACAGTGAACTTTTTTAAAGGGGCATGTTTGTTCACAATTGTCATTAAATAATCCATAACTATATTTAGAGCTACCTCAGCATCATCTACAGACCTCACATCCTTCCACTGAACTGAACCAAGATCATCCAGAAAAGCCTCCTCACTAAATTTCTTATAGGATCTTGTAAGTACAATTTTAGCCCTGCCCTTTGGTAGTTTGGTTCTCCTGGAAACAGCAATAATATTATGACCACTGAAGCCAACTGGGATAGACACAGGTATGGAACACATTTCAGGATTATTAGTATAGATATGGTCTATACATTTGGAAGTGGTGATTCCATGACATTAACAGATATCCTTGTAGGTAGAGACATAATTTGAAATAATCCACAGGTGTTTGTAATGGATTTAAGCTTGGTACTCAGATAACAATTATCTGAGAGCCAATCAACATTTATATCTCCCAATAAATACAATTCACAGTCTTCTTCAGTAACCCTATCCAACATATCACACAATCTATTGAAGTAACGGCTATCCGAGCTAGGGGGCCTATAACAGCAACCAACCAATATGGGCTTTAGGTGTGGCAGCTGTACCTGCAACCAGATGGCCTCAATATCACTGATGTCAATGTCATTTCGTAGTTTTACCGGAAATAGATCACATATATATAATCCCACTCCTCCCCCAAATCGGTTCCTGTCCTTTCTATATAAAGTAAAACCAGTTATAGCCATACTAGAGTTACAGATAGAGTCATCCAAATGCGTTTCTGACACAGCAAGAATATGTATCCTATTAGCCTGTAAGAAGAGAGCCAGCTCATGTGTCTTATTCCTAAGACTACATATATTAATGTGGGCAAAGATTAAGCCCTTAGGTAAATTGCCCATAGACATGATGTAGAAAATACCACACATATGTTAAAAAATACTCAAGAAACACCACAACAACCCAGGACACACATACATGGTCATCAGACATCACTTGGAACGGGATGTTGCTTTCAATGAGGATAGTTACCATAGCAACCATCGTCGCGTGTGTACCGTCACAAGCCTGCGCCATTGTTTACTGCAGTCAGAAACACGTTAGCGTCCAGCCTGTGCTTTTTCATCACCTCCCGTCAGCCAATATGTGATGTCGGAGTTGCGATACATCTGTCCATCGATGAAGAGTTTATCGATGAACAGACGGGTCTTTTTATTGCTGTTTCTGGCGTCCGTCATGATTGGATGTAGTAAACGTCGTCTCCTCATAATCTCTGATGGATATTGATCCGTGATCGAGAAGGTAGAGCCTTTCAACTCTCTGCCTCTCTCCATGATGGCGTGCTTCATTCTGGACTCAGTTACCATCGCCACTATGGGACGAGACTTCTGGACCCCAAGCTTGGATTGTCCAAGACGGTGCACTCTGCAGAAGCGGATTGCGTCTGCGTCTGGCTTCATCATCTTGAGACTGTCCACCAAGAAAGACCGAACGATCTGCTCCGACTTTATGTAAGCTCCCTTACCTCCTCTTTCTTCACCACTTTGTTCAGGAAGCCCATGTATGATTATATTGTCTCTCATGCTTCGGTTCTGAAGATCCAGGACATCATTCGCTGTTTTATAGTTGTCTGTCACTGTGTGTCTGTCACTATAGCCAATGTAAATGCTGCGGCTACGTGGCGTAGTGGGCAAGGCACTCGCCACGAAATGCTGGAGTCGCTGGGCTCGCCTGTTCGAGCCCAGCGCTCCACATTTGCTTTCAGTTTAGCTGGTCGTCCATACTAATACACATTGGCCGTATTAGGGGGTGGGAAACTGATGGGTGGGGATCGGGCGTTGTGGACAGCGACTCCTACAGGTCGGTTGGTGCGCCTGCGCAGTAGAATCAGGAAGTGTCGGGGGCAGCGTGAGCCTCCCACGCGTTACTCCTCGCCACTGAGAGATCGAGCTGCGCAGGTGAAAAGATACCGGAGGGGACTTGTGTTATGTATGACTTAGTCCACATTGCAGCTGGCTTGTGGGAGGCAAGAAACAGCGTTCGTGACAGGGGAGGGTTGAATTGGATGATACGAAATTGTGATGGGAGAAAAATATAGAAAATGGGAGAAAAAGTGGATAAAAAAAAAAAAGCCAATGTAAATGCTAGAAATGGTCACGTGGGCTGGGAGAACCAATGGACAATTCCCATTTGTTCTCAATAGTCCAGTGCGCTCCGCAGAACGGGCCGTCAGACAGACACGTTGGTTGTGCGTAATGGAGGCGAGAGAGAGGCGCTTGTCTCTGGTTTTATAATAAAATGGCAAAAAGACAAAGAGGTATAATGTTCAGTGCAACCATTGAATCCAGTAATACTGTGATGTGTCCTATGTCTGGGAGGATGGGGTAATAATTATGAGAATAAAAAGTATTAGAGGCGGCTGGGTGGCGCAGCGGAGATTGCGCGTCACCAATGCAAGAGACTCCGGTCTCGTATCCGGGTGTCAGCATTGCCTCCGGCTTGGGCCAGCCGTCATACTAACTCAATTGGCAGAGTTAGAGGGTGGATGTCGATGGGTGGGGATTTGGACGTTGTGGACAGCGACTCCTACAGGTCGGTTGGGGGACGCCTGCACAGCAGAGACAGGAAGTAGCGGGGGTAGTGTGAGCCTCCCATGCGTTACACCTCGCCACTGAGAGTCTGCGCTGGCAGGTGAAAAGATGTGACAGGCTGCCTCCTCGTGTACCGGAGGGGACACATGATGCAAGGCTTCTATCCTCCCTACAAACGACCAGTGGGGGGCATAGTCGAGCAACGTTCAAGACAGGGGAGGGGATAATTGGAATCGCGAAATTGGGATGGGAGAAAAATAGAAAATAAAGAGAAAAAGTGGATACAAAAAAAGAGAATAAAAAGTATTCCTATGTCAAATCATTAATTAATTAGACTGCTACATGGTCAGTCCACACATTTTACTCAAAGTATTAAGAGCGATGCACTGCTCTGTTGCTATGCACTGCTCTGTTGTATGTTAGAACTTTGTAAAGAAATTGAAAGTATTAAGAGCGATGCACTGCTCTGTTATATTTTATTGAACTATTTTATCACACTTTTTACTGTCCGTTCTATTTTTATAATTTTTTGCCTGTTTTTAAACTGAATCAAACCGCACTTGTTTACTCTGTCTATTCTATTTTATTATTTTTATTACTGAATAAATAAAACTGAACCGTAAACAGAGAGGCCTATTGGGATGCTAGATCCTAATGTGAAAAACTGTGATTTACCTTACCTTGCTACCTCTTTTTCATGCTCGCTTATGCCTGTATTTTTTACTGCTGTGAAGCACTTTGAACTGCAATTTCTGTATGAAAAGTGCTATACAAATAAAGTTATTATTATTATTTATTATATATAATAATGGAAAGTAGAAAAAACTGCTGGTTTACAGTAGGGCTGACCCCTATTAGTCGACTAATCGGTCGAAAGGAGCCGTAGTCGACTGCCAACCTCTTAGTCGAATACAAAAAAAAATATTTAATTTAAAAAAAATGTATCATTCTTTCCAAAAGAAACAAGGCCTATAAGCGTGGCTAACGCTAATGGCACGCATACCAGAGGCTAACTGCCTAAGAAAACAGGCACAGAGGCACTGAAAGAGGATTTCACCCATCTAATGAACACACTAGACTAGACAAATATCAAGATGTATCCATCAGTGAACCAATTGCATGCTTTTGCAGAGGACAAGAAGCATTCAGTCGACTCCTTCAGACATTAAGCACCCCCACAGCCCAAATGGAATGATAAAATGTAAAAAAAAAAAATATATATATATATTATATTATACTTTATTTTTTTATTTTTTTTAGTCGACACATTTTTGCCAATCATAGTCGACTATCCAAATCCTTAGTCGGGGACAGCCCTAGTTTACAGTTTATTATGCCACCTATGCAGCAAATTTATTTGTATCCATTTTCTGCCTCTGCCAAGGTGGTCTGTCACAGAATTAAAACAAATTCACTATCAATTTATTAAATTAGCCATTGTTTTTGGTTCTGGCCCACCATATAATGGCTTGGAAAAAGATTTGGCCAGAGGCCAAACTTAAATGCCGACCCATGATATAGAGGCTAATCTCCACCTCATCCCCTGTTGACCTACTGTAGTCTAGTATACACTCAACAACACACACTGATTACACTAACAGATGGCAGGACAGTCCACAATAGAAATACATAATGGTTAAGATTAAAATACCACTATATGAATATTGCAACCAGACACTGTATACTGTATACACATACTTCTTTACATTAATCATAATTAACCCCCATAACTCTGTGGGGGGTCCAGCTGAACCAGGTGTCTGGCTATGTGGGAGGTCCAGCTGAACCAGGTGTCTGGCTGTGTGGGGGGTCCGGCTGAACCAAGTGTCTGGCTGTGTGGGGGGTCCGGCTGTGTGGGGGGTCTGGCTGAACCAGGTGTCTGGCTGTGTGGGGGTCTGGCTGTGTGGGGGGTCTGGCTGTGGGGGGTCTGGCTGTGTGGGGGGTAGGCTTGGGCGGTATGACGGTATTACGGTATACCAGGGTATTTATAAATCCCGACGGTATTGAAAATCAATACCGTCCAAATCACAGATGCGCTTCAGTTTCTATTACAGTGAAACAGAGTTTTGAGTGTAGTGCACACACGCGCCAGCAGAGGGCGAGACCATTCCTCACTAGTGGAGCGAGTGAACGGTGTTCACGTTTTAAGGTAATGTTGCGACAGTGCTGTGAAAATACCGTAAAGCGTTGTGGTTGTTGTGCACTGGTGGAGCAAGCAAATAATCTGTCTCTTATTATATGTGAACTAAAGAGTACAAGGTTTACACAACAGCCCCCACCCGCTTTTTATTGTATTTGTACCTGTACTGTCCTCTGTCAGCTGTTTATCTCTCTCTGTGAGCTTGATTAACTAGTGTTAGCTCACGTTAGCTAGCGTTAGCTCCGCGGCTAATTTTAGATTACCCTGAACTAAATCAATGACTAGGTTATAAAGCATTCGAGTAGTTTTCACTGCACATAGAAGTAGCCAAACAGCGGGAGCATTTCGGGAGCATATGACTAAAACCCAGGCAATTTCGAGCCCTTAAGGAATAAAGCCGTACAGTCCCCGCTGAAATGAAGGTTCTGCATGCAGTAACATCTCCGTCTTTTAATACACTTATATCGTACAGTAACGTCAAATAAACACGTACAGTCCCAGCTGAAATAAAGGTTCTGCACGCAGTAACAGCTCCGTCTTTTAATACACTTATATCGTACAGTAACGTCAAATAAACACGTACAGTCCCCGCTGAAATAAAGGTTCTGCATGCAGTAACAGCTCCATCTTTTAATACACTTATATCGTACAGTAATGTCAAATAAAGACGTACAGTCCCCGCTGAAATAAAGGTTCTGCACGCAGTAACAGCTCCGTATTTTAATACACTTATATCGTACAGTAACGTCAAATAAACACGTACAGTCCCCGCTGAAATAAAGGTTCTGCACGCAGTAACAGCTCCGTCTTTTAATACACTTATATCGTACAGTAACGTCAAATAAAGACGTACAGTCCCAGCTGAAATAAAGGTTCTGCACGCAGTAACAGCTCCGTCTTTTAATACACTTATATCGTACAGTAACGTCAAATAAAGACATACAGTCCCCGCTGAAATAAAGGTTCTGCACGCAGTAACAGCTCCGTCTTTTAATACACTTATATCGTACAGTAACGTCAAATACAGTCCCCGCAGAAATAAAGGTTATGCACGCAGTAACAGCTCAGTCTTTTAACACTTTCCGTGCCAGCCTCCGTGTCCTATTTACCCTGTTGAATGCCACCGCTCTATTTAATGACAGAGTTCTCATATTTGCGAACGCATAAACTATATCTTAAATTATGGCTATGTGTCTAATACGACCGTCGCTTATCAATGACTTGTTTGCAGTCACATTGTTGAAACGGATTGTTTTTTAATCGGTTCATTTCCGTTTTATACCATTTTGAAAAATGCTAGTTTTTTTAAACGTTCAGAAAAAAAAAGATTCTGCCGGAATCGCGCTTTACTGTAATACACAAAACACGTTGTAATTTTTCTGCCTATTTATGGATCGTTTTCAAATAAACGCTAGATTATCGATAGTATATGTGTATTTATGCACGCTATAGAAGCTGGCTGAAAAATCCATTATCTTATTTCCTGATCAGCTACACACACTCACAGCCACATACACACATAGGGGACACGTTGATATATAGGTGAAAACAGCTCTGATTATCCCAATACTGGTAAAATAGATTCCTTACCTCAGATCAGATGTTCTCCAAAAAGATTATTCCAATTCCTGATCGCCATTCCAAATATCGATCGCGTTTATTGATCCAACTCTGGGTGGTCAAAAGACATATTCCACGCTGTTCTGATGGTGGGCAATGACTTGGATCGTCTCCGGTTACTTGCCTGACAAGTAAAATGTGGAATCCGGACTCTTTTTTCCCCATGCGTTTCATTCAATCCAATCCAATGGGGTGCAGTACCATCCGGAGAGACGATAGGGGGCGGTATTTTCCCTGTTCGAGCTCAGACAGATCCCCACTGGTAACGTGAGGCTATATTGATGAAATATGAATGGAAATAGCTAATAAAAAAAATAACAATTAAATTACGAGATTTCTCGTCGTTGGCACTCAACGGTTGGCATGAACTAACAAGATTTCCCGTCGTTGGCACTGAAAGTGTTAATACACTTATATCGTACAGTAACGTCAAATAAACACGTACAGTCCCCGCTGAAATAAAGGTTCTGCACGCATTAAGAGCTCCAAATAAACACGTACAGTCCCCGCTGAAATAAAGGTTTGCGTGCAACAGATTCTAACGTGTCTGTTTAATTTCTGCACAAGTCAACAGCTCCTGCCAGCCAAGACAGCCAGCGACCGCTCTGAAACCGATTGATTGATTGATTGATTGATTGATTGATTGATTGATCAAAATAATTTCATGGTTTGTGACAATTCTACAATTATGCCATAATAACTAACAACAAATCAGTGAGTGTTAGTCTTGGGACATAATGATGACAAGAGAATTATTGTATTGGAGAGACTGCATTATCCCTTTCACTGCCGCACTACCAAACGGTTAACCCTTTCACTGCCACACAACACCAGGTTAACCCTTTCACTGCCACACTACAGATATTTAATGAGCATCTATCTCATTAGCGCCACTCTCTGTCACCACTGTGAAGTTTATTAACCAGTGTTGTGGCTATGTTTGTGAAGAATATGTTTAAGTATTTGGCTACATCCAGCTTGTCTGTGATGAGAGTGTTTTCTGTCTTTATGTTTATGTTTGTAAATCTGGTTTTTATTTTTTTTGCTGCAGCCTAGTTGGTTGTTGAGTAATTTCCAAAGTTCACAGGGTTTGTTTTTGTTTTCCTCAGTTTTGTCATTGATGACATTTTTTTTGTGGATTTGTTCATGGTGTTTACATCATTTCTTAGTCTGTTTATTTGTATTTTGAGTTCATCCATGTGGGCTTGGAGAACACTGTTTGGGCTTGTGGCAAGCTTTGTCTGACTTTTATGAAGTTCAGAGCATTTTTTGTCTCTGGTTTTCATAGCGGTCAGTATTTCAGAGTGCATCCATGGTTCAGCACGATTTTTAACCCTGGTGGTTCTTAGGGGGGCCATGTTGTTAAGTATTGTGAATTTGGTTTTGAATCCAAGCTATGTTTCTTCAACTAGTGTACCACTGAGCTCATCTGACCAGTCCAGGCTCTCCAGTTCTTGGTTAAAGGCCTCTCTAGAGTAGGTTTTGAGGTCCCTAGATGTGACTGTTTTGTGACAGCCGGCCTTTTATTTTAGCTTTTTGCGGGTACAGAATATCATATAATGATCTGTTGACAGAGTCTGGCTATGGGGCGACAATAATGTGGTCATGAGGCATGGTTTTTACCTTCAGCCTTTAACACTTTCAGTGCCCAGCAGGGGGCGCACATTTAGTGCTTGAATGCCCACCATCCACTGCAATGTTAGCATTAATATTGCCTAATCTATGTTTTAAATTATGGCTATGTGTCTAATCTGCCCGTCCCATTATCAATGACTCATTTCCAGTCAACATTGTCGAAGCGGATTGTTTTTTTATCGGTTCATTTCCGTTTTATAGCATTTTGAAAAGCCCTCGTTTTCCGGAGTTTTTTTTTCTCATCCATTTTCATTGAGTCCAATCCAAAATGGTGCATTACCATCTGGGAGACGATAGGGGGCGCTTTTTTCACATCTGAGCGCCTGGCGGGGCAGGGTTACCAACGGTAGACTAGGTTGATGAAATATGAATTCAGATCGCTAATAAAAAAATTATCCGAGAATTCTCGTGATGGGCATTCAAAGTGTTAATCGTGGTTTATTATTTACATGGCAAGGCAACATTACATGAGTTATCCTCTCCGTGAGAGGCAGGTGGGAAAGAGATAGAGGGGGAGGAGACATATCCTTAAATACTCTCCACCTGGTGGTAGCATTAGTGGCTCTGCCTATAGTGCCCTCTAGTGGAAACAGTTATGTACAGCAGGGTTTCCGTTAGAATTTTTTTTTGCCAGCCTCAGTGTCCGGTAGATTTCAATCTACCGGTCAAATGAGAGAAATTCCGGTCAGCGTTTATTGAGCTTAAAAACAATTGATAGGCAAAAGAATGACAACAAAACAAAAGAATGACATCATCAAGGCATGTAGATTTATAATATTTTTACGTAAAACTAGGCTACTTTTGCGTATAAAGTCATTATATTCCAAATAAAATAAGTCCAGAGACTCCGTGCTGCTGCCGACTTTAAATCAAATAGGTGTCTGTGGGCAGTCGCCCGACATTAATAAACAGCAGTCTGTTATAATCACATTTTTATGAGCTAACGAATTCCGTTATATTGGACATTTGTATTAATTATATCAAGCGAAGAACTGAGAAATTTGGCAGAGAGAGACAGCAACATTATCGTGGGTTTGCGTGACGACTCTCTCTCTCCACCTCCCAACGACTTATTTGCGAGAGTATGTCGATGCAGAGCAGCAGATTCAGCTGTTTTCTGGCTCTTTTCTGGCTCTATCTGGGGACCGCACAGCAGCGCCCCCCACCCAACAGCTGAATTGCCAATGGCTGAATTGGAGTACTGCACTGTGCCGCTGCTGCTCCGGCTCTGCAGCTTCACATGCACTCGCACACCCAGCACTAAGCTCTCGCTGACAACGTCGTTGTCATTATTAGAAGCAACGATGAAACAAATGTAATGATTGTTTTGTTCATCGCATAGGCTATTTAATTTTAGCCTATTTTAATACAATTCAAATAATCAAATTGTGCTTAGACTCAGGGAATTATTTTCACCGGGCATTAAGACCGGAGAGATTAAATATGTCGGACTTCAACAGATTTTGCCGGTCAAATACCGGTAATTACCGGCTAACGGAAACGCTGATGTACAGTCAGTGGAAACAGTTGTGTACAGTTAGACAGTTACTTGCAATCCTACATATAACCTCTAACTTTAACACTCCCACATAGGGTTGTATAGCACACTGTATAACTTCTTCAAAAACTATTTACAAGGAAAATAATACAGTTCAGAACATCAAAAAGAATATGGCAGGTAATATTTACACACCAAACATGACCTCTGCAAATCTTTTCAATTTCAGTTTGGAAGCAGGTTTCGTCATAGCGTCTGCTACCATGTCGTCTGTTGGACAATAAATCAGTGTCATTCTTTCTTCTCTGATGACAGATCTGATTAAATGATATTTTATATCGACATGTTTACATCTCTGCCGGCACACAGGGTTTCTAGCAATCGCATTCCTGTATTGTCATAGCTAGAGCCATATATTCGGCTTCACAAGTTGATAGTGCCACTGTGGGCTGCTTCTTTGATTTCCACGAAACCAGTGCGCTGTTTGTGTTCAAACTCACACAATATCCTGTGGTACTTCTATCTGTGGTGTCAGCTGCCCAGTCTGCATCACTGTAGGCTTTAAGCCCTAAGCCCTCGCTGCTCTTTCTGAAACACAGTTGTTTATCTGCTGTACCTTTGAGATAACGAAAAACATGTTTTGCTGTAATTCAGTGCTCCTCTGTGGGGTCAGCAAAATGCTGTGACAATTTGCTCACTACAAAACATAGGTCAGGGCGAGTACATGTTGTCAAATAAATGAGGTTACCCACAGCTTTTCTGTACATTTTTACATCTGTCAGTTTCTGAGCATCCTCCTGGTAGTCTAGTTTTTGATCACATGGTGTTTCCCTTGATCTACATTCTTGCATGTCAAAACGTTTCAGGATCTTTTCCACATATCTCTTCTGGGATATTTTTACACAATTGGCAGACTGTTCAAAGTCCATGCCTAGAAAATGCTTTAACCTTCCAAGGTCTTTCATTTTGAATCTGGTGGAGAGCATACATTTCACCTGTTCTAGGTTTCTAGTGTTGTGTGCTGCAATGATCAAATCATCCACCCAAATGACGATGATCACTTTTCCTGACTCTTTTGACTCCCTTGAGTAAACACAGGGGTCTACTGGGTTCTGTAGGAAGTGATCTTCAATGAGACATGTATGAAGCATCTCGTTCCAATTTCGCCCAGACTGTTTCAGGCCGTAAATGGATTTTTCTAGCTTACACACTAGCTTCTCTCCTTTCTTTTCGTAACCTTCAGGTTGTTCCATATATATCTCCCTATCTATGGGCGTGTGCAGATAGGCTGTCTTCACATCCATCTAATGTAAAATCAAATTGTCCTCAGCTGCTTTCTGCATCACTACCCTTACACTGGTCAGATTTGCTGTGGGGGAGAATGTTTCACCGTAGTCTATCCCCTCCCTCTGACTGTAACCTTTAGCTACAAATCTCGCTTTGTACTTGTCGTGGCCTTCAATACCCTCCTTGATTGAGTAAACCCATTTCCCTCCCACTGTCTGTCTGCCCTCTGGTAACTTGGTTAGAGTAAAGGTGTGGTTGTCCTCTAGGGACCTCATCTCCTCATCCATTGCTCTCTCCCATTTACTTGATTCAGGGGACACTATGGCCTCTTTAAAGGTCTGAGGTACCCCACTGACTACTCTGTAGCAGTAATCAATGGTGGTAAGTGTACTGTCATCCTCGTCACTTCCTCTCCGGGCATAGTCTGTCAGATACTTTGGGGGTTTGTGTTCCCTTGGGGTATACCTCCCACTGCTTGGGGCACGAAACGTCACCCTCGGGTGCTCCTCGTCATCGCCCTCTGGGGGTGGCTGACCTTCTGTCTGCACGACCGTGCTAAGTACACTAGGCTGAGGTGTCTCTGTTTCTTCACACCTTACTCTGGAGTCCAGCTCTGGCTCCTCTGTCTGTGTCTCGTTCTCACATGTTGTCTTTGTGACAAACTTGACTAGCCTGTGTTTCTGCACTCCCCCTTTACCGGGATAATAAACTAGGAAAGCGGGGCTTCCTTTGTCGTGCCCTACAAAGAGTCCTTTTTCACATCTGTACTCAAGCTTTCCTCTGTCCTGCAGGTAAGCATAACACACTGATCCAAATTTGTGCATTCTAGCTAGATTACACTTCTTTCCTGTCAGTGCTGTATACGGGGTGGTGCCTGTGTGCTTAGTAAAGCACCTGTTTCTGGTGTAAGCGGCTTCTTGCACCGCATAATGCCATAGACTCTTAGGTAAGTTACTGTCTACTAGCTTACACCTAGCCATTTCGAAGAGAGTGCGCCATTCCCTCTCTGCCACTCCGTTCTGGTGTGGGGAATATGGACATGACGTCTCGTGTCTTATCTTGTTCCTTCTCAACAGTGATTGGAACTCTCTGTTTGTGAACTCCGTTCCGTTGTCGGACCTCAAGCATCTTATGTTACCATAAGGGGCTACGGCTGCCAGTAATTTCTCCGTGGCCTGGAGTGTGTCACTCTTTGCTTTGAGAAAGTAAACAAACACTGCCCCTGTATACACATCTGTAAAAGACTGTACATATCTAAATCCTCCTATGGACTCGTTTCTTACTGGACCGGCTAGATCTGTGTTAACTAGCGCAAGTGGTACCTTTACTTTTTCTGTGGGATTTCTGTTTCTCGATTGAGTAAACTTCCCCTTTATGCACACTACACATTCTTTGTCAGGTCTACGCTTTTCACCTTCAATGTGCATGCCTTCTGTCACTGCTTGCAGTTTCAGTAAATCCTCGTAATTACAATGACCCATAATCTCATGCCATGTCTGAATATCGTGACTGACAGTCACGCTACACATATCATTATTATCATTACACTTGTCGTTGTCATTACACTCTGTTTGCAGATAATACATTCTCTGGTACACCTTTATGTTAAATTGCGTACCGTTAGGCTCTACAAGAAAATGTTTACCTTCATCGAAGAATACTTTGGCACCGTTCGCAGTAGCAGCTATTACAGAGAATAGTCCTTGTGGGAACGATGGTACGTAGAGAGCGTTTGTCGTATAATCCTATCAATATCTAAGGTTATTGTACAGTACAATGAGATCGCTATCTGGAAGGAGGAAGGAAGGGTCATAAGTGATAGAATTTGGTCTCCTCATCTGACTTCCAATATAGCCAGCAAGGAATAAACGTGCAGTCCAGACAGGAGAGTTCGAATTCAAACTCATGGGATTTATTTGTCTCGGCGGCCCAGAGTGAATAAAAAGGTTGCTTTTCACATACAAGGATTATCAGAATACATTAACATGTCTGTTTTGTACAAAGCATCAACAAGGTTTGCATCTCAAAACCCCAACATGTACATACAACAGTCATTGTTAACATCAATGAAAATAGAGAATTTACTGTAAGCCCCTTTTCATATGAGTAAGCCTGGTTTCTAAGATAAGTTACATTCTAGTCTAACCAACCATGGGACCATCCAGCTTACTTACATGAAAATCAGCCAACAGCATTCTCTGGGTGGGGGAGGGAGCGGGGAGCCACAGACCTGGGGGCGGTCTGGGCTCCTGAATTAATTCTATGTTCGCTCTTATATACTATAATTTCCCACCAATAGTAGCCCATTTTAATAATACGCTTGGTCCAATCCGGTTGGTTCTTCTGGAAGGGCGGTCCGCCCCTCCCCCTGGTTTCCTCTGTGGGGGCTGGCTGCCCCCACCTCCTTGATCTCCTGTGTGGGTCTTCCTTCAGTAAACAGAGGGGGCCGCCGATGGCCCCCGTCGGTGTGGGTCCTTTGATGAGTACAGAGGAGGGCGCTCTTGATGGCCCCCCTCCTTGGCTGCTCAAATCTCCTCTAAATGAATATATAACTTTAACATTCCTTCTATATGGTTATAGATGTCTAATATCACCCAAGTACAGTCAGTGCTTTCTAGACTGATACCAGACATCATATGAGACTACACCAACCTTTATTTACCAGACTGAAACTCTGTAATATAACTGTGATACATATACCAGGATTCTTAATTCTAAATATCTATATAGATGTTTTTATTGGGTTCTTTATAGAGTTGTCAATCCAATCAAAGCCAATCAAGTATCATGCTTTTTCATTTAACTTTGAACCATGTCCTTATTGATTAATGATCTTTAATCCTGTCTTATACTTATCAGAGCCAGTTATCTGGTCTCTGCTGTCGGTGCTGACATGGGTGTGACTTTTCAGTTTCTTTGTTCTAGTGTTGCTAGAGGGGGTTGAAATAACTCCCAGTTAAATAGTTCCTGCTGTTATCTGATGCAACTGTCTCTAGTATCGTTCCTCTTTTAGCCCTGCAGTCCACTCTGCTGCTAAAAAGTATACAAGGCATAATGTTATGGTTTTCTAATTATTCACACATATTAGTTATGGAATTCAAGGTCAATATCACCACAGTCCTCACTTTGGCAATCATTATTGTCATAAACAGTATATTGACTTGATTTTCTATACATACTAACCATACAACATAACAAAAACCATAATTTTTTCAAATTTCTCAATTTTTCTCAATTTTTTTTTTTCATTATTCTTTGGTACATATCATCAATGCATTTTTGCTCCTCAAGGCTCATTAGCCAGAGGCCCACCCTTTAAACAACAACTTTTGGGCTTGTTGAAAACAATAAAACAATTTATTTTAATCTACAAATTACACATTAAAATATAATAAATCACAACTTTAAAACCCACTTTCCTTAATCTATATGAACGTTTGTTTCCACACTCTTTTAGATGATCTGGTTGAGAGAAACATACATTAGTATCACAATATTCATTTTACATTCATTTTTCCCTCTCCTGCTAATTATTTTCTTTCCTAAAACAGCACAATCACATCTGCATAATCCATCAATTGGTCTTCTCATCTATCCACCCCCCTTATGACCATATCATGGTCATATAACCTACCTCCTCGTCGTCACAGCACCAGTCGGGCAGGGAAGGCGGAGAAACACCCAAGGAGAAAAAAATTTCACCACATCCTCACTTTGGCCATAATCTACCTATAATAATCTACCTATGTGTACGCCTCTATGCTTCCACCCTGCGTTGTGTTAATCTATCCGCCCTCTGCCTGCGCCTTCTACCAAATCACATGTGCACAAACAGAGACCATCAGTAGCTACTGCTTAGTTACCTCCCGTCCTCCACACCAACCAAATTCCACATTCCACAGAGGCCCTTGCTCACCTTTCATGCACAGTTTCAGACCGGCCTTGCCTCCCCCTTCCCCCCATGCTAGCCAGCCTCAGCCGTAGCAACTGTTGTAGGCCCGTGATCCCGTCATATTTTGATCTATGACTGTCCTTCCTCGGATTTACAGACGGCTCTCTCAGTCTGGACGCTTCCCAAACCTGCGTCCGTTTTGGCCTCTGTTCTCGGGGCTATGATGAAGGAGGGGCTAGCGTCCACAAGCGACCTCTTTCCACAATCTAATAATTTCCCACAGGAAATAACTGAACAGGTTCACTCCACTGTGTCGTAATCTAATGAAATGTATTCATACTCAACATTTATGACTCCTCTACATGTGTCGTTCCGCTTCCCCCCCTCGACTGAATCTGTGAGGGAAAAAACACAAAGCAAATCCTTTTACACAATATGTCAAATACTTTTAAGAGAAGCCAATGATAACTCATATGCAAATGTGATGGAACCACTTAGCTTTTGCTGTCATCCTGTCCTGACGTCATTACTCCTTTCACCAGCTCTCCCCTCTCTCACCCAGACCATGAAAAGCAGATGAGAAATAAAAACAAAAGACAAATAATTAACAAAATATCTCAATAAACCACATCCTTCAATCACATGTTTTGCATCTCCACATGTGAAATTACCATTCATACCTAAAACAGTAAAGCAATAAAAATAACAAGCACCAAACATTAAAATCAAAGGTTCTTAAACAAGAAAAGAAAAACCCAAAATAAACCAAACACATCCTCCTATTACAGACGTGGCAGACCACTTGTGAATGATCCATGCATACCAAAAAAATATTAAAGGAATAAAAACAACAAGCTTCAAACTTCACATGCACACAACCTTTCCACTCCTGATGACCCACATGCACTCGTCTCACACTCATCATCATCACACAACTGTTCCAAACATGTCCTTGTGACTTGACAGCTCCACAGGCTCCATACAAACACATCCAGTCCAGAAAAGTACAGATAAAAAAATAGAAAAATAAAATGATATGATCTAAATCCAATCACCCATCCACACACAACAGTGGCTGTCAACTTCTAAGACATTCAAAAGAAACAAACTTGAATGAAAGCAGTGATTAAAATTAAAACACCGCTTTTAAAATAAAACCTAAATCTTGACACTCAAACCAAGTGAAATGATACAAAGTAAACGCTTTCATCCAACACGCCACAGCCATACAACACATTCAATTCTGAAAATTAGAGTTCTCAGAAAGGAAAGAAAAGCTAAAATCAGTCACTAAAAGTGGTCAGTTGGCTCACCACAAGACCTAACATCCTGTCTACTGTTAGGCCTAACTAGATAACAGACTCGGTCCACTCTTTGTCATCTCCAGCCCCAATCATTCACTAAAAAGAAAAAACATAGACAATAACAGACCACTCTCATCATTCACAGTCACTCTGATCATTTCAACCACACACCTCTTCCCAACATATATTACACATCTCACAAACAAATACTTTCAACCTTCTCCCACACTTGTTAATCAACCAGAGACAAGGACACTGGTTAGTATCCCTTCCTGCCTCACTCAGCTTTCCTTGCTCTCAACCTCAGGCTAACCCAATATACTTCACTTAGACTCCTACCCTCACTTCCAAGATGGACTGGAATCCATCTTTAATTCAAACCTATCCATGCATTCCAGTGCACAGGCAGATTCAAATGATTCCCTCACCAAATAGTCACCATTCAAAAGTCATAAACCAATTGAATGATTGTCTTATTGATTTTTATCGCTCGCCCTCCAGCTGTTTCCTGAATTAGCCCCCTGTCTCATCCTTCTGTCACCTCCCGTCTCCCTCATGCTGCCTTTGTATTGACCCCTTACAACCACGTCCTGTTTCCCTGTCGTAAAAATATCTGTCATCTGTTATCACATTCTGACCCTTCCCCCTATCTTCACCAGCTGTGACCTCCCTCCTGGCGCATCTAATCTGACCAGGCTTGCTCCGTCATCCTGTCGCAAAAACAGCCACTGTAAGCAACAGCTGCCCCGCTTGACCCCCCTCGGGCATATAACGTTATCAACTTCCTGCTGTAAAGATATTCTAGGTCCCTCTCGTGAGTGTAACAGCGATCATAAACAACAGGTTTTAGCATCCCCCGTGGATTCCCACGACCTGTCTCAAAGCATTCCTACCCCCCTGGGCAATATAACCTCCTCAACTTCTGTCTCTCTGCCCACTGGCACCTGGTGCAAGCCTGAGCATAAAGGCTTTTGACACAAAGACCCTATCTCCTCACTCCTTGAGTATAGGCCCCCTGTAAATCATTAAAAAGTTAATCAAAACATCTCATCATCCCCCCAGAGGCAAGCCGCCCCCTAGGTTTGAATAAAACACACATTCCTACAGCTTCCAGGGGAAGGTTAATCACCCTCCCCCAGAGGTTAAATAGCACCTATTTGCAATTTCACCTAGTCACAGACAGTGTCCTAAGTACAGATAACTATGGAATAAAAACAATCATCTCAACTACTGTAAACACAATCATAACCATTAAAAAACAGCCCATACACAAGTCCCCATCATTAAATTATCCTGCTGTGACTCAAGGACTTGCAATCAATCTTAATATAAAACACAGCCTGTAAACTAATGGCATTAAATATTTAACATACATAAACACCATACCAATTCTCTACACATGTGCACAAACTCAACAGTGTGACTCTAATTAAGTTAACAATGTTATTAAAAATCTTAACAAAAAGTACACAAGCATAAACAGACTGCATCTCACAAATATAATCATCACACATGTGGTTAGACATCCTTAGTGGTTAGTTCCCCCATGCTAAGACTCAAAAAACTGTAAACCAGACGTTCTGGGAACGTTAACTCGGTACATAGGTGACATATGATTCTAATGTAGATGTATCAATTGAATATAATGCAAGCAATATGTCTTTTTCAGTGTAGAGTAGTTTACCAAATTCAGCCCATTGCTACTCCCAAACTACTGTCTATCTGTATATCATGTATGTCATAAATGTTATGATGAATTGAAAACGGAGGGACCCTGTCTCTGGTCTGCATCCCCTTAACAATTGTATGTATTTAGCTGTACTGTTTTTAATCAATCAATCACTCAATTCCCCCTTGGTTAAAAACATACCCTTGTGCCTAATATGTTCCTATCCATTCATTACTGATCCACTCACTGCATTGTGTGCAGTCTAAGTAACCCGTGACCTCCTCCCATAATCTAATCATCATACATTTCACATCCCTGCCCCTTGTGACACAAACATACAATATCAACATAGAAATACAAACATTCTAACACAATGCCAAACATTTCCTCACCCGTTATTCATCCTCAGAGCGAATAAAAAATTAAATAAAAACAGCGATCCGCGCTGTAACGCGCATGCGCAGAAGCGCAAACGCACAGCAACCAATGTATTCCGCGACAACGTACAACTAATATCACAAAACACTCCGTTTCGTCCTAATACAATGCCACGACATCCACCGCGTCCTCTAATACTTCCTAACCATCATATTCAAAACTCTAATCATCACACATGTCGCCCGCAAACTCACAAAACAGCCGCACTCAAGCTAACAGCCTAGCCAGCCTGATGCTCCCCTTCCTAGGTCCCACAATATGACGTCATCAACCTGCGACTGCTTCTCCATAACAACATCGTTGTCCACATTGAATACTGCATTAAATATAACCATTAATACGGCCATAATCACATCAACGAACCACTCGATTCGCTTCTTAACAACAATTTCTTCCACAGTGTTTCGTCAAATCTCTCACCTCGCCGCCTTAACGTCCCTAGATTTACCGCAGCTCTTCCACAGAGCTAAGCTAGTTAGCCCCAACTCCCAATACGACTCTCCAGTGCTTGCACATTGTATCTACCGCATGTTACATTACTTCTTTCAATAGTTTCGCCGCACTCTTTTTCACTGCGCTTAAGAGCACTAGTACACAATTCATGCAATGAACATTTACATTGTAAACCGTTTTAATGAAACGATCTGTTGCTAAGCGCTTTTGTTCCCGTTTGCCACGACGAAACGTGTACCGAAATATGCTTCGAAGTCAAACACGTTCTAATCGGATTTCCGCCGGCTATTGTTTTTTGTAATCAACCATCTCACTGGTTAACAAACAACATCAGCACCCTCTTAATCCTCTTAACCAACCAATCACGGATCGATTTATATTTAGTTCGGCTGATATCCCCCAGAGAAAATCTCCTCCCCCCGTCGATTTGAAATGGTGACCGGCTAGCCTGGTACGATATTTTCAAAAGCCTACGTGTAGCTTCGGTAGGCCCCCCTTTGCCTATTTCCCCACGTTAATTATCTCGCGACCCGTAACGCACATAATCATATTGACGCCCTCCTTATATATCCATCTGATTCCGTGACCTGAGCAGTGTTGGACCAGAGTAGTAATGACGCATCGTTTGCCGATGACTCAGATCCCCGCTTGCCATCGTTTGAGAGACGACCACGAGCGGATATCCTGCGTCACCCAGCAAACGTACACACATAATTCAACCACTGCTCAGACACGAAAAAAATATCTCAACTCATCATGCACTTTTCCGGTAAAAAAAGACTTGGGTCTGTCTATAAACCAGGATGCATCCTACCGGGCCTTCTTGACACAAGACTAATGTGGCCCAGATCAAAAACCATTTCGTCTAGTGCAGCCCGGTACTTCAATTCGCGAGAGGCGTACTAAAAACGTCCCCGCTGGCCGATTGAACCAATCAATACGATACACTGCGCGTTACGTACCCCAACTGTACTCATTATATCCGTGGTATCAGGGCTCATGTTCCCTGTACTCTGTTCTCTTTGTGGTATCAGGGCTCATGTTCCCTGTACTCTGTTTTATCACACTCTTTACCTCACCCTATAATCTTCTATTTAAGATCTGACTACTCTGCATTGTCCATCACTGTCCATAGTCACCTCACAGTCCCACTTCCTGCATTTCTGTAACTATAATCCACGTCCTACCGCTCTTCGCCTTCGCATTCAAGTAACTTACCTATCCCTAACCTATGTGCTTTGGATGCCCGTAAGCTATTACTTTCAACAAAAATAAAAAAAAGTACTATCCCCCTGTCCGCAAGGGCCTGGCACCAAATACGCTGCCCGTACTTATTGCCATAAACCTCAAGCGAGCAGGCCGGGAACGGCCTCCTGTGTCTAAATAACCACACAATACATCAAAAGCTCATGATTGTATATTCACTGCACAACAAGCATGATCCCTTTACCGTTGGACAGTCTAACCTAATCACCGCTCCACCATTCCTGTACGCAAAGGCTATATTCACCCCGGGCCCCAACTAGTGGCTTACACAACCAGCCTCCATCCTCCCCCTGGTCCTCCATCCAGACAGCAAAACCCTGCGCTGCAAACCCCTTAATGAAACACATCAACCCCCGGCTCTTTTCCTGGATGTCCCCAACGTGCAAGCAGGGCCGTGGCTCTGAGCAGCGAGCCACACAAACCTCACCGCACATCTTCAGGGGGGGCACAACAGGGCGGGTCAGACAGGCACAATTTCTGTCGTATAATCCTATCAATATCTAAGGTTATTGTACAGTACAATGAGATCGCTATCTGGAAGGAGGAAGGAAGGGTCATAAGTGATAGAATTTGGTCTCCTCATCTGACTTCCAAAATAGCCAGCAAGGAATAAACGTGCAGTCCAGACAGGATAGTTCGAATTCAAACTCATGGGATTTATTTGTCTCGGCGGCCCAGAGTGAATAAAAAGGTTGCTTTTCACATACAAGGATTATCAGAATACATTAACATGTCTGTTTTGTACAAAGCATCAACAAGGTTTGCATCTCAAAACCCCAACATGTACATACAACATTCATTGTTAACATCAATGCAAATAGAGAATTTACTGTAAGCCCCTTTTCATATGAGTAAGCCTGGTTTCTAAGATAAGTTACATTCTAGTCTAACCAACCATGGGACCATCCAGCTTACTTACATGAAAATCAATCAACAGCATTCTCTGGGTGGGGGAGGGAGCGGGGAGCCACAGACCTGGGGGCGGTCTGGGCTCCTGAATTAATTCTATGTTCGCTCTTATATACTATAATTTCCCACCAATAGTAGCCCATTTTAATAATACGTTTGGTCCAATCCGGTTGGTTCTTCTGGAAGGGCGGTCCGCCCCTCCCCCTGGTTTCCTCTGTGGGGGCTGGCTGCCCCCACCTCCTCGATCTCCTGTGTGGGTCTTCCTTCAGTAAACAGAGGGGGCCCCGTCGGTGTGGGTCCTTTGATGAGTACAGAGGAGGGCGCTTTTGATGGCCCCCCTCCTTGGCTGCTCAAATCTCCTCTAAATGAATATATAACTTTAACATTCCTTCTATATGGTTATAGATGTCTAATATCACCCAAGTACAGTCAGTGCTTTCTAGACTGATACCAGACATCATATGAGACTACACCAACCTTTATTTACCAGACTGAAACTCTGTAATATAACTGTGATACATATACCAGGATTCTTAATTCTAAATATCTATATAGATGTTTTTATTGGGTTCTTTATAGAGTTGTCAATCCAATCAAAGCCAATCAAGTATCATGCTTTTTCATTTAACTTTGAACCATGTCCTTATTGATTAATGATCTTTAATCCTGTCTTATACTTATCAGAGCCAGTTAGCTCTGCTGTCGGTGCTGACATCTGCTATCATTTGGGTGTGACTTTTCAGTTTCTTTGTTCTAGTGTTGCTAGAGGGGGTTGAAATAACTCCCAGTTAAATAGTTCCTGCTGTTATCTGATGCAACTGTCTCTAGTATTGTTCCTCTTTTAGCCCTGCAGTCCACTCTGCTGCTAAAAAGTATACAAGGCATAATGTTATGGTTTTCTAATTATTCACACATATTAGTTATGGAATTCAAGGTCAATATCACCACACATTCTTTAACGTCACTGTACACCGGCGGCCCTCATTGTCTGTGAGGCATACCTGTGCGTCTCCTCTCTCTTGCGCCAACCCGTAGGTGCGCTTCCCGTCTGCCAGCTCCATGCTGTGTCTCTCCGGGTGGAAAGTGTTGTCAAAGTTCTTGAACCGACTCCTGTCGTTGATGACGTGGGACGACGCACCTGTGTCCACGATCAGTCCCTTCCTTTGTGCCTGCTGCAGCTCTGTTGGCCTGGTGACGTACGCTGTCTGCGCCCCGGGGATGAAGCCCTCGTGTCCTGCTACTCTCCGGGCGTCGCCTCGATTCGTCTCACGTCGACCGTCGCCGCCATCTTGTCCATGGCCGTCTTCTTGTCCATGCGCGTATCGCGCGCTCTGGTCACGTTTCTTCATCCACGCTATGTCTGTCTGCACCGTGGATTTGCAGAAGCCACACCAGGCAGTCCTTGTGTAATTACCTCTCCGATGGCCTTTCTCTCCGCATCGCCAACACGCCAGCTCCGTCGTGGGCCTGGTCTTCTCCCTTGGCGTCGCTCGGGCCTTCAGCACCCTCTCTCCCGCCTCCGCGGCGGCTGGGTGGATATCTTCTGAGGCCTCGAAATTTTGTAACTTGGCCTTGAACTTTCCCAGCGTCATGTCCGCTGAACCGTGTGTTACCAGGAGTGTGAACGGTTTGTACAGCTCCGGTAGTCCCCTCATCACCATCGCCATCATTAGCCCATCGCTTGGTGCTTCTCCTGCACTCTTCAATGCCGTCATGATCTGCTCAGCTCTGATGACATATTCGGTCACAGTCTCGGTGTGCCCCTTCTTCAGTGCTGTTAGTGCTATGTAGAGGCCACAACTCGGGGTCTTCCTTGCCCGATATAATGCTCTCTCAACACTCCCAGGCTTTCTCGGCCTTTGTCTTTAGTGTCGCGGAATATCAGCCCCAAGCTTGTGTCGTCGGGCAGTGGTGCTAACTTACAGTATGCATCTGCATTACGCTTGTCGTCCAGGGCTTGTGCTTCCGCCGTCAGATCTCCCGTGGGGGCCGTCAAGATCGTCGTCTTCAGTCCCACACCGTGCATGCAGCATAACATGCGCTCTTCCCAGAGCTCATAGTCCTCTGCCTTTCCATTGAATGAGGGCCATTCGCTCCTTCCCTTGGTCGCCACAAGTTTGAAGACGGGGTTCTCCCCCTCGCCTCCGTTGGGCTCAGCAGGCTCCGTCTCCCCCGGTGCCGCCTCCCCGGGGCTCTGCTTCCTCTTGGCGCGCAGGATCGTCGTGTTGGATTCCATGTTGATCTTTCCAAGGGGTGTACTTGTACATCAAGCTGCCTCACGCTACGGAAACAGGAGATAGGCTCCTGCCCCATGTGCCGTTACGGCTCGAGAACCATTGGTTCTCAAAGGCAAAACTTCTTTTGATGGTGGGCGTAGCTTTAGCTCTTGTTGGCCTAGCGTCTAGCCACACGGTGCTCCCAGTGCTAACCTAGCCTATACTTCAGCTAAACTTGTATAGGGGCGGCGTGGCTCAGGGGTAGAGCGGGTCGTCCAATGATCGAAGGGTTGGTGGTTCGAATCCCGCTCAAGCCCATGTCCATCCCACTGCCGTTGTGTCCTTGGGCAAGACACTTAACCTACTTGCCTCGTATGAATGTGTATGCATGTGAATGAATGTTGGTGGTGGTCGGAGGGGCCGTAGGCGATGATTATTCGCCACGCTTCCGTGAGTCTGCCTCAGGGCAGCTCTGGCTGCAATTGTAGCTTACCACCACCGGTATGACTGTGTATGAACGAATAATGGACTCTGTAAGCGCTCTGGGGTCACTGGGGTGTCATGAAGAGTGCTATATAAATCCAATCCATTATTATTATTATTATTATTATTATTTTTTTTTATTATTATTATTATTATTATTATTATTATTATTATTATTATTATTATTATTATTATTATTATTATTATTATTATTATTAACTTGCTACCCTTTATTATTTCACCCCTGCAAGATCTGGGCCCATAACCTGTTGACAGAGTCTGGCTATGGGGCGACAATAATGTGGTCATGAGGCATGGTTTCTACCTTCAGCCTTTAATCGGCGTGGTTTATTATTTACATGGCAAGGCAACAGTACATGAGTTCTCCTCTCCGTGAGAGGCAGGTGGGAAAGAGATAGAGGGGGAGGAGACATCTCCTTAAATACTCTCCACCTGGTGGTAGCATTAGCGGCTCCGCCTATCGCGCCCTCTAGTGGAAACAGTTATGTACAGTCAGTGGAAACAGTTGTGTACAGTTAGACAGTTACTTGCAATCCTACATAGAATCTCTAACTTTAACATGATCACTTAACCCGGATGCTATCACCGCATGCTATCACCCCAGATCTCAGAATGAGATCAATGGTAGTTTGTGTTGAATCACATACTCTTGTGGGTTGGGTGATTAGCTGGTGGAAACCGTGCAGATCACAAAACCTACTGAAGGCCTTGAAGACGGGTGCTTCTTTACGTAGCATATCCGTGTTCCAGTCCCCGATAATGATTTTTTTCTACACCTTCCACCCCAGCTAAACACCCATCAAGTGTATCATAAAAGCCACTGTGTTCTGGTGGTCTATAGATTGTGCCTACTAGTACGGATTTCGCCCTTTCGAACAAGATTTCAACTCATACAGTTTCAATTTCATCATGGTTCAGGTCAGTACGGTTAATGAATTTGGTATCTTTATGAATATACACGCAGACACCACCTCCATACTGATTCCTATTCTTCCTGAGTATTGAATAGTTTTCAATTTCTTTCTCTGGGTCCATTAAAGATGCATCAAGTTTGGTTTCTGAGAAGCACAATATGTCTGTCTTAGAGTTAATGTCTGATTTCAGCCAGTTTGGGTCTTAGGCTGTTTATGTTCAGGTGTAAAATGTTCAGTCCATTTGCTTTTGTTATTTCATTGATGTCGTCCGGTTTGAGGTATTGTTGTCTGTCTGTGTGCGGTGGGGGGTGGCTTTGTTGATATCTTCTTGTGGTCCGTGTGGGGAGGGGGGATCCTTTGTCCTGGGTCTTCTCTGCTAGCAACCCTTTGTCCTGGGCCAGTTAGCCTAGCCAGCCTGGCTAGGTTGGCTAAGGTAGCAGGCGATTTGACCGTGAGGTTGCCGGGTAGATTTCCGGTTTGCGCCGTGCTGGGCACCAGTGTTGAAACCTCCGGTTCATTCCATCTTGCTCTGGTCACTCGAGCGTTCAGTTGTAGATGCGTCGGGGGTCCAGTCTTGAGTGGTGGAGGGTTGGTTACGTTGGTTGATGTGTTGGTCGCGACGGTGACCGTTGCTGCTTGCGCCAATAGTCCGAGTTGTCTCGCTTGGTACAGAGTGATAACTGGACTGGGATTCTGATGGATATCTCCCGACAGGAGCAAATCTAAGAAGATCATTGATTTTCTATCAAACTTGGCTTCTTGCAATCCGGATTCGCTGTTAACTGTCCGTGTATTGCTGCTATTCCAATCGCTGGATGTTTCCTCTCTGAGCCCTTCAAGTAGAAGTCACAATGGGACTGTTTCTTTGCGCATTCGCTACTTTCCTCTTCTGTCTGGAGTTGTTGTCAATGGTCAATTAATGGTGTACAAGTCCATAATCCACATAAGTTGTTGTTCTGTAATGTTTCTTTTGCGGGGAGCGGGAGCTGCTCGTAATGCGACCACCCATGTCGAAGAGTGTTGGTTAAGGAGAGAGCTGGGTGAGGAGAGAGCGGGATGAGGAGAGTGTTGGTTGAGGAGAGAGCAGGGTGAGGAGAGTGTTGGTTGAGGACTGGTTGAGGAGAGAGCTGGATGCTAACAGTCTGATGCTAACAGTCTGATGCTAACAGTCTGATGCTAACAGTCTGCTGCTACCAGTCTGATGCTAACAGTCTGCTGCTAACAGTCTTATGCTAACAGTCTGCTGCTAACAGTCTTATTCTAACAGTCTGATGCTACCAGTGATGTTATGTAGTGTTTCTTTTGCGGGGAGCTGGAGCTGCTCGTAATGCGACCACCGGGAGCATGTCTATGTTCCCCGGGTCCTATGTTCCCCGATTGATTGCTTGATTGATTGAACATTTTAGACCACCAGCCCTGATTCCAAACTCTAACCTTAACCAACTTCGAAAGAGGGCCTAAGCTTAACCAGTTCGAAACAAGGCGGACATTAGCACTTTGTATGCCACTCACGGCTTTTCTCTGGTTTACCCCCCGACCGTTGAATGCCACGCCACAAGTTTTTTTTACGTTTTTATTTTATTTATATTTTTATTAGCGATCTGAAATCATATTGCATCATGCGAGCCTACCGTTGGAGATCCAGGGACCGCCGGCGCTCAGATGTGAAAAAAGCGCCCCCTATCGTCTCCCAGATGGTAAATCACCCTTTTGGAATCGACTCAATGAAAGTGAATGGGAGAACGGATTTCTGACTCCACATTTTACTTCTCACTGATGCAGCCGGGGTCTACCAGAGTTCATTCTGGAGCCTCTGAGCCACGGCAAATATGGGTTATACTGTACACACGATGGATCAATACAATTATCGATTTCTATGGCGATCAGAAATTGGAATAAACCATTTGGATACCATCTGACCTCAAGTAAAGAATCTATGTTATCAGTGTTAGGATAATCAGACTCGTTTTCACGGATATATAAGTGTTTATGTGATATGTGATATGGCTGTTTTGACTGTAAAAGCCATGAGGAAATAAGAGTAGCGATTATCAGCGCACGGCACGAGCGTGCGTGCGCACACATATACTATCGATCATCTAGCGTTTATTTGAAAACTATTCATAAATAGGTCGACAAATGACAACGTTCTGGAATATTCCAGTAAAAGGCGATTATCATAGGCATGGGTTGTTTTTTCCCCGAAAACGGGTGATTTTCAAAATGCTATCAAACGGAAATGAAGCGATAAAAAAACAATCTGCCTTGACAATGTTGACTGGAAAATGATTCTTTGATAAGCGACGGGCTTAATGTTAACATTGGGAGTGGATGGTGGCATTCCAGCCGGTAAAAAGGAAAACACGGCTGGCGCTCAAAGTGTTAATAATTAATAAAATAATAAAAATTAATAAAAATTTCTATCAATTAATCAATCAATCAGGGAACATAGTACCCGGGGAACATAGGACCCGGGGAACATAGGGATGATCCCCGACCACCCATGTCGAAGCCGGCTAAGTTAACTCAATCTTGGTTGAGGATAGTGTTGGTTGAGGAGAGAGCTGGGTGAGGAGAGAGCGGGGTGAGGAGAGTGTTGGTTGAGGAGAGAGCGGGGTGAGGAGAGTGTTGGTTGAGGACTGGTTGAGGAGAGAGCTGAATGCTAACAGTCTGAGGCGAACAGTCTTATGCTAACAGTCTGCTGCTAACAGTCTTATGCTAACAGTCTGTCTTATGCTAACAGTCTGATGCTAACAGTCTGATGCTAAAAGTCTAATGCTAACAGTCTAATGTTACCAGTCTGATGCTAACAGTCTGATGTTACCAGTCTGATGCTAACAGTCTAATGTTACCAGTCTGATGTACTACGACTATGCTTGCACCTCATGGTACCAAAGCACCTCAAAGGCACTAAAAACAAGATTACAAACATCACAAAACAAACTGGTCAGACTACTGCTTGACCTTACTCCTAAAACACACCTCACCCCAGCCCATTTTGACAACCTAGGATAGCTTAGAGTAGACGACAGAGTACAGCAACTTGCAATGGGCCTGGTCTACAAGATACACTACACCACTAAGGTACCCATGTACATGTCGAGGTACTTCCCAAAGGTCAGTGAATACCACAACCACAACACCAGAGGGAGTTCCACAGATCATGTGCAACCCAGATTTGGCACAAACAAGGGACTAAACACGTTTTGCAAGCGAAACTGGCCAGTTTCGAATTGCAGCCTCCCGTAGGTGCTCTTTTAGAGCGGTTTTGAAGGTGGGTAGGGATTCACATTTTTGTATTGATTGATTGAAAATTGTATTAACAGATTGCAGAATGGGTACAATAAAGTACAGCTCAATACACACAATTGTTAACACTTTCAGTGCTAGCAGGGGGCGCACAATTTAGTGCTTGAATGCCCACCATCCACTTCAATGTTAGAGTTAATAACGCCTAATCTATGTTTTAAATTATGGCTATGTGTCTAATCTGCCCGTCGCTTATCAATGACTCGTTTTCCAGTCAACATTGTCGAAGTAGATTGTTTTTTTATCGGTTCATTTTCGTTTTATAGCATTTTGAAAAGCCCTCGTTTTCAAGGAAAATAAAAAGATTCCATGATAAAAGACGTTTACTGGAATATTCTAGAATACACAAAAACGTTGTAATTTTTCGGCCTATTTATGAATCGTTTTCAAATAAACGCTAGATTATCGATAGTATATGTGTACGTATGCATGCTGGGGCCGCAAGCTGAAAATCGATTCTCTTAGTTCTTCATCAGCGATTGCGCACACAGAGACACATCACACATAGGGGACACGTTGATATCTCAGCGAATACAACTCTGATTATCCCAAGACTGGTAAAATAGATTCCTTACCTCAGATCAGATGTTCTCCAAAAAGATCATTCCAATTCCTGATCGCCATTCCAAAAATCTATCACTACTGTCTACTATCGATTGGCTACTGTGAATATATATTCCAGGCTGATTCCCGTCCTGTGATGACTTCCATGTTCATCAGACGGCTTGCCAGCTCAGGGAGCCAGTTGACCCCGCCTCTACATATCACTGATCCCAGGTCAGTCTAAGCGACTGACGTGCAGTTACTCAGGGATAGACGATAGTGGGTGCTTTTTTCCATTCTGAGCTGCTGATGGGGCTGGTGTACCAACGGGAGACTCGGTTGATGAAATATGAATTCAGATCGCTAATAAAAAAATAAAACGATAATTGTCGTCGTGGGCATTCAGGGGGGGGGGGCTGATAAAACGTCATATGACGTGATGGGCACTGAAAGTGTTAAGGTTATGCAGACCAGAGAAATACTTTCGTCTTGTTTACATCAGGGTCCCCCATTTTCAATTCATCATAACATATATGACATACATGACATACAGATAGACAGTACTGTTACATCTAGACATTTATGACATATCATATCTACAAATATACAGTACTGTTTATGAGTACAAAAATAGTCTAAGCTTAAGGTTAGACCTCCGGACTGTCAGGAGCCTCTGATCGGCTGACCTGAGGGACCTGGTGTTGGAATAAGGGGATAGGAGGTCTGAGATGTAGGAGGGGGGCTGACCATTATGGGCTTTAAAAACGAATAGGAGAACCTTGTATTCTGTAGTGTACTGGACGCCAATAAGGACAGGGGTGATGTGGTCTCTCTTACGGGTTCCGGTCAACAGTTTGGCAGCGGCGTTTTGTACTAGCTGTAGGCGGGACAGGGAAGACTGGTTGATGCTTATATAGAGGGAGTTGCAGTAGTCTAATCTAGATCAAATTAAAGCGTGGATAACTCTCTGAAGGTCTGCAGGGTAGAGAAGGGCTTTGAGCTTAGCAATGGTGCGTAATTGAAAAAAAAAAGTGCCTTCACCACTGAGTTCACTTGTCTGTCGAATTTGAATTGGGGATAAAAAATGACACCTAGGTTCTTGACATAAGGCTTGACCAGGGAGGACAGGTTACCAAGACTGTTGGTAAGGGTGGTGACAGCGTCTGGGGGACCGAAGAGGATTATTTCACATTTGTTTTTATTTAGTTGTAAAATGTTTTGTGCCATCCAACATTTAACATCATCAATGCAGGACATGAGACTGTTAAGTAAAGACTGGTTGTTAGGTTTCAGAGAGACATAAAGCTGTGTCGTCAGCATAACAATGAAAAGAGATGTTGTGCTTCTGAATGATTGAACCAAGGGGTAGCATGTAAAGAGAACAGGATCGGGCCAATGATGGACCCTTGCGGGACCCCACAGGAGAGGGAGGTTGAGGGGAGGAGCAGTTGGCAATGTTGACAGCAAAGCTTCTATTTGTGAGATAGGAGGATAACCATGCTAGTGCAGTGCCACTGACACCAACCCCATGTTGGAGACAATCTAGTCAAATGTTGTGATCAACAGTGTCGAAAGCTGCGCTGAGGTCAAGCAGCATTAAAACAGAGCAGTCACGGTTGTCAGCGGCGAGGAGTAGGTCATTTGTAACTTTAAGGAGGGCTGATTCCGTGCTATGGCCAGTCCTAAACCCTGACTGAAATGTCTCCAGGATGCTGTTCTGGTGCAGGTAGGGAGACAATTGACACAGAAAAGGAAGCTTGGAAATGGGCCTATAATTACTGTGCTGGGTGGGGTCAAGGTTTGTTTTTTTCAATAGGGGCTGGAGGGTGGGGGGGGGGGGGGGGGGGGTCTAATGAGATAATTGATGGTAGTGAACAGGGTCCTGGGGTTGTGGGAGTTGTTGATGAGGTCAGAAAAATATGTGACTCTCGCCGCTTTGACCGCTAGCTGGTATTTAATGCGACTGTCCCTAAGCATTTCAAGTGAGACTTGAAGTTTGTCACGTTTCCATTTCTGCTCTGCCTTCCTATACTCTTTTCTCTGGGCTCTGGTGTTATCATTGAGCCAGGGCTGTCCTTTAGGCTTAGGTTTTTTCTGTCTAAGGGGGGCTACAGAGTCTAGAGTGGAGAGGCAGGTGGTGTTGAAAAGGGATGTAAGCTCTTCAGTGCTAAGATGGGAGGGAGATGCTTCAATAGGGCAGGGGGTAGGGGCAGCTATGAAGGCAGTGAGAACAGTCAAGGGGTTAATGTTGCGAGAAAAACATGCAGGGGGAGGGGATTTGGGTGTGGGGAGTGACAGAGATAAGGTAAACACTGCTGCTGCTGATGCTAACAGTCTGATGCTAACAGTCTGATGCTACCAGTCTGATGTTACCAGTCTGATGGTAACAAATGGTCCAAAATGCTGCAGCCAGGCTACTCACAAGGTCAAAAAAATCATGTCACATCACTCCCATTCTGGTTTCCCTGCACTGGCTCCCGGTACACTATAGAATTCACTTCAAAGTCCTCACTTTCACTTTCAGAGCACTTCATGGTCAGGCCCCTATCTACATCACTGAACTCATCCATCCCTACACCAACACCCGCTCACTCAGATCTGCCGATCAGCACCTCCTGGTGGTCCCCAGGTCCAGTCTGAAAACAAGGGGTGATCGAGCTTTCGAGGTGACAGCACCAAGGCTCTGGAACGCTCTCCCCCTGGACCTGCGAACTGCCCCCTCTGAAAACTCTTTTAAAAAACAACTAAAAACACATTTGTTCAGACAGGCCTTTGGTCATGCATAGGCACTTTTTCTTGTCATCGCTGTTCTATAGTTCTGTTTTAATTAGTGACTCATGATTTTATCCAAATTATTTTATTCTACTTTTTATATCTGGTTTCACTGTTTTTAACTGCTGTTTGTTGTTGTTGTCATTTATTTCTGATTTTGTTTTTATTGTGTTTTTATATTAAGCTGTAGTGTAAAGCACCCTGTGCATTCGTGCTGTGAAGGGTGCTATATAAATAAAGGTAATTAATTCATTCATTCATTCATGATGGCTGAAAGAAAATAAAGGATATTGCAAGAAAATCGAGAAAGGGGAGAGAGGTGAGGATTGCCGGTGAGGAGGAGAGAGATGGAGCGGGAGAGATAGTGTTATCACTCTGTCAGTCTTGATTGCTCTGTGATGGAAGAGCATGATTGTAGAGGAAGAGAGGACCTCTGCCCACTATTCTGATGCCACTGGTGCTAACCTGCTAGCCATAACACAGGCCTGCCCTGGCGCCATGCATACACACACACGCATGCATGCACGCACACACACACACACGCACACACACACACACACACACACACACACACACACACACACACACACACACACACACACACACACACACACAAAACACACACAAAACACACAAAAACAATGGAGATCTCATGTTTAACTCACCATTGTATTTTACACACCTCCTCAATCATCAACGGTTAAGTGTGAAGAACTTGCACTATTCTTTAACAACAAAATAACCTTGATCAGGGCCAGCATTACCCATGATTGAAATAAAACTGATTACAGCAAACCGTGCAATGTAACCATGAGAAGATTCACATGCATCACATTAGATGAGCTCTGCAAAACTGTCTCAGAATGTAACTCCTCCACCTCAGACATCGATACTATACCTACAGCTTTCTTCAAAAGGTGTTTAATAGTGTTTCAAGCCCTGTGCTAGATATCATCAACACTTCCCTTATAACTGGTATTTTCCCAGATGCCTTTAAAACAGCAGTTGTAAAGCCATTAAAAAAACTTGAATAGTAATGTACTGGCAAACTATCGACCAATATCTAACCTACCATTCATTAGTAAAGTACTTGAAAAGATAGTTTCAGTTCAAATGTATTCCTTTCTTGAACAAAACAACATCTTAGAAGAATTTCAATCAGGGTTCAGAAAATATCATAGCACTGAAACTGAAAATAAGGTCTCCATCCGTATCCTGCTATCCTATCGTTATTTCTTTTATTCGCTATATCCATTCATAATTCATCCATCCAGCCTGATGTTATCATTGGGAATGGCTCTGAGATTGCAAACGGCCAATACTGCCGCCTAACGCCTTGCGGCCGCTATTGCACTACCATTTGAAACAATGTGGTTTGTTTTCTCGGCCGAGCTGTGGCGTGGGGGCGGGTTCTAAACATTCCGGCAAAACAAGCGCTTATAGGAATGGCATCGACGAGGGTCCCCGCCCGCCTGTTCATGTGCAATGCTGGATAACGTTGGACACACGATCGCGATCAGTATTTGGATTATTCTTTTTGGCGTTGATCTGATATTTTTTTCCCTGTGATCACAGCGTGTGGCTGTAATGTACTGTGTAATGTATGCCGTTGGTGGAGCTCGAAGCATATAAAAACGACCTCCCCCCCACCCTTTCGTGCATGCATGATGAAACATAATACCGATAATCTAGCATTGATTTCAGATTGATTCAATAATCAGGTGAGAAATGGCACGATTTATAATGAAATGCAGTAAAGCACTGTTTGCCGGAGTTTCCTGGGATTACACAGGATCACTCTAAAACTATACTCATATTGGAGGTCGAATTCAATAACGTGTTAAATGTTATATGTTGGGCGTTCAGGTGGCATAGCGGAGATTGCGTTCGTCAGCAACGCCGGAGATGCTGGATTTGCGTGTTCGAATCCAGCTCCCGGCGTTGTCACCAGCTTGGCTGGCCGTTCACACTAATACAATTGGCAGTATTAGAGGGTGGGAAAGCTGGCGGGTGGGTCCTGGGCATTGTGGACAGCGACCCCTACAGCGAGGGGAGGATCTGGAGAGAGGTAGTGCGGCCTCCCACACGTTACACTCTCTCCCAGTGAGAATCTACACGGCCAGGCTGGCTGCCGGCAGGCTGCACATGCGTTGGAGGAAAGCATGTGACAGTCTCCGGCCTCTCGGACCAACAGTAGGGGAAAGTGCACAACAACCAGGAAGGGTGGGATTGGAGAAAAATCGAAAAAAAGAAGGAGGGGGAAAAAGATAATAAAAAAAAAATGTATATGTTAAAAGACGGTAGAGTATGGGAGGCAGCTAACATATGCAATAACTGGGAAATGAATGTCACATAAACGGACCAGACCAAATAAGAACGAAAACGGCTATCCCTCATATACCAATGCCCTGTCCTGTGAGTCTTGTTTGTCTTGTGGTGGTGGTTGTCTTATTCTAGAAAAATTTGTAGATTGGCTATGCAAAAACGGAACATCATACTGTAAAGAAAAGAAAAGGTTGTTGTAAAATGTGAAGAGGTGATTTTGGAAAAGAAAAGGAAAATGTTTCAAATGTTTATGCAAACTTTCGTAACCACTGAAACAAAATTGTAAATTGTCTATGAAAAAGCGGAATTCATACTGTAAAGAAAAATTGTATATGTGAAAAAGTGACTTTGGAAAAGAAAAGGAAAATGTACATAAAAAAAAACTATACTCATATTCACCACGGTATAAAACGGAAATGTATGGATGAAAAAATTTACTGTTTTTTGCATGTTGACCGGAAGAAACTCCCTGACAATCAACGTGTTAATGGAATGAACAACCCAATCAAACGGAGGAAGGTGATGACGAAATTTTGAAAAGAGGAAATGCAGGTTGTTTTTCTACAAGACACACATCTAATATCACAGGAACACGAAAAACTGAAAGGATTTCGATACGAGAATATGTTTCACAGTTATTTTAAACTGAACCATAGGAGAGGGGTGGCCATATTAATTAAGAACTCAGTGAAGTTTGAGATGATCAAAGAAATACGAGATAAAGAGGGGAGATACGTTGTGGTTAAGGGGAAGACGGAAGGACAAATGGTAACACAACTCAATATATATGCCCCACCGGACAGTGAGAGAAATGTCTTTGAAACAATCTTTGATATCATAGCGGTGGAAGTGGAGGGAATTCTAATCTGTACGGGTGACTTTAATGTGATATTGAACTATGACTTAGACAGGTGCGGCTGAGTGGCGTAGCGGAGATTGCGCTTATCACCAATGCAAGAGACTCCGGTCTCGAATCCCGGTGTCAGCATTGCCTGCAGCTTGGGCCAGTCCAGAGCCTTCTAAATGAGAGTTGCGACACTCTGTGACCTCGCCGCCACGTGATCACGTGGTTCATGTAGCTCTGTCATGTACAAAGGTCTGATGACCTAATACAAAATACCTGGACCGGGCTGTACATGAAACCAGCCCGTCCAGTGAGTGCTTTAAGCACAGGTCCCGGTAGATAAGAAATAAACAAATGCGTTTTCCAAAGGTAAATTATATTTATTAACACTTTGATCGCCATGGGTTAAATTCATAATTTACCATCCCTCGCCAGCTCTATTTGTCTATGGAGAAGTTCCCCTTCTTTGCAGGGCTATAACTTTTTAAATTCTATTGCTACATTGCCATTATTATGGCCCATTCAATGTCCTATATGTATTGTTCAGGGTGTAGCAACGTTAAACTTTTTCATTCACATATTCATACTAAAATATGGTCTAAAGTATAAGTATGTTTTTATCGTTTTCTGCAGCTTTCTTCAGAACGTGATTTATAGCCCTAAATGCATTATATTGATGATCAAATACAGTTTGGTAGGAATCTGTGCGAGATAAAAAGTTTCAACTGGACGTGGTTCTAGACGTTTCTACGCATCATCTGATGATGACTGGATGGGCGGGGGATCGTTTATAATTCCGTGGGCAGCGTTAGATGATTCATCCAGAGTGGGTCATATGTTCATCAGATCAGTTAGTATAGAATACGTTAGAATATAACGCTGAATCTTACCGTGGCTTCCTCGCGCCGCTGGCAGATGAGCGTGGAACAGATTTTTTTCTATTATGGGATGTAGAAATGCCCGATCCATTTCCAGGTTGTATAATAGTATATACGTCCAAATAACGTTGTTTATTGAGTTAGGGCGAGCGATCTATTATCCAGTGTTTCAAGATGGAGTCGCGGGAGCTATAGAGAGTGGCCAGACCACATTTGGATGAGTACTACCGGTTCAAAGGTTAATATCCGGTTGGCGATCTGCCGATCGGCCACCAGATGGCGCTCTTGAACCGCTAGAGAGTTGAGAGGAGATCAGCACTGTGTCTCAGGGCTCTGGAAAGGAAATATGATTTCGATGACAGATTTTTGAAATATTGACATCAAAGACGAGTTACGGCGTCTTCGGCAGAATGAGCATGGCTCTGAATGACGTGAAAACTCGTTCCCGGCGATCATAGTGTTAAATAAAGAGGGGAATGAAACCCACAACATATAGACAAACAGGGAAGGGATAGGGGAGAACAAACAGGAATAGATAAGACAAACAGTCAAACACTAAACACCCAACCATATGCCACATGGTTGGCAATCTGGGAACCACCCAGCACTAAGATAATTAGGGCTATTACAAATAACCACAAGTGCCATAAGACACAATCAAGCGTACCTGTTTATACAAAGAAACACCACTCTAACCATGTAGCTCATAGTGTAGGATGAACACCACTTTAACACCAATGTTTAGAGTGTAGGATGAATCACCACTCTAACCATATAGCTCACAGTGTAAGATGAATCTAAAATGGCCAACAATATACATACCCCACACAGAGTGGCAAATGGCAAAACAGGGCCAACAGTATATATACCCCACACAGGGTTTGGTCCACGCAGGCAGCACATTATTAATAGTCCACACACAGTGGCAATTGGCATAATAAGGCCAATACAATAATCCACTCAACAGTGGCAAACAGAGGCAACCTCACTCCATTCTGGTCACTGGCAAATGACACAGTGAGGCACCCAGGAGTGTGTCACATGCTAGGCTTTATCCATCCGTCCCTTGAGGCGATTGCCGTCAGCTGCCACTCATCAGGCAATCAGCACTCTTCAGAGGAGGGACGGGTGGCACCTGGCAAAGGGAAAAAGAAAAGGGAATTAGTACAATAGTACCAAGACACACACCCATGCAACTACCGCCCTGTTTCTATCCTTACATCCATCTCGAAAGTCATGGAAAAAATAGTATACGAACAGATCGAAAAGTACCTTGCGGAAAAAAATCTAATCTACGAATTCCAATCTGGCTTCAGAACATCCCACTCCACTGACACATGCCTTCTCTATTTGAACGACCACATCAAACAAGAGGTGGATGCGGGCAAATACTGCGGCATGGTCATGCTGGACCTACAAAAGGCCTTCGACACTGTCAATCACACCATTCTGATTGACAAGCTAAAAGCAATTGGTTTTGATAGTCTATCAGTGAGCTGGATACAATCCTACCTGGAGGGGAGAGAACAGATGGTGGAGGTAAACGGTACCCTATCCCCCCCCCCCTCACAGTGAGCTGTGGTGTTCCACAAGGAAGCATACTAGGACAGCTATTATTCCTAATTTATGCAAATTACATGTCGTCAGCTTGTGACTGCAACTTGTTCCTGTTTGCGGACGACTCAGCCCTGCTGGTCTCTGACAAGAACAAGTTACAGGTTGAAAAAGCCCTCAGCTCGGAACTAGGCAAAATCTGCATATGGCTCGCCGACAACAAACTATCATTACACATGGGCGAAACAGAGTCCATTCTCTTCGGTTCAAATAACAAACTCAGCAAGACCGACGGCTTCTCGGTTACAGTGGGTGACAATATTGTCACAAGGAAAGATGAAATTACCTACCTGGGTTCCATCCTAGAGGCAAATCTTTCCTGTGACAAGATGGCATCCAATGTAATAAAAAATGTCAACCAACGAACTCGATTCTTGTACCGGATCTCCTCCCTGGTAAACAAGAATACACTGAAGACTCTGGCAGGAGCACTCATTCAAGGGTACTACGACTATGCTTGCACCTCATGGTACCAAAGCACCTCAAAGGCACTAAAAAACTAATTACAAACATCTCAAAACAAGCTAGTCAGACTACTGCTTGACCTGACTCCTAGAACCCACCTCACCCCTGCCCACTTTGACAACCTAGGATGGCTTAGAGTAGACAACAGAGTACAGCAACTTGCAATGGGCCTGGTCTACAAGATACACTACGTGACCAAGGTACCCATGTACATGTCAAAATACTTCCCAAAGGTCAGTGAATACCACAATCACAACACCAGAGGGAGCTCCACAAATCATGTTAAACCCAGATTCGGCTCAAACAAGGGACTAAACACGTTTCGCAATTATGCCACAACAATGTGGAACGCCCTACCCAAAGCTGTAAAGGAATGTGAATCACTACCCACTTTCAAAAACACTCTGAAAGAACACCTACGGGAGACTGCAATTCAAAACTGGCCCCTACAAATGTCCTAACCCAGTTGTACAGTAAATTACCAAGTATGGCTTTGTCAGTATTCCAATGTACAGTGTACAGTGTGTGTCCCCCCTACCCACCCCCCCCCCCCCACCTCCAATGTACAGCCCCCACCCACCCACCCAACCCCACCCCACCCACCCAACCTCCTCCAATGTACAGTTTCTACGTCAAATGTATATACACTCTTTTTCTCGTCACTTTTTGTATCACAAACGGTACTGTATTTGCAAATCTGATATGTCATAAATTTATAGATGTAGCAGTACTGTCTATCTGTATGTCATGTATGTCATATATATTATGATGAATTGAAAATGGGGGACCCTGATGTAAACAAGACAAAAGTCTTTCTCTGGTCTGCATCCCCTTAACAATTGTATGTATTGAGCTGTACTGTACTGTACCCATTCTGCAATCTGTTAATACACTTTTCAATCAATCAATCAATCAATCAATCAATCAATCAATCAACCACATATAAATAACATAATATTACTAGGCTGTCAGTTTATCGCGTTAATTAGATTAATTAATTACACAGCAAATTATCGCGTTATGAAAATTTACTAAAAATTTATTACAAACTTTTTTTTTTATTATATATATATTTTTTAATAATACTTTTTTTTTTAAATCTCATTCATTCCATAAGAATGTAGAATACACATTTACAGATTTTTTTTTTAATATGGTCCATTTGCATGTTCTTGGTATCTGATTCTAGGGACATCCATGAATCTCAGGGAATGTATTCAGTGTCAGAAATACTGTGGGCTAGATCCACAAAGAATGGATTGCACAGTGCGAGTTGCACCCTTACTTACAATTCATTATGAATTGAAAATGGGGGACCCTGATGTAAACAAGACGAAAGTCTTTCTCTGGTCTGCATACCCTTAACAATTGTGTGTATTGAGCCGTACTGTATTGTACCCATTCTGCAATCTGTTAATAACATTTTCATTCAATCAATCAATCTGCGCTGTGATTGATTGAATGAAAATTGTATTTTGAGTCAATTGTAATGAACCAAATGAGAATATCAATAATTTTTTTTATATTTGACTGTGAATAACACCATGCTCAAATTGACCAGACCTGACAAATCTAAGCAAATTAATAGATGGAAGATGATTAAACAGAAGGTTTTGTAGATACAGTACTGAATTCTGCCATCCGGACACATGTAATTTGAAATATGATTATAGAATATAGAATATCAGGCATAAAATGGTTATGCGATTAAAATGTGATTAATTAGATTAATTAATTACAAATCCTGTAATTAATTAGATACATTTTTTTAACACTTTGACTGCCAGGGGGCGTCTTTAGACGTCTTTGCTGGCCATGCTAAAGTTGCCGGGGGACGCTGTACGTCGTCTTTATATCAATATTTCAAAAATCTGCGATCGGATTCATAATGTCCCTCCGCTGGCCTGAGATTCACCAGCAGGACCCACTGAGCTCTCTGGCGGTTCAGGAGCGCCATCTGGTGGCCGATCGGCGCAAGCGCTTAACAGGAAGCGCACTAGAGGTTTTGCTAGACGTCCGTATTGCTTCCGGCCACTCGGTACATGTCCCGTGACTCTAGCTCGTCACTCTACATAGCGATCGATTGCCAATAACTCGATAAACAACATGATTTGGACGTATATACCATTATACAAGCTGGAGATGGACCGGGTAATAATATATCCCATAATGATAAAATTTCTACTCGACGATGATCGCCCAACGGCGCGCGGAGACTGGGGTGAGTTTCAGCGTGTAACGTTACCGTCTTCGATAATAACTGATATTATCAACATTTGACCCACATTAGATGATTGGTATAACGCTGCCCACGGAATTATAAACGCCCCCTCGCCCATCCGGTCAACATCAGATGACGTGTAGTAACTTCTAGAAGTACGTCTAGTTGGAATTTTTTATATCGCGCTGATTGCCATCAAACTGTATTTCATCATCAATATAATGCATTTGGGGCTATATATCACGTTCTGGAGAAAGCTGCAGAAAGAGATGAAAACATACTTATACATTAGACCATACTTTACTATGAATATGTAAATGAAAAAGTTTAACGTTGCTACACAATGAACAATACATATAGGACTTTGAATGGGCCCTAATAATGGCAATGTAGCAATAGAATTTAAAAAGTTATAGCCCTGCAAAGAAGGGGACTTTCTCCATAGACAAATAGCGCTGGCAATCTATGGTATATCATTAATTTAACCTTAGGCAACCAAAGTGTTAATTGCCTGACAGCACTAAATATTACCTATACTAACCTGATGTTCACATGGTGTCACAAATACAGTAATAATGATAATGACCAACCCACGTACGTCACAAGCTCCCATAGTTCCTCAACAAATATGCACTCAGCGCTGGGAACCTGATTTTAGCGAGACAGAGGAGCAGCAGCGACTACTACTAGTCTGTTACAGCAATTTTCGGTAAATAAATATGAATACATAATGTGCATTGATCACTGTTGTGTTCTACCATTTATATGTCTGCTACTTTATTATTTACATTTATAATACTTTCTTTATATCACTAGGTGCTAGCGGCAATATCGAACGTTACTATGCTAGCTACTGATGACTATTGTTTTATTTTACATTATCCATTTAACAGCAGTTGGTAAACACTCAAGCATCATTTGATTAATCAGCCCACATTACAGTTACTATGTTGACAACACTTTATATTCAATATATATATAATAGCATTTCTGGGGGGTGGCAGAGAGACAGCATTAAACAGTTTTTCTGTTGTCTGTGGGGACTGTCCCATAACCTAGGATAAGTTACGAAAAATATTAATGCATAGGCTAATGTTACATACTGTAACATTTACAGTATGTATGCATTCATATTTTTCTTGTGCTTCTAGTCATAAATATACACACACATCCTAATGTTATCTTATGTTAAAGGTGACATGCATTATAAATGTCTTTTTTCAGTGTCTAGCATTGTATTATAGTAATATGAGTTAGTATCAATGTGTTTGTGTCTCTAAATACCATATTGGCGGATTGCCGTCATTCAGGTCATTCATTTCCTGCTCCATTTTAATCAGGTCGTTCTGATTTGACTCGCATGGTGACGTCACGTGGTGAGGATGGAGCGAATAGTGCAGGGCTGTATGTTAACTTTTTTGCACATAGCACTGGTGCTACAGAGGTTGATAGTTTTGTAGCACAGGCCAAAATCTTGTAGCACAAGTATAAAACGTGTTATATTTGTAACAGTCACAAATGTGCCTATTGTATTTGTGTTATTTAGTTGCAGTGCCATGTTTGGCTGTCATTTAGTATATCGCCATGTGTTATTATTACTATAATACTCTCATATGCTATTTTCAATTAATATCATAAACAACATAAGGAATATTAGCATAATTTTGAGTGGACTGAAGGAATGAGTCAGCGTTAATAGTTTTAAATGCAAATAATTTATTGAAACATAGAAGTGGGGTCGGTTGGGACACACACAATGGGGGACCCTGATGTAAACAAGACAAACATCTTTCTCTGGTCTGCATCCCCTTAACAATTGTGTGTATTGAGCCGTACTGTACTGTACCCATTCTGCAATCTGTTAAATAAAGTTTTCATTCATTCATTCACACACACTGTTTCAACTCACCACCCCCGCATCATATTGTAGTCTAGTCTGTCTTCAAACTTCCACTCCTCTCGACATTTTTATATTTGAATATCAACATTGTCCATCCTCAGTAATCCTCAGTTTACTATAATATACTCCTGTCCTGAGTCCTCCTGACTAGTGACTTCATCGTCTTTCCAAATGCACGCACGCACACACACAGGGAAGGGGAGAGAGTGCCCCCCCATTTCCCTTTCCCCAGTCCACACTGTGTCTGCTGGCTCTGCGCCTCTGCCTCTGATCAGGATTAGCTTGTTAGCTTGCTAACGTTGTAGTGATTGTAATGGTACATAAACCTTAATTTCTGGCGATGTGCGCATAAAGGAATGGAGACGGTGCAAAGCATGTAGATGCATTTGACCCGTTGCGAGAAAAAAAAAACACCACAGACTTATTTCGGGACGTGTAGGCGCACTGCTGTGTTAACGCAGCAGTGCGCACCAACGCGCTGCTCTGCTTGCAGAAGCACGGATAGAGCGGATATGACTCGTCGAGTTGTCACAGAGTTTTTTCAAAATAAGAGTATCATATGCACCTGAACGTTGCTAGCTGTCGAGCCTAGTTATTATAGCTGGAGCTGCGCGTGGGCAGAAATGAGACCCGCTACAGGATTTTCAAAATAAGAGTATATATATGAACCGAATCCCTATCGCACCAGTGCTACTGAAGTAAATCCATTCATCGCACAGACCGCTGTTGCTGTAGCACGTGCGATATATATGTCGCACTGTACAGCCCTGGAATAGTGATCCGATTGGCTCTGTGGTTGTAGCGCACCAAACAGGGTTTGACAGAGAGCGAGCGAGAGAGAGAGAGAGAATCAGATAGACCCTCGCGACAGAGCACACATACACACATTATAGGCCTATAATATGTCCAGGTAGAGGTCTAGCCCCTTTCGTGACTGTGATGCAAGCCAAGGGGCTAGAATACGCAGTCACTTATTCGACCGTAGTAGCCAGGTTAATGTGCACTATCAAGCACTGCTTAAAAGCGAGCGGTGGGTCCAAAATATATCAGATATAAATTTCAAAGGTACTCACCGTTGCATTAGGGTTTCACACGCATTTTCACGCAGGAGCGCTGTGATTGCTGGCTGCTTTGTCACGTGCCGTGTGCGCCCAGCAATCACAGCGCTCCTGCGTGAAAATGCGGAAGCAGCCATTTTAGCAAGGCTAGCTAAGTGGTTTTTTTTACTCGTTTATAAAAATGATTTAAAATGTTTATTAGCAACGCCGAGCTTTCAAACCCCGCCGCGCGTGTGTGTGAAACCCTAATGCAACGGTGAGTACCTTTGACATTTATATTTTGGACCCACCGCTCGCTTTTAACCCCCTGAAGTCTAACGTTTCTAGCTCCACCTTCTCAGAATATTCTCTTTTTTTTGTTACATAATGTAAAATTACAGATTCATACCTTCAAAATAAGCCATCAATTGTCAAATTTGAGACGATAGTTTTCAATCAATGTCCTATCAAACATTCTGGTAAAATCCTAACAACTTTTCAGTATAGGACTTGAACTAGATCCAAGTTCATTCAGCTATCTGATGAGAGAACTACACTAATTCAATGTGATCATTGTCACTAGAACCATTTCACACCTGGAGCAAAGGCCCAGTCATTCCTTTGTTATTCCAGTGAATGGACCCAGCAGGAGGCCTAGCCTAGCGACAAGCGGCCACTACATAGTTGGGTATTGAAAAAATGCTCATATACACATAGAGAATAATAATCAACAAGAAACATCAACTGTATCAATTGTATTGTACAATGAACAACCCTATATATCGCTTTTGGATTACAATAGTAATACAAGGTAATGTACTGATTTCTTTTGATTTCTCTGTTTGAGAGAGAGAGAGAGAGTGTGTGTGTGTGTGTGCAGGGGAGTAGCTGGGGGGGGGGGGGGGGGGTTAGGATGATTCCAAGGGCCCAGCAAATGCCCCAAATTTTTTTATAGATTGGGGGCCCCACATTTTTTTAATAGATTGGGGGCCCACAAATTGATTCTTTTCATGGGGCCCAGAATCTACAGCTACGCCCCTGTGAGCGCACCTTTCTCTAGAGAGCTGTCATCACCGTGATGCGCGCTTGAATGAACTGCGAGATAACTCATAACTCGTACACACACGCACTCTGTCTCTGCCAGTTATGTTGATGAAAAGCATGTTAGACTACTTTTAATACATAAATTAACGTTCCGTCGGGTCCCGTGTATTCTAGAGAATGATAATAATAATAATAATAATAATAATAATAATAATAATAATAATAATAATAATAATAATAATAATAATAATAATAATAATGCAGGACGCGCTGAAGAAGCATACATAGAAGCAGACTCGACATTAACGTTCCGTCGGGTCCCGTGTATTCTAGAGAATGATAATAATAATAATAATAATAATGCAGGACGCGCTGAAGAAGCATACATAGAAGCAGACTCGACACAAGTTTCGTCTCGACGCTGCGTCTCAGCGCACACACACACATACACGCACACCACATTATTCTGCGAAGCAGCTCAGTGTCCCGTGGATATTATTGCAAGAGATAATTCATACATATTATGAAAAGCTGATGCCGATCTGTTGTTTAGAATTTGGATGGGGGGTAGCGAGTCTCTGATACCTCTCACCTCTGCGCGGGGGTCTAACACCTATTCACAGCGCACACGCTTCTCTTGTGTGTGTGCGCGCGTGCGTGTATGTGTGTTTCGTGACGCGCTGTAGTTCTCTCGCAAACGGAAATAATTACAAGCATACCATCTAGCAAGAATTAAACGTATTTACAAGTCGTATTATGTTTAGCAAGTAATGAGACATATATAGTACATCTTAAAGCACTCGAAATTGTCATTTTTTTATTTTTATCGATTTCTGAAAATATGTACGTTTAGAGCATTTAGAAGACATTCTAATTCTTTTGTTCTCCGCCCACGGGAGCAATACGCCCCGTTGACTCCTAAGGGTTATTAACCCTTTATCTGCCAGGGATTATTCTGATCTTAATCCCCTATCTGCCAGCACTGTAAATCTATGGGGATGTTCCCCTTCTTTGCAGGGCTATAACTTTTTAAATTGTATTGTAACGTGTTTCAACTCAATTCTATGTATAGCTACTGGTCGTTCTTCTAAAAGTGTATAGTGGAGTAGCTTGTCTTCTCTGCGCTGCACACGTTTTGTTCATTCAATTGATTGGTTCCTTTGAAATAAGTCTTGAGACGGAGACAGCGCGTCGGGTTCAAAAACAGAACTGTCTGTTGTTTAATGAAAACAACAGCTTAGGGCTGGGCGATAAAACGATAACGATAACTATCGCGATAAATTATTTCCTCGAAATAAACATGAAACGTGGTCGCAAAGTTTCGATATATCGATTTTCCAAGCTTGGCTCCGTTCAGCCTCGGCTCAGCACACTCACTAACAACAACCAACGTTACGTGATGACGTGCTTACGCACAACAGCTAACAACCAGACTGTTGCATGGACTGATGACGACATCAACTCGACTTGAGACATTCGCAGCAGCATAAGAAGTTAATTAAACTTGACAGACATTATATCGACGATAATTATCGATATCGAATTATATGAAAATAATTTTATAATTTTATCGCGTTTATAACGTTTTTGGTCATATCGCCCAGCCCTACAACAGCTTAAGCATCAGGTTTACAGCATCAATTATTTCTATTTTATCAGTCTGGTTCGCGTCTCTTTTCTCGAACTGGTGGGTGGTTCTCCAGTCTCTGCGTCTCCGTCTGTGTCCGTCTGAGCGTGTTTCTCCATCAGCTTCACCTGCAGTTTTAAAGAGAAAATACCTCCCACTTTTCCTGCGCCGTCCTGTGACGTCAAACCAGGGACCTGACTTTTCTATTGGCTGAATTATTTAGAGAAGGTAGCCCTTGTGGTAATACGTCATCCTGATCTTGAGAAACGGCCTACAAGGTGACCCCTGACGTGATCTTCCTATAGCGGGGGAAATCCTATTTTCTATAAGCGGTTCTACTTCAAATCACTTGTTTTATGAAATGCATTGTTTTATACGGAATTTCATGTTTAGATTACTTTCTATTTAGTAACTAGATTAATACCATTTTTTCTCCCGATTTCTATAACCTGGTATATCTTTTAAACACTGTTTTTACTGATCTGATTAACTTTTATCCTATACAAGTTTAAATTGGTAGTTCTAACTTTTGTTTTATCACTGTTTTACTACTCCTGTTTTCTTAACCAATAGTCTAATGTGATTCTGTTTGACAGCTTACTTTTAACTCTGAATTGATCCATATCTTTCTATTTTAGTTCTAAACTAAAATGGTTTAGTCTTTAGTTTATTTGTTCTATTGGGCAGAATATTTCCTGATCATTCTGTCTTTATTATTTGTATTTAGATTTGTTATAACACTATTTTACCTCTGTTTTCAGCAGACAGTCTCTCCTGAGTTTTACTGTTGATCCAACTTTAGGCACTTACTTAAACTAGTTCCTCTTAGAATGAGGCAACCTGGTGTCCCTGAACGCGGCCCCCATACAGATTGAAATAGTTTACTTATTCAAGCCTCAACAGTGGGTCTTTCAGAGTGGCCTGTTGATCTTCTAGCTAAAGTAAACAAAAACTCTTTCCTGCTAACTCCATTCAGCCTTCAGGCTGTCATTTTATGACCTAAAGTCAGTTAAATTTGGCCTACTCAATCCCACTTCGTTGTGTGAGGGAAGATTTTCATCTGATGCCATTTGGTCTGTTTTTATCTAAATGACCTCGTGGCCTTGCTGTAGAAGCTATGTGACAGGGGGAAGGGTTGCTTTTGGTGTCTTGTTGCTCTGCCAGAGACCGCTAGATGATTTTGATCCATCCTATAGTATTATACTGGGCATTTTGGGGGGATCAGCTGTTTGATTCCCTCAAATCCAATTGTCTGTACATATCGTCCGGACATGGGTAGGTGTGTGGCATCCTTAAGTTGGACTACAGTGAACGCTGCGCCGGTGTCCACCATCATCCTGACATATTTATCATTCACCGTTACGTGCACTATGGGCTCCTCCCTTAAGTTTGACAATGACAGCTGACACCCCCCCATTGAACAATTTACGACAATCCCTTCTCTGAGGGTTCTACTCTCATTATGTAACCAGTAAATTTCAAAATCAAAATTATATAATATTTCTTTAAAACTTAAACATCTTTTAAAAATTAAAAAATTACAAAAAATACAAAAACCACAACTTCATAACCATTTCCTTCTGTACAGTTGTAAAATCATCTTTAACTCTTCCCCCACCCTCGTTAACCTCTTCCCCAGTCACACACAATATCAGTTATTGATATGACATCAGACTATTGGAAGGTAATCAAACAAGAATTGGCTTCCAAATCTATCAGCTTTTTTGTTTATGACTATTTTATCCATGTAATTAGCAAATGTGTCTATTTTGTGTAATTGACTCTGCAAGAAAAGATTATTACATCACGCCAATAAAAGACTAACAGTTCTAATAAAAACGAAGGAGACTTAAACAAAAAACCATAAAAAATAAAATGTCTCATTCGAAAGGACCATCTGAGGTCTATTTACTTTTAGCTGCAATCCTGCCAGTTATTCCTCATCGAAACCTCTGAGGTCTATTGATAACCCTTTGTGGCCGTGGCCTCTTTGTTGAATTTGCGCTAATCGCCATCTCCTCCGGTCTCCTTGGTACCTCTGTTGGCACGCCTTCAAAGTCCACAGAGGAAAAATCATCATTTTTCAATTCCAATTCATGATTTCCTCTGTCTGGCTCCTGCAAAAATCCTTCATTTCCCACAGAGGGACAATCGTTTTGCCCCCTGTCTGGTTCACCATAATCGTCTTCATTTTCCCCTTTGTCATGCATTTCCTCCTGTTCTTGATCAATGAACAGGGGTTCGGATTCCAATTCTTGCCCATCTTGCAGGGCTTTTACGCAATGCGAAAGATGAAACCACATTGGTGATCCTTTAACCTGTAGAGCTTTTTCCGTAGCTCTTACGACCTCATACGGTCCTTCTCGCCGCGCTCCGTACCACTTGCGTCTGAACACTTTTACATAAACGTAATCTCCTGGTATTATCTGAGGAGTACTCCGCCTATTCTCCTCCTCTTCTGTCTCCTGTTTACTTGAGACATAATCGAAGATCGCCCCGTGGAGCTTTGACATGTACTTTACGTACTCACGCATCTCGTGGTCCAGGATGTCCAAACTCTGACCTTTGCCTGTTGCGCGCACGCCTGGCACAACCATACATCGGCCAAACAACATTTTGTGCGGTGTTAAACGCAGGCTTCAAATTTCGCTTGAACGACACGCCATTAATGCTAACGGTAGCACACTTAACCAACTTAGCCCTGTGTGTTGACAGATCTTAACCAATTTGTTCTTCAGAACTATGTTGATTGATTGATTGATTGAAAACTGTATTAACAGATTGCAGAATGGGTACAATACAGTACAGCTCAATACACACAATTGTTAAGGGGATGCAGACCAGAGAAAGACTTTCATCTTGTTTACATCAGGGTCCCCCATTTTCAATTCATCAGGACATATATGACATACAGTGTTGTGCTAGTTACTGAAAAATAGTAACTCAGTTACTTTACTAGTTACTTCATTTCAAAGTAACTTCGTTACTGTACTAGTTACTTACACCCAAAAGTAATGAGTTACTGTGAAAAGTAACTATTTAGTTATTTAAAAAAAAAATAAAAAAAATAAATTGCTCAAGTCCCATGCCCCATATACTCAAAATCGGTTGATCAACTTGACAGTTTCCATTCACATCACCGAACTCTGCTAAGCAATGTGGTCTAGAGCGTTTCATTATATATTCCCTCCCCGCTGTATGTATATTTCTCTCCCACCCACCCACCCCCTCCTAATGTACAGTCCCCTCCCCATCATATGTATATACTCTGTCAGGATGTAGGGGTAACAGTACTGTATATTTGAATACCGCTTATGTCACAAATGTATCAGTACTAAATACCTATATGTCCCTATGCCATAAATGTCATGTATGTTGTGTATGTCATAAATGTCTATATGAATTGAAAATGGGGGACCCTGATGGAAACAAGACAAACGTCTTTCTCAGGTCTGCATCCCCTTAACAATTGTATGTATTGAGCCGTACTGTATTGTACCCATTCTGCAATCTGTTAAATAAAGTTTTCATTCATTCATTCATTCATTCATCCATTCATTAATTCATTCATAACCATCTTGCAGCGTTGTTATCAAAGCATTGCAACGTTAGAATAGTTAGGATATCAATTGTGCATGAAAGGACTATATTTATATTGTTTGATTAGTATTATGAGATTCCCTGGCAGTCAAAATCCGTTGATCTTGAGTTTCAGTGAACACATTGCACTCACCGTCACCAGTCTGCGGTGGTCGAGATGTAACGTTAGTCCAGTTGACTCCAGCAGCCCTTCAAACATGTTCTTTATCTCGTTTCCATGTTGTATATTAATTATCTCTAAAGTAGTTGCTAAATGGTTTGTTAGTTCGTTATTATTACTGCGTTCTTATTATGTAGATTCATAGCGAGCGTCCTCTTGTTGTTTACTGTAGAGAGCGCCTATTTCTTTCAGAACGTCAGTGGCCAATCAGAAGTGCGAAAACAGAATGAGGCTACGGAAAGAAATAATAATAATAATAATACTTCGTTTTATATAGCGCCTTTCAGTCTACAGTAAACAAAACAAACGCAGGCGAAATAAGGACGCTCGCTATGAATCTACATAAAAAGAACGCAGTAACGAACTAACAAACCATTCAGTAACGTAAGTAGCGTTACTGAATTTCAAAAGTAATGCGTTAGAGTACTAGTTGCGGCAAAAAGTAACTTCGTTTCTGTAACGCGTTACTTTGTAACGCGTTAGTCCCAACACTGATGACATACATGACATACAGATAGTCAGTACTGCTACATCTATACATTTATGACATACCAGATTTGCAAATACAGTACTGTTTGTGATACAGAAGGAGTCAGGAAAAGGGAGTATATACATTTGACGTAGAAACTGTACATTGGAGGAGGTTGGGTGGGGGGGGGGTTGGGTACACTGGGATATTGACAACCATACTGGGTAATCTACATTGGAGGTGGTTGGGGGGGGGGGGGGGGGGGGGGCACACTGTATATACAAGCAAAACTGTACATGTGTTTTGTGGGGCGGCGTGGCTCAGGGGTAGAGCGAGGCGTCCAATGATCGAAGGGTTGGTGGTTCGAATCCCGCTCAAGCCCATGTCCATCCCATTGCCGTTGTGTCCTTGGGCAAGACACTTAACCTACTTGCCTCGTATGAATGTGTATGCATGTGAATGAATGTTGGTGGTGGTCGGAGGGGCCGTAGGCGTTGATTATTCGCCACGCTTCCGTGAGTCTGCCTCAGGGCAGCTCTGGCTGCAATTGTAGCTTACCACCACCGGTATGACTGTGTATGAACGAATAATGGACTCTGTGAAGCGCTCTGAGTCAGAGCAACAGTCAGTCAGAGAAGAGCGCTATATAAATCCAATCCATTATTATTATTATTATTATTACATTGAGGGGGGGGGGGGACACTGTACAAACAAACAAAATTGTACATTGGACTATTGACAAAACCATACTAGGTAAATGACTGTACATTGGAGGGGGTTGGGTTAGGATATTTACAGGGGCCAGTGTTGAATTGCAGTCTCCCGTAGGTGTCCCTTGAGAGAGGTTTTGAAAGTGGGTAGTGATCCACATTCCTTTACAGCTTTGGGTAGGGCGTTCCACATTGATGTGGCATAATTGCGAAACGTGTTTAGTCCCTTATTTGAGCCGAATCTGGGTTTAACATGATTTGTTGAGCTCCCTCTGGTGTTGTGATCGTGGTATTCACTGACCTTTGGGAAGTATTTTGACATGTACATGGGTACCTTGGTCGTGTAGTGTATCTTGTAGACCAGGCCCATTGCAAGTTGCTGTACTCTGTCGTCTACTCTAAGCCATCCTAGGTTGTCAAAGTGGGCAGGGGTGAGGTGGGTTCTAGGAGTAAGGTCAAGCAGTAGTCTGACCAGTTTGTTTTGAGATGTTTGTAATTTTGTTTTTAGCGCCTTTGAGGTGCTTTGGTACCATGAGGTGCAAGCATAGTCGTATTACCCCTGAATGAGTGCTCCTGCCAGAGTCTTCAGGGTATTCTTGTTTACCAGAGAGGAGATCCGGTACAAGAATCGAGTTCGTTGGTTGACTTTTTTTATTACATTGGATGCCATTTTGTCACAGGAGAGATTAGCCTCTAGGATGGAACCCAGGTAGGTAATTTCATCTTTCCTTGTGACAATATTGTCACCCACTGTAACTGAGAAGCCGTCGGTCTTGCTGAGTTTGTTATTTGAGCCGAAGAGAATGGACTCTGTTTTGCCCATGTGTAATAATAGTTTGTTATCAGCGAGCCATATGCAGATTCTGCCTAGTTCCGAGCTGAGGGATTTTTCAACCTGTAACTTGTTCTTGTCAGAGACCAGCAGGGCTGAGTCGTCCGCAAACAGGAACAAGTTGCAGTCACAAGCTGACGACATGTCATTTGCATAAATTAGGAACAGTAGCGGTCCTAGTATGCTTCCTTGTGGAACACCACAGCTCACTGTGAGGGGGGGGGGGGGGGTAGGGTACCGTTTACCTCCACCATCTGTTCCCTCCCCTCAAGGTAGGATTGCATCCAGCTCACTGATAGACTATCAAAACCAATTGCTTTTAGCTTGTCAATCAGAATGGAGTGATTGACCGTGTCAAAGGCCTTTTGTAGGTCCAGCATGACCATGCCGCAGTATTTGCCTGCGTCCACCTCTTGTTTGATGTGGTCATTCAAATAGAGAAGGCATGTGTCAGTGGAGTGGGATGTTCTGAAGCCAGATTGGAATTCGTAGATTAGATTTTTTTCCGCTAGGTACTTTTCGACCTGTTCGTAGACTATTTTTTCCATGACTTTCGAGATGGAGGTGAGAATAGAAACAGGGCGGTAGTTGCCTGGGTCTAATTTGCTGCCCTTTTTGTGCAGAGGGGTCACCCTCGCAATTTTGAAGTCCTTGGGGACGTGTCCCTGTTTTATGGAGAGGTTTATTATGTGTGTGATGATTGGGGTGATGGCGGCTGCTGAGTCTCTGAGGAATTTGGAAGGGATGTTGTCGTGGCCAGTGGCCTTGTTCATGCGTTCTACAGCCCCCTGGCTCTGAGGGTGGTAAACGGACCCGAAACGCTGTTTTACCCCAGTTGTTGGAGTACTAAACGTACAGTATTGTCGACAAACTCTTTGCCATTGTCACTGCAAATCTTGTCAGGAATTCCAAAACGACTTATCAGGTCATGACATAAGAACTTAGCCACTGAGGCAGCATCTTTATGCTTAGTCGCGCATGCCTCTACCCACCTCGAAAATCGACACACCACGACGAGAATGTACCTCTTTTGGCTAATCGGTTTTATCATGTCTACATAATCAATCACAAGTTCTCTCATTGGGCCATTTGGTGTGGGGATGTGTCCCGGGGACACAACAATCCCTCTTTGTGCATTATTTTTCAAACATATCGCACATCTACTTATCACATGATCAATTTGCTGTAGCAGGTTTGGAGCCCAAAAACCATACTCCTTTATTTTCCTACTCACCTCTCTCCGGTGTGCATGGCAGAAATCATGCGCCGTTTGGATCAGCAGTCCGACCAGGCCCGTCGGTGCAACCACAAGTCCTTCATGGTTCCGCCACAAACCTGTCCCATCCCTACTAGCCCCTCTTGTTGACCAGAGATTTCTCTCCACCTGACCCGCCTCTTCCTGAAAGGTCAAAACATCTTTGTAAGTAATCTTATCTTCCAGCTCAACCTCGTGTGTGATAACCAATACCTTACCTGCTCTGTCCGCACCTGTCACTCGCTTGGCAGCGTCATCTGCCATGTTGTTACCTCTGGTCACCTTAGACTCATCAGACTGATGGGCAGCACATTTGATAATCGCAATTTGTTTGGGTTTCATTATTGCTCCTAACAAATTGGTTATCTGACTACAGTGACATATGGCGGTACCATCTGCCCTCTTAAAACCTCGCCCTTTCCACACCGCTCCATAGAGGAAAGCAATATTCTGTGCATAGCTGCTATCAGTATAGATATTAAAAGTCTTACCTTCTGCCATTTTGCATGCTTCAGTCAGAGCGACTAATTCTGCCAACTGAGCTGAGCAGGGTTGTGTCAAGGCTTCAGCCTTTTCTACGACAAACCCATCACCTTGTGATTTTACTACAGAGTAACCTGCTTTTAGGTCCTCCACATGAGCCGTCTGTCCATAGTTCCAAATCAGGACTGCTAAACGGAAAAGCCTGCAAGTCAGCTCTAAGTCTGGAGTACCTCTCGGCTTCAACCACGCAGTCGTGAGGGTCTCCATCCTCAGGCTTAGGAAGGGTCTGTGCTGGGTTCACCGTGGAACACCTAGTCAAAGTAACATCTTCCTGTTCCAAAATCCTGTAATAATTTTTCAACAAATTTTTGACTGCATGTGCTACCATAATATTTACTGCATACCCCATCATGATACTTGCAGCTTTTTCGTACATCAAGAAGACCCCGGTGCAATCTCGGTAGCACGGAGCCATTCCCATTTCCACCTCTGAGTAGGCGATGGAGTAGTATCCTATTGGTTGTCGATGGATCCCCACCCCGGTGTTTTGGGCCAACACCGCGCATGCATACCTCTGATCTGAAGAGGAAGAGACATAGAGTATGAATTGCTTTGTATAATCAGGCAAAGCCAGGGCAGGGGCAGCTAACATACGGGTCTTTATGGTTTCAAATGCCCGCAGGCCCTCCTCAGTCCATGTTAATTTAGCACTCAACTTGTCGTTCCTGCACACTCTTATCATGGCTCTCAAGGGCCCTACTAGCTCTGTGTAGTTCTCCACCCAAGTGGAACTATACCCCACGATCCCCAGAAAAGCCATCATCTGACGTACAGTCACTGGTTTGGGAGCTTTCTTAATAGTCACCAAATGTTCCTCTGAAATAGCCCGATGGCCCTGTGAAATTGATTGACCTAGATATGTCACCTTAGGTCGACAGTATTGCAATTTTTTCAAAGACACCTTGTGGCCCTTCTCAGCTAATAGCTGCAATAATTTAACAGATTCCTTATGACATGTTGTCTGATCGTCGGCACACAAAATAATGTCATCCATATACTGAATGACTCTGGATTTTAATATCAGGTCTAACCCATCTAGATCTTCTCTTAAGATTTTGTTAAATATGTGTGGAGAATGCTTTAATCCCTGGGGGATCCTAGTGTACTCATAATGCTCATTCTTATAGGTAAAACCAAAAAAGATTTGGCACTCAGGCGGCTAGGTGGTGTAGTGGTCTAAGGCACTCGCCACCAGTGTGGAGACGCTAGGATTCGCGTGTTCGAATCCAGCTCTCCACATTGTTTTTCAGTTTGGCTGGTCGTCCGCAGTAATACACATTGGCCGTATTACGGGGAGGGAAAACTGAAGGGTGGGGATCGAACGTTGTGAACAAGCGACTCCTACAAGTCGGTTGGTGCGCCTGCGCAGTAGAATCAGGAAGTGTCGGGGGCAGCGTGAGCCTCCCACGCGTTACTCCTCGACACTGATAGATCGAGCTGCGCAGGTGAAAAGATGCGACTGCTGTTACCTCAAGTACCGGAGGGGACTTGTGCTATGTATGACTTAGTCCACATTGCAGCCGGCTTGTGGGAGGCAAGAAACAGCGTTCGTGACAGGGGAGGGTTGAATTGGATGATACGAAATTGGGATGGGAGAAAAATATAGAAAAATGGGAGAAAAAGTGGATCAAAAAAAAAAAAAAGATTTGGCACTCCTTGCTCAAGGGTACACTAAAATAAGCACTACACAAATCTATAACCGTAAAATACTCAGCTTGTGGCGGGATCAATGTCAGCAGTGTGTGGGGATCTGGGACATCGGCGGGATAGTAAATTAAAACCTCATTGACTGCCCTCAAGTCGTGTACCAGCCGGTATGAGGTGTCAGGTTTCTCCACTGGAAGCAACGGTATGTTGCTCCTGGGGTTATTTGTTTTCTGTAGTACTCCTGCTTTTAGAAGTCCTCTGATCTGTGGCTCGATTCCAGCCACCGCTTTTTCCTTCAGTGGGTACTGACTTTTCCAGGGCAGGGTTGCTCCTGGTCTAAGCTCCACCCTCACTGGTTGAGCAGATTTGATCAGTCCGATGTCGGTGCTATGTTTCGACCACAACACTTCTGGCACGGCCCCCATCATCTCCTCCTGGAGGCAAAATTTCTGGGGGATTTCTTCCACTGTCTCCTGTGACAGCTGCACCGTCTGGGGACGTCCCATACCTGTGCCTTGGATCATTATCTTGACAAACCGCTTGTCCGGGCTTATCCATATGAGTCGGTTCTCCTTTGTCTGTTCAAAATCCATTTCTTATGCCTCTTTCATCATCCCTCCAATGTGTTGTTGATCGCACGAGTCGGTCACCTTTAGCGTCACGTGGGGAACGCTGCCTGTGATCTCGTGTTCCTTCTGCAGATAGGTGCTCCGTGCAAGCCGTATTGCTGCTCCTTGGGGTCCCATTATAATGCTGGTGGTGTTGAGCTGTACCTCCTCTGGTTAATTTCTCAGCCACTCCTTGGCTTGTCTCTGATCCGCATCTCTATAGTACTGTAGAGTGCAATGGTATGGTGTCTCTGGGTTCTTTGCATCTGGCATGTTGGCTGTGATGAATGTCTCCCATTCCAACGCTGGTCCGAGCAATTCCTGGCTTAGGTCTCCCAACCAGTATACTTCCGGTGGTCGGGTGTCTGTCCTTTGCATCATCTGATAGTAGTGGTCCTCTGGGACGTCGATCACACAACCATCAGGCGTGCATAAAATGTTCATCCCCAGCATACCAAGGCCGTCCCTGCCCAGTAAGCCAATGTGTGCGGTGTCGGAGACCAAGATGGAAACAGTCGCTTCTTTGCCTCTGTATTTCAGGGTGACAGGTTCTGTCACTGGGATCAGCTGTTTGATTCCCTCAAATCCAATTGTCTGTACATATCGTCCGGACATGGGTAGGTGTGTGGCATCCTTAAGTTGGACTACAGTGAACGCTGCGCCGGTGTCCGCCATCATCCTGACATATTTATCATTCACCGTTACGTGCACTATGGGCTCCTCCCTTAAGTTTGACAATGACAGCTGACACCCCCCCATTGAATTATCTGGGCCCCGTCAGAACGTCTGCTCCGGCCCCCTGGATGGATTTACTGGGCCCATATCCTGTTGCTGATTCTGATCTTGGGTCAGGCCTTGGTTCTGGGTCTGGCCTTGGTTTTGGGTCTGGCCTTGGTTCGGTCCGTAATACTGATCCTGGAGTCGGCCGTATCCTCCTCGGCCACCTCCTCTGTTATTTCCTTGACCCCTGTTGCTGGCTCCTTGGGTTCGCCACCCTTTGTCACAGTTTCGGGCCAGATGACAGACCTCTCCACAATACCAGCACTCCGCCGAAGACGGGAATCCAGTCGGTCCTCCTCTTTGGCGTCCATTCTGTCCTCGGGGCTGCCAGTTCGGCCTCCTCTGGTACTGTTGTTGTACTGGTGCCGGCCCTCCCTGTGTTCCGGGCTGTGCTGGTTCCTGGTTGTTCAGTTGTCCACCAGTCCCCGTCTCGGCTATGGGCTGTGCGGCTTGTACCATAGCTTGTAGGTATTCCACTACCTTGGTTTCCTCGACAGGCTGTTGGTACAAGAGCTTTCGCTGGCTTGCCGTTTCTTTTTCCTTGGCCTGTCGAGACATACCACCTCATTCAGTTTTTGTCTCACTTCACTGGAGAGGCCCTTATGTATCTTTTCTCTGAGCATCGCCTCCCCCATTGGATTAGCTTCTGGGTCTTGGCCAGTCATGTCTCTCCAGGTGGCGTAGGCCTTCGCCACATACTCCCTGGGGTGGGTATCAGGCCCCAAGGCACCAATGTGGATCTTGTCTGGGTGCATCATGGTTTGATAGGTTTCCCGCAGGACTTGCCATAGTGCTCCCATGTGGGCGGCGAATAGGTCCTGGTCATGTGCTCCTGAAACTACGTACCTCATCATACCAGCCTTGGTTAGTAGTTCTTCCATGGCCGAGACTCCTACTTTGTGAGAGAGCAACCGCTTGACATCGCCGATAGCCAGCTGTTGGCCTACCATCATTTCCTCCAGTTTGGCAATCCACGGAAAGGCCCCGTTCTGGAGGGATGGCAACTTCTCTTTCATATCTGAAGCATTCCAGGGCTGATACTCCCTGTTGTTTTATCATTACTGGGACCATTTTGACCGTTTGCTCTCTTGCAGCTGATCTTGTCACTCTTCTATTTTCAGTCTTTTCCAACTCTTTGATGTCATTCGTTATTCTATCCCTTTCGTCTTCCAACGCTGTTCGTATGGTTTCGGCCTGTCTCCAGGTTTGGGTGATCGCTTGGTAGCCCTCGGAAATGGCGTCGTGGGCCTCGTTGTAGACCTGTATCCGTTCTTCCATCTCGCGTTTTTCCTTGACCATTCCCCGGTGCTTTACGTTTAATTCCTCCAGGGCATCTGCCAGTCTCATCATCTTGCTGCTTTCTTGGGCGGCTGGTGGGGAAGAGTAGTTTGGAGCAGATTGTTTACTTCTTGGTGTCCTCACGGAGGCTCCCCTTTTTTCCTCCTCTTGCTCTCGCTCCCTGTCCTTTTCCTCGAACTGGTCCAGTGTATTTCCCACCTCTAAGTCTTCCTCTAGTTCGTCCGAGTGTCTGCTGGCTGAGTGGGGGGGGAGATGACGATAGAGGGGACCTTTCGTTGGCTCTCTCTGGTGGTAGTCTCCCCTGTCGCTGAAGTCTCTGACGTATTGATTTTTTCTTGAATCCCAAGTCCTCCTTTCGTCCCTTAGGCGTCCCTGTCCTTCCGCCCAGAGGATCTCCTTCTGTCCGGCAGAGAGCGGTGCATTCCTCCTTTGTTGCTGCTTTTCTTCTAGATATATCTTCGCCGCTCTGGTATGAGGAGGAGTTTGGGGCCGAGTTACTCGCTCCCTCCCTCTCATCTCCTCTTGCTCGTTTGGTCCAGGCGTTAGGGTGATTGTTGTCACTGCACGTCCCGTCTCTGTTTTATGGCCGCTGTTGTTCGTTATATCATAAAGGCTATTCATTTCTATTACAGGCAGGATAGGGTATATTGGTTCCCTATTCCTGCTGGCATATGGTGGGGGTGCTATAGCTACCTCAGTTCTTACCTGTTCTGCTCTCGGTAGGGGTCCTTGGGTGAGCGGGGCTACCTCAGCTGCGCTTTGGGAGGTGACTATTGTCCTGTCAGAGGCCAGGGGAGTGGTCGTGATTGGGGCTATCTCCTCTGTCGGCTTGGCCTCCTCACTGACAGTCGAACTGCCCTTTTCCTCACTCTTCCTTCTCTCAGCTTCCCGAGAGAAGAGTTCTAAAGTGGTTATCTCTTGCATGCGTTTTTCCCCTCTTTTCGTCGCTTTACTCCCTTTTCTCCCCTTTTCCTCCTCCGTCTTATAAGTCCTAATTAGAGCATGCAGATCTGCTATTATAGCCAAATCAAAAGAGCCCTCGATAGGCCAACGTTTTGCGATGTGTGGCCATCTTTTATTCCATTTCTTTGATAACCTAGTAATTTTTGCCAAATAATAAGGATTGTCCTGTGTGAAAGGATTATTTTTAGCAATAATTTGTACCGGATTATCCTCCATCCAACCAATTAGGGTAGTCGTCTCTTTGTTTGCCACGGTTTCCATTTTCTTATATGCGTTTCTTCTTATTTACCAGAGTTTTTTATTTCTCTTTTTGTTTCCTAGTCTAAGAGATTTTTTTCTCTGTTATTTCAAATGGCAGTAGGCAAGAAAGTGTCTTTTGTATTCCCTGTCTAAATGTAGGTGTCTATTCTTTTGTGACTATCTCCTGCTTGAACAACCGCTAACGGTACTTGTACACCCTGTCTATTATTTTCTTTCCTTCTTCACTGGTGATCTGTAGTCTTACCTGACTTGTGGTGCCCTTGTCGCCTGGCAGAACTGCTGAAAGACCAAGCACAAAATACAACAGTTCTCTTTCATTTCCAACTGGAATTTCACTTTACTTAGTCTTTTCAGTATGACATTTTTTTCTATCTAAAATGCGTACCACATCTAATTTTTGAGAGATTCTTTACCAACAGTATGAATAATCCTTTACTTAATTCATACAATTTTCAAAAATTTGAGAGATATTGTGATTGACAGTGGTGTTTGCGTCTTCGGTGTCTATTCCCTTATTTCTAGAGGGGATCTAGAGGGAGGGGTGGGACGGAGGCACGGAGGCACGGATGAGGGGGGGGGGCTGAAACCAAAACAATACCATGCATACAACAAAATTAACACATAGCTCATGTCTAGGGAGAGGTAGGTGGCGCCACTCAGCCTTCCGACTTTGGTGGAGACCTCCAACCATATCTGTCATGGTTTTCTACCAGGGTCCCAAAGGCGGCCTCCGCCTCCTTCTGGCTTAAAGTTTCCCCACCAGCCTCTTCCACCCTCCTGCTAATGCGACTCTGTCCTGTCACAAGGCTTGCGGCAAACTGCCTCATGACGGCCTACATTGTATAGGCGCTAGACCAACCACACAGTGTTAACATTAGCACTGGGCAGCCTTGTTTAGCATGTAGCATCGCTTGGTAGCCATTAGCCACCAGTCATGCCACATGCTCCGTCATTCACAACAGTAGTCGCAGTAGCCATTTTAGCTCCCAGTATCGCCCGTTAGCTTGCAGCTTAGCGTAGCATTTAATAGCCAGCCTAGCTTAGCATTAGCTTACGGGCTTAAACGGCAATCTATTCCGTTCACCGCAGCATCATAGCAGCCCGCGACGTCAGCGTTATGACGACGTAAACCCTTAATTATAACTTTGATCCAATGTATGTGCCATTCTACAGATTTAAGCAACATATAAACATTTATACATAGGCCAACACCAGACCTTCAATTGCTAGTTTGACCCTTCAACCTTAACCCGTCGTTAGCGTCAGCCATTTTTTCTAGCTCAGCTTAGAACGACTTCCGGTTCAAAGGTCTTGTTGACAACGGCCGTAAAGAAACTATCTTGACCTCTTCAGCCAATCGTTAGCTCAGCCGCTAGCTTTAGCCATTAGCCTCGCTACTTAACAGTACCCTAATTACACATCCTAACCGCTTCTAAGTGCATTCTTTAATCTAAACATCACCCGTACAATGCAATTAGTCCTAACCATAAGTGCAGTTCATTCATTCAACTTCAGCAAGTGCTTTATATATACCAAGTTCTTGAATATCATCTTGCCCTTGCAGTGAGCCGCTCCATTCATGCAAAAAGCTCGGGAAGACAGCATTTGTGGGTGCCTTCTGTCGGCCTGAATCGGAGATTTGTGGCCAGATTGTGCTCTCAGTTTAACCACACATTTCCCATTCCCCACGTTATCCCTCATCCACAAGCCCAATAGTTCTCTGATTTGGACAAGGGCAAATCAGAGCCGGAATGATGTCGATGCGTCGGATCAAACTTGCATTTGAGACGTCTCCCAAACGTTAAATGTCTCGCACACCGATTTCTAAGCAAGCCCTTCTGTTAAGCACGAATCCCTCTCACTTGGCTGTGCGCGATCTGAACTAGATACAGACCATTTTAACCTCTCTTGCTGGCAGCCACATTATTGACTGACGGATGGTTTGCAATTCTATAACGGCACCCCCGTTTTCTCCACCAGCCGATCCAGAGCTGGGCTCGGCCTGACGAACGAAACCAGGGCCCCATTTCAACCCTTCCCTCAACCAAGATGCTACTACCAGACCCTCTATCATTCCCTGAACGATATTCCTATTTACCCCGCCACTGGTCCTGGTTGTTACCCGGGCCGGTGCCGTCGTAAATTCGTTACTACCCGTTACTGATCCATACTGTTCAATCCAATCGCGCGCCCCTCCTTTACTCTTTATTTCATCAGACAGTATCGCCCGGTCGAGACCAGATCCATTTGTGATATTTGGTTTCTGATCTCTGCCGCAGTCGACACCACCAGTCTGTTAAACACCATTCCAACCCCGTTCGGAAACTGTCCGATTCCAACCAATCCTAGACACATTCTCTCAATTCAACTCACCGTCTGTTCGCTGTTGCTTCTCGGCTGAAGATGGTGAAGAAAACCGTCGCCGCTTGTAGATGAGATTCTTTGAGATCTAATTGAGTGTTCCTGTCTGGTTCGGTTCGGATAATCAGCCCGGGAATCACGGGACCACTTAACGTGTTTCAACTCAATTCTATGTATAGCTACTGGTCGTTCTTCTAAAAGTGTATAGTGGAGTAGCTTGTCTTCTCTGCGCTGCACACGTTTTGTTCATTCAATTGATTGGTTCCTTTGAAATAAGTCTTGAGACGGAGACAGCGCGTCAGGTTCAAAAACAGAACTGTCTGTTGTTTAATGAAAACAACAGCTTAAGCATCAGGTTTACAGCATCAATTATTTCTATTATATCAGTCTGGTTCGCGTCTCTTTTCTCGAACTGGTGGGTGGCTCTCCAGTCTCTGCGTCTCCGTCTGTGTCCGTATGAGCGTGTTTCTCCGTCAGCTTCACCTGCAGTTTTAAAGAGAAAATACCTCCCACTTTTCCTGCGCCGTCCTGTGACGTCAAACCAGGTACCTGACTTTTCTATTGGCTGAATTATTTAGAGAAGGTAGCCCTTGTGGTAATACGTCATCCTGATCTTGAGAAACGACCTTACAAGGTGACCCCTGACCCGATCTTCCTATAGCGGGGGAAATCCTATTTTCTATAAGCGGTTCTACTTCAAATCACTTGTTTTATGAAATGCATTGTTTTATACGGAATTTCATGTTTAGATTACTTTCTATTTAGTAACTAGATTAATACCATTCTTTCTCCCGATTTCTATAACCTGGTATATCTTTTAAACACTGTTTTTACTGATCTGATCAACTTTTATCCTATACAAGTTTAAATTGGTAGTTCTAACTTTTGTTTTATCACTGTTTTACTACTCATGTTTTCTTAACCAATAGTCTAATGTCATTCTGTTTGACAGCTTACTTTTAACTCTGAATTGATCCATATCTTTCTATTTTAGTTCTAAACTAAAATGGTTTAGTCTTTAGTTTATTGGTTATATTGGGCAGAATATTTCCTGATCATTCTGTCTTTATTATTTGTATTTAGATTTGTTATAACACTATTTTACCTGTTTTCAGCAGACAGAGTCTCTCCTGAGTTTTACTGTTGATCCAACTTTAGGCACTTACTTAAACTAGTTCCTCTTAGAATGAGGCAACCCGGTGTCCCTGAACGCGGCCCCCATACAGATTGAAATAGTTTACTTATTCAAGCCTCAACAGTGGGTCTTTCAGAGTGGCCTGTTGATCTTCTAGCTAAAGTAAACAAAAACTATTTCCTGCTAACTCCATTCAGCCTTCAGGCTGTCATTGTATGACCTAAAGTCAGTTAAATTTGACCTACTCAATCCCACTTCGTTGTGTGAGGGAAGATTTTCATCTGATGCCATTTGGTCTGTTTTTATCTAAATGACCTCGGTGGCCTGGCTGTAGAAGCTATGTGACAGGGGGAAGGGTTGCTTTTGGTGTCTTGTTGCTCTGCCAGAGACCGCTAGATGATTTTGATCCATCCTATAGTATTATACTGGGCATTTTGTATCTGTATCTGTATCAAGTATCTATCGTTTAGGATGTAGCAACGTTCTACTTTTTCATTCACATATTCATACTAAAATACGGTCTAAAGTATAAATATGTTTTTATCGTTTTCTGCAGCATTCTGCAGAACATGATTTATAGCCCTAAATACATATATTACATCATCAAATGTAGTTTGATACCGATTGACGTCATATTAAAACTTTCAATTGTGCAAGGTCCTAAGCGTAATGCCTCATCATCTGCTGGTGACCGGAGGGGGGGGGGGGGGGGGGGGATTTATAAGTCCGTGGCCGACGTTAAATTATTTATGTAGTATGGGCGATATATATATCAGAGCAGATTATACGTTTAAATATAATCAAACACGCTGAAACTCACCTCAGCTTCCTCATAGCGTTGGGCGATCAGCGTCGATCAGAAAGTTCTCTATTATGGGATGTTGATATATGCGATCCATTTCCAGGTTGTATAATAATATATACGTCCAAATCATGTTGTTTATCGAGTTATTTGCAACCGATCGATGTCCAGTGTATCAAGATGGAGTCCCGCTAACGATAGCGAGTGCCCGGACGAAATATGGGCGAGCACCACTTCCGGCGCGTGACTTCCTGTTTGGGCGATCCGCCGATCGGCCACCAGATGGCGCTCTTGAACCGTTGGAGAGTTGAGAGGAGATCAACAGGGGATCTCAAGACTCTGTGGGTAAAATATGATTGCCATCACAGATTTTTGAAATATTGATCTCAAAGACGCCTTACGGCGTCATTGGCAGATTACGCATGGCGGAGAATGACGTGGGAACACGTCATTGGCGAATAAAGGGTTAAGCAGTGCTTGATGGTGCACATTAACCTGGCTACTACGGTCGAATAAGTGACTGCGTATTCTAGCCCCTTGGCTTGCATCACAGTCACGAAAGGGGCTAGGTAGAGGTCCAGTCTTCCACTCCTGTTGTTGGTAGTGCTAGATTCGGGCCTTGCTGTCACGACTGCTGCTCACAAACCTCAGACTGGACACACGCACGCACGCCATTATAGTGGTAATTTATCCTAGAAAACAAAACAGGGAGATAGAGAGTTATGGAGTTGCTCATGCACTCTACAACAACACACATCTTGTATATTATCCATCTCTAACATTTCCATTCCACAGCATGCAAGCATCCTGCTTCAAGAGGTGTATGATTGTGTATGTGACAATACAACTCGATTTGATTTGATTTTAATATATTAGAGGGTTTAGAGTTCACCCACCAGTTTCTGCTGTGGGAAACTTGGTATTTTATTATAAATATTTAGCTTGCTTAATCATAACATCTAACTTTTATAGATCAACGTCTTACCATGGTTGGCTGTGCAGCATTTGGATGCACCAATCGGTCTGAGAAAGGGATCGGGATGTATGGCTTCCCAAAAGACACAGACATGAGAAGAAAATGGTTGACTAGTTCATATAGTTTAACTAGTATACAGCTCAGACAACAACTTAAAGGTCAGGTCAGCTTAGATAGATACTTTAAAGGCAACTTGATTTGATTTGTTTTATTATTCTAATTTGTGACCTGTTCTGTCTAAATGTTTAAATGTTGAACAATTTGCAGTGTCAAATTTCCCACGGGATAATAAAAGTATTTCTATTCTATTCTATTCTATTATTAATCTCCTTAGGGAAATTCAGGAAATTCAGCTTGACTTAGATGTGACATGTCCAAGTAAATCACATGTTCTTTTTCTTGTTGTCTTCATATCAATCTTGTGACAGATACGACAAAACCCCTAATCTCATCTTTGTTTACCTTTATTGTCATTATCTGTTATTAACACTTTGACTGCCATGAAACATGTTTAGATGTCATTGCTGGCCATGCTCAAGTTGCCGGAGGACGCTGTACAGCGTCCTTATATCAATATTTCAAAAATCTGCGATCAGATTCATATGTCCCCTCCGCTGGCCTGAGATCCACCAGCAGGACCCACTGAGCTCTCTGGCGGTTCAGGAGCGCCATCTGGTGGCTGATCGGCGCAATCGCTTAACAGGATGTGCCATAGAGGTTGTGCTAGACGTCCGTAGTACTTCCGGGCACTCGCTATAGGTCCCGGGACTCTGGCTCGTCACGCTACACAGTGATCGATTGCCAATAACTCGATAAACAACATGATTTGGACGTATATACCATTATACAAGCTGGAGATGGACCGGGTAAATTTACATCCCATAATGATAAGACTTCTACTCTACAATGATCGCCCAACGCCACTCGGAGACTGGGGTGAGTTTCAGCGTGTAACGTTACCGTCTTCGATACTAACTGCTATTATCAACATTTTACCCACATTCGATGATTGGTATAACGCTGCCCACGGAATTATAAACGCCCCCTCGCCCATCCGGTCAACATCAGATGACGTGTAGTAACTTCTAGAAGTACGTCTAGTTGGAATTTTTTATATCGCGCTGATTGCCATAAAACTGTATTGCATCATCAATATAATGCATTTGGGGCTATAGATCACATTCTGGAAAAAGCTGCAGAAAGAGATGAAAACATACTTATACATTAGACCATACTTTACTATGAATATGTGAATGAAAAAGTTTAACGTTGCTACACAATGAACAATACATATAGGACTTTGAATGGGCCCTAATAATGGCAATGTAGCAATATAATTTAAAAAGTTATAGCCATGCAAAGAAGGGGTACTTCTCCATAGACAAATAGAGCCGGCAACCTATGGTATATCATGAATTTAACCCAAGGCAACCAAAGTGTTAATTTGTCATCTTTTGACGTCATGTCAAACTATGTATTTATTGTAAGTATGACCAGAGCTCTTTTTCACTTTCTGGTCAGACGCTTTTGTGTGTCTGATTGTAAACAGTGCATACTCTTTCTATGGCAATAGAAACAGATAATAAACGATGTTCTATTTTTGATACAATTTGACTCCTCTGAATTTCTACAGTTTCACTGTTGAGCTCATTTAAAATATTCCACAACAGGTTCAATGTGTTTACTGTAATATGTACATGACTACAACCATATTTGTGCATCGCCCTATAAGCCCAAGAGGGGGAATGGTCCCGCTGTGAGAACCACCACAAAACCTCCAGCACATGTTCATGCAGTGGCCAATGACCATTATTGTGTCCAAATGAACTTTGGTATGAATAACATGAAGTTATAATTTATATAATATTTAATATTTCAATGACTAGCTTACACACCCTCGCTGTAACACTGACAATGCCATGTCATCATTTCAGATATTGAGGGACAAATTAAGGGCAGAATGGGTACAATACAGTACAGCTCAATACACACAATTATTAAGGGGATGCAGACCAGAGAAAGACTTTTGTCTTGTTTACATCAGGGTCCTCCATTTTCAATTCATAGTGACATTTATGACATACAGATTTACTGCTACATCTATACATGTATGACATACCAGATTTACAAATACAGTATTGTTTGTGATACAAAAAGAGAGTATATACATTTGACGAACGTATGGTAACGTTAGCTAACTGCATTTAGAATCTAACAAGCTATTAACTTACGATAAACATTAACTAAAGCTGGCTACATAAAATACCACTATTGACTAAATCCATGAGTGGTCTGCTATTGCGTTAAAATGTAAAAAAAATTCAGTAAGTAAAGTAAAGTAAACGTACCAGTGAGTGCCGCCTCGGAAACAATGAAAATGAATGGCGTTCAGCTGGAAGCTTTCTGTGCTTGGAACTATGGACCGCCCATGAGGCGCTTTACTTCCGCATTCCACGATAACAATGAAAGCCTATGAGAGTGTCACAACTCTTATTATATGGCTCTGGGCCAGTCGTCATACTATCTCAATTGACAGAGGTAGCGGGTGGAAGTCGATGGGTGGGGATTGGACGTTGTGGACAGCGACTCCTACAGGTCGGTTGGGTGACGCCTGCACAGGAAGTATCGGGGGCAGTGTGAGCTTCCCACGCGTTACTCCTCACCACTGAGAGTCTGCACTGTCTGGTGAAAAGATGCGACAGGATGCCTCCTCGTGTACCGGAGGGGACACGTGATGCAAGGCTTCTATCCTCACTACAGCCGACCAGTGGGAGGCATAGTCTAACAACGTTCAAGACAGGGGAAGGGATAATTGGTAATACGAAATTGGGATGGGAGAAAAATAGAAAAATAAGGAGAAAAAGTGGATAAAAAAAAGAACTATGACTTAGACACAACAAGTACAAAGAAATGGAGGACGCACATCAGTAGATACATGAATATACAAATGACATAACTGGGAATTACGGATATATGGAGGGAAATACACATTAGACAGGGATTACACGCATTATTCATATCCACACACAACGTATTCAAGGATAGACTACTTTCTCATGACAACGGGGGACAGATACAGGGTGGAGGACTGCAGGATAGGGGTCACAGACATATCAGATCATAGTGCAATATATCTGACAGTAAATTTAACTAGTAGAAGGAAGAATACAGTTTGGAGACTGAATGTAGGCCTGCTGAATAACAAAGTATTAGTAAAAGAAATAAAGGGCGACATAATTAGGTACAGGGAGAAAAACGACAACGGGGAGGTGGATCCAAACATTTTATGGGATGCACTGAAGGTAGTAATAAGAGGGAAACTAATAGCAAAAACCGCACTACTCAAGAAAGCCAGGTTGGAAACATATCAAAACTTAGTAGGAAAACTGAAATAATTAGAAAGACAGCACCAAAACATGAAGAACCAGGAGACGTTTAGGGAAGTCAAGGACACTAGAGGACAGATAAACAAGGAATTGCTGACAGAACTAGAAAAGAAAGCTAGGTACATGAAACAGACATACTATGAAGGCGGACCAAAAACGAATATACTATTAGCCAGACGGATTAGGACACAACAAAAGTTAAACACTATACACAAGATAAGAGAAACTAGCACCAAAATATTGAGAGAACCAGAAGAAATAGAGAGGACATTTGAAGAGTACTATAGGACACTATACACACAACCCATAGCTGCAGAGGAAGGGGAAATGAAAGATTTCTTAGAAAAGCTGGATTTACCATCAATAGGGAGGGAACAGAATGAAGTGTTAAACGCAGAGATTACGGAGCAAGAAATGGAAGATGCGATTAGTAGAGCGAAGAATAACAAATCACCAGGTAGCGATGGATTCCCGTCCGAATTCTACAAAACATTTAGACAAGAACTGACCCCCATATTGGAAGCAGCATTCAAACACACTATGAAATAAGGCACAATGCCACCTTCCTGGAAAGAAGCCATCATCACTACAATTACAAAAGAAGGAAAAGATAAGGAACTATGTAGCAGTTTTAGACCAGTGTCCATTCTCAACGTAGATTACAAGATGTATACATCGATAATTTCCAAAAGATTTGAGGCATTTATGCCAGACATTATAGATGAGGACCAGACTGGATTTATCAAAGGAAGACAAACAAAAGACAATATAAGGAAAACAATTCAGATAGTAGAGGAGATCCAGAAAGAAGGATGAAGTGCAGTATTGGTTAGCCTAGATGCAGAAAAGGCATTTGACAGTGTGAGCTGGGTATACCTATACAACGTATTAGAAACATTTGGATTAGACAAAGACGCAATGAAAACGATTAGATCATTATATCAAGAACCGACGGCAAGGATTAAGGTAAATGGCAGTCTGACGAACCGGATTAAGCTAGAGAGGGCTACCAGACAGGGTTGTTGTCTTTCACCGATGCTCTTCGACATTTTCATCGAACCACTGGCTCAACTAACTAGACAGACCAAGGATATCAAGGGGGTGGAGATAAGGGGAACAGAGCACAAATTGGGTCTATTCGCAGATGACGTGATAGTATATATGAGACAACCAGACACAAGCTTCCCGATACTAATGGATTTACTGGAAGAATATGGACACTACTCGGGGTATAAACTCAACGTGGCAAAGACACATACTTTAGCATTAAACTACACACCAACGATAGAGATCAAAGAAAAATACAAAATGAGGTGGGACACGGACAAGATCAAATATCTAGGGGTGAACATTACAAAAGGGGTGGAGGAATTATATAATGCAAACTATACACAGATCAATCAGAACATTAAGAGAGATTTAGGAAGAGGGACAGTACTGCCCCTGGACTTCAGCTCATGGATTGAAATGATCAAGATGAACATGTTACCAAGATTACTGTACCTCTATCAATCTTTGCCCATACCAATACCACAAAGCCAATTCAGAGAATGGGACAAACTGATATCAAGGATCAGATATGTGACTCTACAACTACCAAAGGAGAGGGGAGGAATGACAGTACCCAGTCTAAAGGACTACTATTACGCAGCACAGCTCAGAGCAGTGGCATGTGATGAGTGCAATGTGAACTACAGTATGAAGCCAGATGGAAAGACATTGAAATGAAGAGGGAGGGTTACAACACTCAGGCTCTAGTAGGGCATAGGGAACTATTTAGAAGACAATAACAACTATTAGACCCAATCACCAAATTCACCTTAAAGCCCAACTTGCAGGTTAAACCCTACTCTTCAATTATGGGTAGTTTACATCATTGGTATCTAATTTCATTATTTATTTTTTTCCATTTGACGCCGGAAATGCCACTCAGAAAGGGGTAAAAAGGTCCATGCACGAATAACATGCATGCACGAATCAAAAAAGCTTATCAGAGCTATCAGGGCCATGACGTCACGTCGGGTATCTTTCCCCTACTTCTGATCCACTACAAGGAGTTTTGAGGAGTGCAGAAAGCTATTTCCTTGATCCAAATGGACGCCTTACAAGACGCAAATGGGTTTAATCGTCGGAGACTTTGATGGACCAGCTACAACTGGTTGAAACAAGGTAGTTATAATGTTTTTAATGTCGTAAAAAAATAACTACATTTACCAGTAGGCAGCCTGTTGTTCAGTACAGCAGCGCTACTGGTCTGTGGGCTGTCGCCTTATCCCCGGGTCATAGTACCAAGCTGGCTATATCGCTCTGGCTAACGTTAGCATTATGTCTACTGTCGTGCATGTAAAAGAGTTTTGGGAACGAGTGAAATGTGTAGGTCCTCTTCTCAGACCTATGGGGCAAAGCACTGCACACACACCATTTTAAATCGGGTGATGTTAGGAGTTTCGAGAATGCTGGCTAGCAAGCTATGCGCCCCGGCATGTTGATACGATAGTAGCCCCTTTAGCCCCACTCGGTGCATCAGTGACGATAGCTATGAGCTAACTAACGCTACAAGCTCAAACACCTTATAACTACTACTATTGTCGTGTCCATAAGTTCCCTGGCATAATACTTGTGAGGACAAAGGTATGCAAAGAGAGAGAACCATTTTAAATCGGGCATTGTTATGAGTTTCGAGAATTCTGGCTACCAAGCTAAGCTAAGCTACGTTAGCTAACTTAGCTAGCTTCTAACGGTGTATACACAATATGTACAACGACACAATGATTTTCATTATTACAAATATGGTAACGTGGTTGTGGCTTTTACAAATAGTGGTTAGCTTTAGAGATGGATGGCTATGATCACGGAGCAATAGTGTTGTTAGGTGAAACAGATAGATTTTCATTCATTACTCCTCGGCTAGTAGTAGCAAGGCTCTCTGCCTGCCACTAGCTGTGTGTGACGCTCAGAGCCCCCTGGTGCCCTGCACCTGACGTGACAACATAATTTCGATTACACATGCACGTTATGAACCATTGATTAAAATATCCACATGCGTGGTGATTGTGTTGGGCATACAACATGTTTGATAAAAACGCTAAAACTGGGTCAATTTCAATACAAATAAATGTCCTTCTTCATGAAAGTCACGGGTGGCCTAGTCCACATTGTTTATTGAACAAAAATACAACCTGCAAGTTGGCCTTTAAACATATGGAACACAATAGTAAAGACACACAAATTAGGAAAATAGTCTAAAGTCCTGAGGTGGATAACACATGACAGTAAATTCAAACCAGGTATAGAAGACCATGGCTTCAAAAGATGGGAACGGGGGGGCATTACAGCAATATGCACGATGATAGAAAAAGGGGAGATGCAGACTTTTCAAAAGTTAAAAGATAGATTCAGACTGGAGAGATCACTTTAGATATTTACAGATTAGAGACTACTACAACAAAGAAATAAAAATGTATAGGAACAATGAACATAATGGAGTAATTAAGATAATGGTTAAGGCATATGAAGGGGGGGGGGGGGGATTATATCGGCACTCTATCAGGCCCTTGTGGATAGTAAGGACATTACAACCAAATACATAAAAGAAAAATGGGAAAGGGAATTAGAGATTGAGATAACGGATGAGGAATGGTACAATGTATGTAAGGTACAGCACTCAACCACGGGTTCAAGGATATGGAGGGAGTTTGGATGGAAAAACACTATCAGATTCTTTATAACACCAGAGATGAAGGGGAAGTATGCATCAACACAGAAAACATGCTGGAGAATGTGTGGGCAAGAAGGGGCAAACCACACACATCTTCTGGAAATGCCAAAAATGTAAGAACTATTGGGAAGGAATAGGAGAGACAATAAAGGAAATAATGGGATATGAAGTGCCTATATCTATATGTAGGCAACCTGACACAGGAGTGTATACAGGGTGAAGACAAATATCTGATAAATATACTATTATTAGCAAGTAAAAAAGCAATAACCAGACTATGGTACAAGGAGGATCCATCGACAAGGGAACAATGGCTAGGAATAGTAGAGGAGATACAAGAAATGGAGAGACTTACACATATGCTGAGGTTACAGGAGGAAAAGTTTGGGTCAAAGTGGGAAAAATGGGAAGAATATAAGGGGAGAGGGAACGACACCACAGAAGAGTGAATAAGAAGGAGGAAAAGAAAACCAAATGTAAATATGGAATGTAAATACAAAAGAGGGTCAATGTACCCATGTCACTGTATTGTTTTTATGTTTGTTTTTGTATGATTTCAATTCTAAGTTTGTTATATGTTTGTAAGTGAAAAACTGCAAATACAAATGTAACCCTTTAATCGCCAAGGACGAGTTAATAATAATAATAATAACTTTATTTGTATAGCACTTTTCATACAGAGGTTGCAGTTCAAAGTGCTTCACAACAGTAAAAAATACAGGCATAAGCGAGCATAAAAAGATAGACAGGTAGAATCACAGTGTTTCACATTAGGATCTAGCATCCCAATAGGCTCTCCTCTTACAGTTTTCAGTAACACAAATAGTAAAAATAGTTTAAAATGATTCAGTTTAAAAATAGTAAAAAAATAAATAGAAAATTATAAAATAGAACGGACATAAAAAATACAGGCATGAGCGAGCATAGCAAGATATGGCAAATCAAATAATAAAAATAGTTTAAAATGATTCAGTTTAAAAATAGTCATCAGTGTTTCACATTAGGATCTAGCATCCTAATAGGCTCTCTATTCAGTAATACTCCTGTAATTCATGAACAAATAATCACAGTGTTTCACATTTGGATCTAGCAAATAATAAGAATAGTTTAAAATGATTCAGTTTAAAAATAGTCATCAGTAAGAAGTAAAAAGTGCAATAACCGATACATGAATTTGATAGGCAGTGTAAAAGAGTAGGCAGGGTAAGAATAAATACAAGTAAGTTTCAGCGTTTATTATTACCGTGTTCGATACAAACTGCTCTGATGATCATATCACCCACACTACATGAATCATCTAACGTTGGCCACAGAATTATAAACGACCCCCCCCCCCCCCCCCCCCATCCGGTCAACATCAGATGATGAGTAGTAACTTCTAGAAGCACGTACATTTGACATTTTTTATCTGGCGCCGATCGCTATCAAACTGTATTTGATCATCAATATAATGCATTTATGGCTATAAATCACGTTCTGCAGAATGCTGCAGAAACGATAAAAACATATTTATACTTTAGACCATATTTTAGTATGAATATGTGAATGAAAAAGTAGAACTGTTGTGAAGGGCCAGATTAAACTGAATATATATATGTATCGTTTGATATACATTGTTTATTATTTGTATATATACACGGAATATCCCTTTACCTGCGTACAAACCAGAGTAATATTCGCTCTCCTATTGGACAGCGGCCCCAGGCGCCAACGACCAAGCCCCCAACGGCAAGTTCAAAGGCAACTCCGGGCATGTCAGTACATGCCCAGAGTCTGCGTAGTAATACGAGACAAGAACTGAGGTTGGGACTAGATATTCACCTTACGTATAAATACGGCACAGGTGTAAACAGCAGTAGTTCAATGTCCAAGTTCACCACGAGTCAACGTGCAGTGAAGTGAGCAACCTTGCATCTAAATAGAGTATTGAGAACCGCGTGCGAATAGAATGTTAAAGTGTCAGAGTTTAACGCAGTAACGTTGAGTTCGACTTAATCTAATGTGAAGTAATAGTCGATAATTTATTGTGTATCGTGCGGCTACAGTTCTTCCGTGACCAGCATTACCATCGGTTTGTCGTGTATTTAGCTAGTGCACTTATCCAGGCTGTGCGGCCTAAATCCGTGCCCACACCCGAGGAGTCCTAGGCGAGAACCGTTGGATATGTACACAGAAGAATCGACACCGGCGATTGCAGAACCATTTATGGTTGGATTATATTGCTTTGGGACCGTGACCACCGGAGAAGAGCACCGTTGATTCCACTGTCGTTTGGGATTTAACCTCGTGAGGATCACCACTCGGGCCCGCCTCGTGGAAGGGGCTGGCTAGCTGTCGTCAATGCTGTCGAGCATATTGGATTACAACTATTGCTTTTGTCTACTGATCAAGGGAGTACAAGCACCGGCTCCTGTATCTGGAGCCTCTTTATTCCTCGTTGACCCAGACTGGGTACCCGAACATTCCTCTACCCCTCCCGGCCTTACACCCCGGAGGGAACCCAGTGTCTCCTGTTGGTACCGGTGTGGCCCATGTAATTGCTATACCACAGGTGGCGTCAGCTTAGACCCATCATAGTATTCCTACTATTCTCATTGACTTATGCTCTTGACTGACTTTACGTATGTTCTTCGCCATACAAGCACAAGCCTAATTCTCAATCTGTAACCTAACGTTGCTTAATAATAATAAATAACCCTCCAATATAATTTATGTGTCAATGCCGTATTCTTGTGTGGGTGTTCACCATCAATATTTGATGTACTGTTTGGCCAGTAATTAAAGTACATAACTAGTAGTGGTTTAATATATCACAATCTTTAATACAGTCAGGGTTTTGTAACCCCTCAGTTACAATTGGTCATTCGAGCCGGAGGGTATCAGTGTAATATTTAATATAATATTAATATTAACCATGGCCAGCGGTGAACACTCCCCAAGCGGCTCTCCCAAGCTAGAACGCCCGCAGCGCAAACGTCAGCCACCTCCCTATCTGGAGGAATTCGCTGTCGTTCTACCACCTAGCTTATCTAAACAGACGTTAAATACGGATAAAGCGGATAGTCAAAGCATGTCAAATCCTATCGACCAGGCGACCCTGCCAGTAGAGACCCCAGTGGGTTCTAACGAAACTGACTCAGCTCACGGGAGGGACCAGGTGGGACATGACATGACTATACCTCCAGACAGCGTCACCGGGATAGTCCCCGGAGCGCTCCAGGATAAAGAAAGCGCTCCAGGGACAGAACCTGACACACAACCAGAAGAGAAGCGCGCCCAGGAGATGGACCTCGGGGCGCGCCAGGAGAACAGATCTCCAACGAGCCCTGTCAGAAGCCGATCACCTCCGTCAGTGTCATCCCCCAGCGAGGCGGACCAGATACTGGTGCAAGCCTTGATCGCCACCCTGACAGCCTCCACCGAACGCGATCGACTTCAAGCAAAGACGCTTAGTGAGCGCGAACACTCCGCCACGGAAAGAGAGCGCCTCCACGCGCAACTCCAAGCGCAAGCCCTTAGTGAGCGCGAACACTCTGCCGTGGAACGAGAGCGCCTCCGGGTGCAACAATTAAGTGAGCGCGAACACTCTGCCATGGAAAGAGAGCGCCTTCAGGCTCAACAGACGAGCGAGCGCGAACAACGAGAGCGCCTCCAGGCGCAACAATTAAGCGAGCGCGAACATTCTGCAGCGGAACGAGAGCGCCTTCACGCGCAACTCCAAGCGCAAGCCCTTAGTGAACGCGAACCGAACGAGCGCGCTTCCAGGCGCAACAAAGGAGTGAAGACGACCGCATAAGACTGGAGGAGAGACGCCTTCAGACGGAAGAGAACATTGAAAGAGACCGCGGCAATGCACAGCGCGACGCCGCCAATGCACAGCGCGACGCCGGCAATGCCCAGCGCGAAGCAGAGCGCGACGCCGCCCATGCCCAGCGCGAAGCTGATAGAACAATTGATTGCCAGGGCGACACCCCCTCTATCCGCACGGAGCTCCCGGAGATCATCACGACAAGGGTCTAGGGCACCTTCCCCTACCCGACAAAGCGACCCGGGACCCGGCCAACAGGAGGATCCTGTCTACGTCTCCGAACCCCCTCCCCGACCGGTCCATACGAGACCCAGCCACCGGGAAGAACCGGCCTACGTCGCCGAGAGACTGAATAGGAGACTCCAGGACCTAGAAGAGGAAGAGGAAGAGGAGGAAAGTCAAGCCCACCAGCAGCAACGTACTCTGGACCAGGAGGCCCAGTACAGCCCCGACTTCAGCCCCGAGTCACTGCACTACAAACCCCCGACTCAACTCATGGGTGAGTTTGACGTACAGTCAGCACCGAGGAACAGCACCTGGGTACCCGGCCTCTGGTACCCACCAAGTACCAACCCACGACAACACGTACGGGGAGACTCGCCCAGGAGGCCTCTTCCCCTACGCTCACCAATATGCCAGCCATCCATGGCATCGTACCTTGGCACACCGACGTTCCCAGACTTTACGCACGAGGACAGAGCACAGTACACGGAATTACGCATGTGCTTGGAGACTATGATGTCCGACGTCCCTGACGAGTCGTACAAATATGCCATCCTCCTCAAGCATCTCAAGGTGCCCAGAGCGCATAACATAGCGCTGGCATATTCCAACTCAAGCACCCCATACTCCGCGGCTCTAGTGGCCCTCGACCAGCGTTATGGACGCATATGGGACTACGTGATACAAGAAATAAGAGATATCGACCGCCTCCCCCCAGCCAAAGACAATAGAGCATTGGATGACCTCTCTATCAAGGTACAATCCCTAGTAGGGATGCTGGGGTCCCAAAAGGAGAAAGGGAGATATGAACTACAGTATATGCTAACTCTAATGTGGAGCGAATACTGGAGAAGCTCCCTCCAGCCCGCCAAGAGCGCTTTCGGCGGCAGAGAGACCACCGTGATCCCGACGGTCCCGAGCCATCCCTCCTAGACCTGGCCGCCTTCCTCGCAAGGGAAGTCAGCAGCCTACGACTGGACACGTTCGTGTGGAGTGGACCAAGCCCAAGAGATGGACCTCGGAGATCTAACGATAACCGCCGGTCAGTGACCGTTATGCACCAGGCCGAGTCAGTGCCGCAGCACAAGAACCACAGCACCCCCCCGACGAAGGGGAAGTGGAAGATTGTATGCCAGTACTGTGAAAAGGAACATTGGCTGTCTCAATGTGACACTTTCAAGAAGATGACCGCTGACGAGGTGAGTCAGTGGATCAAAGCCAACCGCCGCTGCTTCCGCTGCGCGCGCAGCCATATGGCAGCTGAGTGCCGTTTAAAGAAGAAATGCAGCAAGTGTGACGACGCCCACTTGGCTGTCCTACACGACAGCAACAAGAAGAAACCCGTACCCCCAAGCAACTCGAGAGTGAACGTCATGTATATAGACCCTGCGAAGAGCGGGAGCTCCCGAGTGCTCTTGAAGGTGGTCCGAGTGATATTAAGCTACGAGGACAAGGTCATGGACACTTACGCCGTCCTAGACGATGGGTCAGAAAATACTCTCCTCCTCGCATCCGCCGCAGCCCGGCTGGGTCTGCGGGGGAGCGAAGAAACAATGACAATCCGTACCATTAGAAGAGACCTGAAGACCATAAAGGGTGAAAATGTCTCCTTCACGATAGCAGCGGTCGGGCAGCCCGAGAAGCAGTATAGGATTACTAACGCCTTCACCAGCCAAGACATAGGCCTGTCACAGTACACCTACCCCATCCCAAAGCTGATGGAAAAATACGTGCACCTACGTCAACTACCTATACCGCTAATCGACGGCGCCACCCCGACCCTTCTCATAGGATCCGACCACGCACACCTCATCGTCCCAACGGACCGGGTCCACATCGGGCCCAGAGGCTGTCCAGCAGCGGTCGAGACCCGCCTGGGTTGGACACTACAAGGCCCCCTCTCCGGGTCTTCCAACCGACCGACAGCCACTCGCTGCCTCCACTCAAGGATAAAAGAAGAAGACACCACCCTCTTACAGCACGTCGAGAGGCTATGGACATTAGACGCGATGCCCTTTAAGAATGAAAAGAAACTCGTTCGCTCAAAGGAAGACACTTATGCCATAACCCTCCTCGAGCAGAGGACAAAGAGAGTCGAGGTCAATGGAGTGATGAGATACGCAACTCCACTCTTGAGGCGAGAGGGTATGCCCACCCTCCACGCCTCAAAAGAAGCGACAGAGCGATATCTACTGAACACAGAGCGGCGTCTAGCCAAAGACCCCACTCAAGCCACTGTGTACCGCGCTGAGATTGACAAGCTGATTACAGCGGGACACATAAAGAAAATTGACATTCAAGAGGCCGACCAGACAATCGAATCATGGTACGTGCCCCACCACAAGGTCCACCACAACGGCAAGGATCGCATTGTATTCAACTGCAGCTACCAGATCGGACTACAGAATCTGAATAAAGAACTCTTGCCCGGCCCAACACTCGGCCCATCTCTACTAGGCGTGTTACTACGCTTCCGCCAATCAGCGGCGACATCAAAGGGATGTTCCTGCAGGTGCGACTAGTGGAAGAGGACAAGCCCTTGCTGCGGTTCCTATGGAGAGAGAGGATCGGGGCAACCATCCATCTACCAATGGGAGGTCCTCCCCTTCGGAACCACATGCAGCCCATGCTGTGCTACGTTCGCACTGCAAAACATGTGACAGAAGACCCTGAAGCTGACGAGGAGGTCAGACAAAGTGTAGAGAGGAGTTTCTACGTGGACAACTGTCTGCAAAGCGTCTCGACGCCAGAAGAAGCCGAAGCCCTCCTACTCAAGCTCCGCGCCTCACTGATCAAAGGCGGCTTTGATCTCCGGCAGTGGGCCAGCAGTGACCCTCAAGTACTTTGCAGCCTCTCCCCAGAGACAAAGGCAGCAAGCAGCGAGACCTGGATGGCGACCATCCCAGGTGAAGCACAAGAAATGACATTAGGCCTAGTCTGGCGCTTCAAAACAGACTCGCTCCATTACAGATACACACCCCTGACCACGGAGCAGGGAAGGTCGACCCCTCTACCGACCACCAGACGGAGCGTATACAGAACACTCGCAAGGCAATACGACCCGCTGGGGTGTATCCTACCTTACACCACCCGGGCGAAAATGATTGTACGAGAGCTGTGGGACAAGGAACAGGGCTGGGACGACCCCATACCCGACCACCTCGCTTCCACCTGGAGAGAGTGGGAGAAAGAACTCAACTCGCTCCAAAATGTGAACATACGCCGAAGCTACTTCCCACCCACAGTGCGGCTGGAGACGTGCCAGATGGACCTGCACGTCTTCAGCGACGCCTCCGAAGTGGCCTACGGCTCGGTGGCTTACTTGCGGGCCCGAGAGGAAGGAGGATAAATACACACAGCCTTCATCCTGGCTCGCTCAAGGATAGCCCCCCGCAAGCAACAATCGACCACGCGTCTAGAGCTCTGCGCAGCTCTGGTAGGCGCGCAACTTGCCACGTTAATCCAACGTGAACTCACCATCCCGGTGCAAAGAACAATCTTGTGGTCAGACTATATGACCGTACTCACATGGATCCAATCCGATTCGTGTAGATACAAGGTCTTCGTGGGAGTCAGAATCACAGAGATCCAAGACTTAACAGAATCAGCGTGCTGGAGGTACGTGGACACGAAACAGAACCCAGCAGATGTCATCACACGGGGGATGTCCCTAGATGACCTCACACGTCACAATATCTACAGTGACGGTCCTGAGTTCCTCAAGCTCCCGGAAGAAGAGTGGCCTAACCCCACCCCTCGGGAGGCTAGTCAAGAGGAGGCAGAGATCAAGAAATCTATGTTCTGTGGGTTGACGCACACACCAGCCCCCACTGACCCTAACATAGACGACTGCCCCACCTTTGAGAGTGCGCAGTTAAAGACATTCCTGTGGCACCACCCTGAGGTCCCCCCCACTACCGACATTAACGCAGCTAACTACGAAGAAGCAGAACTCCTTCTGCTACAGCGAGCCCAAAGAGACTCGTTCCCCGACGAGCTAGACTGCCTGCAGGGAACAAAGCCAGTCCCGTCAGACAGCAGACTGCTCCACTTGGCCCCCGAGCGCGACACCCATGGCCTCATCAGGGTGGGTGGTCGTCTGAGACGGGCCCCGGACTTAACGGATGACGTCAAGTTTCCTATAGTCCTCAACAGCCGACACAAGGTCACCGAGCTCATCATAAAGAAATACGACGAGGATGTGCACCACGCTGGGGCAGAGAGAGTCTTCGCTGAGATCCTTAACGGATACTGAACGGAAGAGAAGCAGTACGTCGCTTCCAGCGGACTCGACCAGACTGTCGCCAGTGGCGAGCACAGCCCAGTATACCCAGGAGGGCCGACCTGCCTCACCGCCACACCCGACCCGTGGCGAGGCTGATAGAATTGCCAAGGCTCCCTGACTCCCTTGATGACGATCATGACCCACTGACTTTGTAGATTGCCCTACTCCCCACAACAGACATTGAGTAGTTGACAGGACTATTAATCTGTCTTCCTTTTAACTAATTAGGTGCGGACTAATTAGGAGGCGGCTGTTGTGAAGGGCCAGATTAAACTGAATATATATATACATTTACATTTACATTTAGTCATTTAGCTGACGCTTTTATCCAAAGCGACTTACAAGTTCTGTACGACAAGCCATCAGGAAGGGCACAACTCTATCAGCTGAGCAACAATGTTCATCAAAGTGTTGAGTGCTACAGTGTAGGTTAGTTTATTAGGACAAGTGCATGACAGTACGGTTAGTTAGGGTTAGATTTTTTTTTTTTTTTTTTTTTTTTTTTTTTAATTCAGATAATGGTTGAAGAAGTGCGTCTTTAGTCGACGGCGAAAGATTGGACGTGATTCGGCTGTCCTAACTGGGGTGGGTAGTTCATTCCACCATTGTGGGGCAAGGACTGAGAATAGGCGACTTCTCTTTGATGACCCTCCCGGAGCTTGGATAGGAGTAGGTCTGAGGCGGCCAGAAGATGCAGAGCGTAGGGGTCTTGAGGATGTGTAGTTAGAGACCATTGACCGGAGGTAGGCGGGAGCGGTTCCCTTTGCCGCACGGTATGCTAGGTCGAGGGCCTTGAAGCGGATTCGTGCAGCAATGGGGAGCCAGTGTATATGTATGTGTATATGTATGTGTATATGTATATATATGTATCGTTTGATATACCTTGTATATTATTTGTATATATACACGGAATATCCCTTTACCTGCGTACAAACCAGAGTAATATTCGCTCTCCTATTGGACAGCGGCCCCAGGCGCCAACAACCAAGCCCCCAACGGCAAGTTCAAAGGCAACTCCGGGCATGTCAGTACATGCCCAGAGTCTGCGTAGTAATACGAGACAAGAACTGAGGTTGGGACTAGATATTCACCTTACGTATAAATACGGCGCAGGTGTAAACAGCAGTAGTTCAATGTCCAAGTTCACCACGAGTCAACGTGCAGTGAAGTGAGCAACCTTGCATCTAAATAGAGTATTGAGAACCGCGTGCGAATAGAATGTTAAAGTGTCAGAGTTTAACGCAGTAACGTTGAGTTCGACTTAATCTAATGTGAAGTAATAGTCGATCATTTATTGTGTATCGTGCGGCTACAGTTCTTCCGTGACCAGCATTACCATCGGTTCGTCGTGTATTTAGCTAGTGCACTTATCCAGGCTGTGCGGCCTAAATCCGTGCCCACACCCGAGGAGTCCTAGGCGAGAACCGTTGGATATGTACACAGGAGAATCGACACCGGCGATTGCAGAACCATTTCTGGTTGGATTATATTGCTTTGGGACCGTGACCACCGGAGAAGAGCACCGTTGATTCCACTGTCGTTTGGGATTTAACCTCGTGAGGATCACCACTCGGGCCCGCCTCGTGGAAGGGGCTGGCTAGCTGTCGTCAATGCTGTCGAGCATATTGGATTACAACTATTGCTTTTGTCTACTGATCAAGGGAGTACAAGCACCGGCTCCTGTATCTGGAGCCTCTTTATTCCTCGTTGACCCAGACTGGGTACCCGAACATTCCTCTACCCCTCCCGGCCTTACACCCCGGAGGGAACCCAGTGTCTCCTGTTGGTACCGGTGTGGCCCATGTAATTGCTATACCACAGGTGGCGTCAGCTTAGACCCATCATAGTATTCCTACTATTCTCATTGACTTATGCTCTTGACTGACTTTACGTATGTTCTTCGCCATACAAGCGCGAGCCTAATTCTCAATCTGTAACCTAACGTTGCTTAATAATAATAAATAACCCTCCAATATAATTTATGTGTCAATGCCGTATTCTTGTGTGGGTGTTCACCATCAATATTTGATGTACTGTTTGGCCAGTAATTAAAGTACATAACTAGTAGTGGTTTAATATATCACAATCTTTAATACAGTCAGGGTTTTGTAACCCCTCAGTTACAAGAACGTTGCTACATCCTAAACGATAGATACTTGACGTTGAATGGGCCATAGTAATGTCAATTTAGCAATACAATTTAAAAAGTTATAGCCCTGCAAAGAAGGGGAACATCTCCATAGACTTTCAACAGTGGCAGATAGGGGTATATGATCAGAATAATCCCTGGCAGATAAAGGGTTAAGTTAAAAAATAAAACAGAATCAGAATTCATATATTTAACATTTTATGCATTTTATGAGCAAACAAAATTTGTTAGATTTGACATTTGATTAATTATATCAAGCGGAGAACGCTCTTACTATTTATTGTTCACGTGAATCCATTGATCAAATTGATTAGGCTAACTAAAGTCGAGGAGGAGGATTGTATTTTTATTCTCAGTTCAGCTGTGATGATGCAACTTGCAGCAGAGAAGATGACGAAAGTTGAAGAAGAAGACCGTTGTTGTGACTGAATCGTCAAGTTGACGGCCATCTTGGATCTCACGCTGTAATCACGCTGTATTTCTCCGGTACACACTTTACCAAAACCTTTCTCAATCACAATTTTTTTATGGATTTTTAGCAAATTCGGACCTGGATTATTTCTTCCAGCATGGCTCCCTGTAACCACTTTCACATGCGAAAGAAAATTCCTAGTTTCTGTGCTGTGGTAGAGTAGGTAAACCACTGGTTTAAAAAGTGTGATATTACTGTTCCATTGCAACTTGTTTTGTACATACCCAAAACATCGAAGCAGTTTTGCACACATTAATTTAATTTGACAGGTATTGAGAGTAAATTAGTTTGAATATGGCCACCAGTGATGTCATCAGGGACTAGGGCTGCAACTAATGACATTTTTTTTTCACTACCTATCTTTGTGAAAGTGGCTTCTCAGCTCTGTTCCAGCTGAAGACAGAGCATAGGAACAGATTGGACATTGAGCATGACCTCAGAGTTGCTTTGAGACTCTTGTCAGAACCAAACAACATCCCCAGTTATCCCATTAGTTCCCCCAAACTTACTGTCGGTCTGTTATGTTAAGCTAAGAAGTCTTCAGCTGGCTGGACCAGAGCTGAGAAGCCACTTTCACAAAGATAGGTAGTGCAAAAAAAATATAATTATAATATTTTTTTTTATGACTAATCGACGCAACAATTCCTCGTCGACGATTTTTTATAATCGACATCGTCGATTATGTCGACTAATCGTTGCAGCCCTATCAGGGACATTCAATCCTTGTGTTGTGTTAATTACAGCTCAGTGAAATTATGTAGATGAATAAATAGCAACACCTTGTTTTATAGAGACTGCTACCTTATCATTGAATTGAACTGTAATTAACACAACACAAGGATTGAATGTCTCCGATGACATTGGTGGCCATATTCAAACAAATTTACTCTAAAAATGAATGTGTGCAAAACAGTCTAGGGTTTTTGGATGTGTGTGGGATTATGTGCTAAATAAATCAGCATCAGCAAGTGTCCCTTTAACACGTAGCAACTGTTGTTCTGTACATAGCAACTGTTGTTCTGTACATAGCAACTGTTGTTCTGTACATAGCAACTGTGGTTCTATGTGCTTTTGTTTGTGTTTTTATTCTAATGTTATTTATCTTGATTTTATTCAGTTTGTATTGCTAACCCTTTTTCACACAGGATTTTAGCCTGTACCTTCTGACAGGTGGACTGCCAATGGAAATTAGCCTTTTGGCTAAAATTGGGTGCATTTACATTTGTAAAATGTTTTATTAATGTACGCTGTCCCCCTTGAACAAATAAAGTAAACCTAAACCTAAACCTAGTTTCTTCCAACATGGAGGACAAATGTTTATTCTAAACAGTGTGTGAAAGGCCTCTATTGTGACATCACACACTGGAGTTGATAGTGGGTGGTTTTGGCAACTTGAAGCATGGAGGCGCTGATGCGCATGGTAATATAATTTACACTGTGGTGATGTGGGAGGAGAATAATGAGTGGGCAGCCTGGATATGAAAGCATAATTGGCACTGTTGAGGAGCAGTCATGCAATCAAAACCATGGATCATTTCTACTGAAACGTATCTACTTCTCCTGAAACCCATCTACTTCAAAGGCTAACGTGTGTAAGATATCATTCACAGAACGATCTTTTCAGAAGGTCTTGTTATTCTGTTGGAATGGCACACGCACTTTAGGCAAAGAAGCAGAGATCAGCCATGCAACACTGCTCCAGCTATCTCCAGCTGTTATCCAAATGATTGGGCTATCCTGCGTCATTTGGTCTCTTTTTGACTCTGTCTGTTTCATGCTTGCTAATCCTGGACTCACCTCCAAGTGTGCTTACCCAAATAGAAGCCTTGGATAGCCTAAGATCTGTTTCTTGTATTTGTGCATCTACCGACAAGGCAAACAGAAGGTAAAAGCTGGCTGCGTTTGAAGATAATTTAAAAGCTAAAACAGCCTACCTTATTTACTTTGATATAGATCAGGGCTATTCAACTAAATTGTTCAGGGGGCCACATTGTCAGAAACCCAAGGGGCCAGGGGCCGGACTGCCACGGCGCCTCCCCGTGCTATGAATATATGTACACTTGACACAACACGCAACCACATTTTCACAACTTTTATTTAACTACATTGCAAAAGTAGTATACTTTTCAAAAAAAGTGCTTCATTTATGTGCCACATCTGCAACATCTCCTGCAAAAAGTGCTTCATTTATGACTGTGCAACAACTGCAACATCTCCTCTTCAACATTTCAATATAAAAATAAAATGAAAAACAAACAAGTGCATGATGTGCATCTGAACATTCTAACATCAACACTTGAACAAAAAACACATGTATAGTGCAGCTGAGCTTATGAAAAAGTGCTTCATGTCTGTGCAACAACAGCAAATCACAGCATCTTATTAGCACTTATTGTCCACTCTTAACTCTCAAACATCAGGGGGGGTGGGGGGCAGACAGGCCTAGCCTACATACACACATCTAATGAGAGAGATTGCACTTCTTTGACTGGGCAATGGCAGATAAAGAGGGTTCATAGGAAGTGAGGGCTACCCGCAAACAGTGATGCAAATGCTCATTTGTCAAGGAGGCACGGTTGCTTGTTTTAATGGCATTCATGTGAGAGAAACTGGATTCACAGGTGTATGTTGAGCCAAACATTGTTAGCACAGATATTGCCAGCGTTTTTATTTTGGGGAATGTGTTGACATGAATACACTTTATCCAAAATGTTGTGGTGGATTCATTCTCAAGTGCCTGCTTCAGAGCAGATGATGCTTGCATGTCAATTATTTCAAGTTGCAGGAGACCTTCATCAATGTGAAGTGATGCAAGGAACTCTTGTCCTTATGTGGAAATAGCAGCTACATTGGCAAATGGGTTGCTCACAAAATGCATCAATTCTCTGGGCATGTCAAATTCATCAAATCGACTTGCAAAGTTTTCCCTCAATTTATCAATGAAATCTGTCATTAATTGAGTGACTTTTGGATTGACTTTACTTGTTGATGACTTGATAAAGTTACAAAGTGTGGGAAAGTGGAGCATTCTGTCAGTGAGATCAGATGAGAAAAGAACTAGTTTAGTTTGAAATGCAGTTAGACTTTCAACAATATCTGTAACTGTTTTATTTAGGGGTGCACCGATGTATCGGTCGGGTATCGGTATCGGCCGATAAGTGCCTTGTTGACTGCAATTGGCCTATCGGCCGATAAGCTCGAATGTGCCGATGGCAGTAGCCGATAAATATCCATCAATTTGTGTAGCGTCAAGACAAAAAAAAGTTCACTCGCGACCTCCACAACGCCGTCCCCAGTCCGGGCAGTCCCCCCCACACACAAGCTACTGCATCAAAGTTACTACTTATGATTAACAAGGCATTCGTTTTGTGGCATTAACATTATATAGTTAGTGTTACAAAGGATCAGATTAAACCGAATATATATATTTATTGATTGATATATATTGCATAGTATTTGTATATCGTTTGATATCCCTTGTATATTCCTTGTACATATACACGGAATGTCCCTTTAGCCTAGTACAGACCATAATATTTCATTCTCCTATTGGACAGCGGTCCACAGGCGCCAGGGCCGTGCCTCCAGAGTCAGGTTCAAAGCCACCGTCAAGACATGTCTGTGCATGCCCGGCCTTGCCCAGGAATACGAGACAGAAATGAGGTTGGCACTAGATTGTTCGCTGTGCATATAAATATGGCGCAGGTGAATACAGAAGTAGAGTTACCCAATAAGTTGAAGCCTCACCCACGATACTCCGTGCGGTGAAATATGGCCTGTTTGGCCCTCAAATAGAGCATTGAGACCGCGTGCGAATTAATAACTGAATTGTCAGAGTTTGGCGCTATACCGTCGAGTGCGACATATTTCTATTAAGTCAGTAATAGTCTATTTGTGTATAGTGTATCGTGCGGCTAAAGTTATACAGTGACCAGCATCACCAACGCTTCCTCGTATCAGCTAGAGTGCTTATCCAGGCTGGGCTGCTTTCATGGCGCTTTCACCCGAGGAGACCTAGACGAGAACCGTGTGGACATGTACACTGGATTAATCTACCCGACGACTACATAGCCCTTTGCGGCTGGATTATATTTGTTTTGGTCCTGTGATTTATGGAGCGGAGAATCGCCGACGCCTACACGTGTTGGATTTACCCTGTGAGGAGACCAGTCGAGTCTGCGCCTCAGAGAGCCTGAGGCCGGCTAGCTTTCTTCACTGTGGAGCTACAGTCTACGGAGAACAGCTGTATTCGTCTGTGGATCAAGAGACTATTGCACCGTCTCCTGTACTTGGAGTCTCCTTAGTCATCGTTGACCAGACTCTCTACTACCGACAGATCCTCTACCCCTGCTGGCTTACAACCGGGGGGAACCTTCCAGTATCTCCCGCTATATATTACTAGTGTACCATAGATATAATTCCCTAAGATTCAGGTTGTATAATTACCTCCTGCGTAACCAGAGAATGGACATTCATTATTGATTTGCCTACGCACATTCCTTTGCCTTATAAGCGCATCCAAAGTATAATAGAGAAGTATATTATGTACCTTTTGCTGCAATAAATACTTGATTACACCTTTGTGTGGAACCGATTCATTGTGGGAAGTGTTCATCATATTTATATATCATGTACTGTATGGCCAGTAATTAAAGTACATAAAGCGGTAGTGGTTTAATGATACCATACTTATCAATACAGTCAGGGAATTGTACCCCTCAGTTACAGTTAGTGTTACGCGTTCATAACATCAGCATATTATTTACCCGAATGTAGCAAGCGTTCATACTAGCTGCCGTCCCCAGTCCGGGCAGTCCCCCCCCCCCACACACACACACAAGCTACTGCATCAAAGTTACTACTTATGATTAACAAGGCATTCGTTTTGTGGCATTAACATTATATAGTTATTGTTACACGTTCATAACATCAGCATATTATTTACCCGAACGTAGCAAGCGTTCATACTAGCTCAGTTCCTTCCGTTGCTCACAGAGCCCTGAGTTTTACCCATTCTGCAATCTGTTAATAACGTTTTCAATCAGACACATGTATAGAAAGGCTTTGTTTTATTATAACATTAGTTGCAGTAAAATCATTATGCCTCATTTAAGTCATCCTGCGGAGCTAAAAGCTAAACGTCGGCCGCGCGCCGTGCCGTGTTGTTGTTCTAGAAAACCTCTGTCGTCAAAATCAATGGCGGACAAAAGCAAAGGTAAAAAATGCAACACGCTTGCCGATTGGTGGTAACAGCAGAGGCGGGTGCAAGCGGTGTTTGACGTAATTGGCAGAATCGACTGTCAATCAAAATGTCATTGGTTGAGACAATAGTATCTCACTGCAGCCCAGCAGGGTAGACCATGCTGGGAGAACTAGTATCTAGCTGCAGCCCTGCAGAACATACTGGGAGAGAGATAGTGCTATTTCTTGATGTTTCCTTTTTTTAAGTAAGTAAAGAGGACTATGTTCATATCGGTGAGGTACAGTAGTTTTATAAAAAAAAAAAATTACAAAAAAAAAAGATTACAAAAAAATTTTATATTTAAAAAATATTATAAAGAATATTTTGCCACAAATATCGGTATCGGCCGATTGTGTTAGTTGAACAATCGGTATCGGTGACACATTTTCATATCGGTGCATCCCTAGTTTTATTTCTACCCTGCAGTCCCAGATTAAGTTGATTCAAATGATGAAAAATGTCGCTTAAAAAGCACATATTGGACACAGATCCATCATCCAACATTAGCGACAGAAACTTTCTTCTACTTGGAGTCACGGAGAAACGTTATAATTTCATTCCTGAGGTCACATACTCTCTTGAGCGCATTGCCCTCGCTTAACCACCGAACGTCATTATGTAACAGTAAATCACTATGATCAGCTGACATATCCTCAAGTAGTTGACGAAACAGTCTGTGTTGAAGACTGGACGTCGCTCTGACAAAGTTAATCATGGCCATAACGGAGTCCATTGTATCTTTCAACTCACCACTGAGTCGGGCGCACAGAACGCTCGGTGCGATGGCACGCAGTCGTGCAGCCAGGCCTTTGATCCTCCCCGCCATAGATGGAGCTAGCATGTTAACTTGCTCCAAATTAAGCTTGTTGTCTTTGAAAAAAGCAACAACAATCTTGTTGAACACGATTTCACCGGTTGTCTGTCCTTCCAGAGGTATTAGTCCCAGGATGTCCTCTCTGAAAACGTCACCATCGAAAAACGCACAAATAAACTAGAGTTGTTCCGATACCGATACCAGTATCGGAAATGCCTCCGATACTGCCTAAAATGCTGGTATCGGTATCGGCGAGTACACGTAGAATCTATGCTCCGATACCATATGACGTAATTTATCAACAACACGTGCGGTATCCTACTGAGAGTGAGCATTATAAAACAAACGTGTTTTTAATCGACCGTGAATTAAAGTGTCAATGCTGTTTGTCATTTTAACAGCAGATACTTTCTTAAATGCCATCGTCCCGAGAGAGCAGTGTTGACGGGGAGCTCTGATGTGTTCGCTTGCTGGTGTTATTAGCATTAGCTAAAGAGCTAACCGAAAAGCTAGTTTTAGCTTTAACGTTACCTTGGCTAAAGTTGGGGCTATTCATAATCCAGCAATAATGGCTGCAGACCTGCAAGCAAAGTACAGCAAGTTGGCACAGGAGTATTCCAAGGTAAATCACTTTTTCACCAGTAACGTTATATTATCTTGTTTCCATCTAATGTTAGCTCAAGCTAACCTAGCTCACGCTAACGTGGTCACTGATCGACCTCTCGCACACAATTAATGACATGTTGCGGACAGCCATATCGGTGACAATGTTTAGCTTTTAGTGCCAAATGATAAGAGTCTGAGGCGGAGTCTCAAAATAGAATGTTGAATATTTATTGTGCAAAAATCACAAAACACGTTACTACTAGCCAGAGCCTCTACTACTAACTGAAGTTACCGGAGCCTTTTTTTTTGTTTGTCTCATTGAGTTGTCAATTAATGATACTAATACTAATCTATACAATCACCTGTTGTTGAATAAATACAATTACTTTATAGTTATTACTAAAAAAAACTGTATATAAAACAGTAGCTGTAAAAAAATTAAATAAAAAATTGTATAATTTATATAATATATATATATTTTTTTATGTATGCACTGGTATCGGATCAGTATCGGTATCGGCCGATACCCAAAGCTTAGGTATCGGAATCGGATCGGGAAGGAAAAAATGGTATCGGAACATCTCTAAAATAAACACAGCTGAGCTATGTCGGAGTTATCTGTGGACTCGTCCACAGCCAGCGATATTACAGCAGCTTTCCTCAATTGACCCAAAAAACTTCTGTGGCTAAAACAGAGCGTTCTTTTTCTTCTGTCGTTTGGGTGCATGGCACTGCACATACCGCCACGGCGCCACCTACCTTCCCAGACGATGTTTAACATGCTATTTTACCAGCGCTTTGCTGGTGTGAATGATTTGTTATTGTGCTTAACAGTGAACATGTCGGATATCTAGAATTATGATTATTATGTCTGTGTACAAATGGCGAACGTACCATGTGGTTGTTCCGACCATTCCGGTATAATAAGTAAATACGTAACATAACGATTCTAATTATATATTAAAAAAAAAAAAAAAATTATTTATTTATTTTTTAAATCTTCCGCGGGCCGGTCCAAATTGCTTGGCGGGCCGGATCTGGCCCGCGGGCCGCCAGTTGAATAGCCCTGATGTAGATTATACAGAAATACGGTTGTTACAGTTACAGTTACAGACTAAGGCTGCGGTTAGACTTTCGTTTCATTTTCGTTTCATTGTCAGATGAGTTTTCGCCGCAACGTAGCAGGACACAGTCACACTTTCGTTTTTGTCACCTGAGCACAGTGATGTAGTACACTGCCAAAGAAGTAGGTGGCAGTAGGTGGCGAACATGAAGGCAATTTCAACCAATCAGAACTTGAATGTTGAATGTGCCAATACACTTCCTGCAAAGAAATGTCAACAAGGCGGGCGCCTATGGGCGCCACCATCTTGCCTATTTACCCAATGCAGCAATTCTTTTTTAGCAAAGCCTAATAAAAGTGCAATAAACAAAACGGATACATTCACTGTGTGTTCTGCCTGTCATTTGTTGATGAAACAAAACTAACATCAACACAAGTGACCACCAAGAGCGGATAGTTTAGTCTCAAAAAAGATCGGTGACATTTGTTAGCTACATTGTTAGCTGCATGCTAACGTGAATGGGATATGCCATTATAACAGTATAGCATTGTGGCTAGAAGCTAACGTTAGCTCACGCTAGTTAGCCAGCACCAAACTGATGATATCGGGAGCTATCAGTAGTTAGATAACATTAGAGACAACGCTGTGTGTATTAAACAAAGGTGAATAGATGACTGGGCCATTTTGTTTAATGCTTGTTAAGTTGAAAGAGGAGCTTTGAGCTAACAGGGTCTGATAGCTAACGCTAGCTCATGTTAGCCAGTGGCAGTGCTCAACCAATCGTTAATGCTAGCAGAATGAATGGATGTAAACTTTATTTAACATATTGCATAATGGGTACAATACAATACGGCTCAATACAAACAATTGTTAAGGGAATGCAGACTGTTGTAGCTTGGACTGGGGTCCTTATAACAATAACTTGACAACACATGGTAGCTGCAGCTATTTGGGACACGGAGCTCTGTCCCAAACACACACACACACCCACACACACACACTCTGTTGTCACCGGAAGGGCACGCAGATGGTATCTACTGCGCATGGGCGTTTTCGCAACAACAGCTCCGTGAAGGCTACACGACTGTTGTCGGCGAGTTTTGGCGCTGCTCAAAAACGGAAAACACAATTTAGCGTTTCAGTAGGGGCCACAACGTATCCACCAAAAAACGCCAAAAAACGCATTTCTGTGTAAAAGGGACATGAAACGTATTCAAAAACGTATAAAAACGAGCACAAAAACAGACAGTGTAACAGGCGCCTAAAATAGACTCATGTTTTCTCCCTCTTGATCACAGCTGTCATAAAGCCAAAGATTAGATTAGATTAAAATGTATTGTCATCATGCAGCACAAGTAAGAATTATTCTTCTTCCTGCTCCTTTTGCCCATGGTAGAATGTTATTTATGATTTTGTATGAAAACTGTATTATTTAATTGCTTCCATTTGGCAAATACAACTCTGAATCTGAAATCTGAAGTACAGTACAATGAAAATATGTTTGCCATCCAACCAGAGTGCACATGTAACAGTAAAGTGCAACAGCAATATATAATGTACAGGTGATTAAACTGGGTACAAAATATACAAATAGTACTGATTAGAGTGTAGTGCTAATCAGATGTATGTACAGAGTTGTAGTATAATATGTACAGTGATACAGGTATAAATACAGTATGGTAGTAGTCATACTGGCCAGTAGTGTAACTAGTGAGAGTAGGATATGTACAGATAGATATAGTATCTAAAAAATATATGTAAAAGGACGATGTGCAGGTAAGTACATACAGGTGTGGATAGATATATATACGGTGAGAATAAAAATATATTTATATATATATATGTGTTACAACCCCAGTATGTCTAGGGGAAGGGGTGAATAACATAAAGGATGATTCAGATTCAGATTACTTTATTCGCCATTTCATACAGGTACAAAATGGAACGTGTTTTGGCATTACAGTGCATACTTTTTTCACAATTAAGAACAATACAACAGTAAATAAATAATTTTAAGTAAAGTGCAAGACAGGACAGAACAGTGAGACAACAATAAGACTGTGAAAGTGCGGTGGTTGGGGACATGGATACAGTGCAACACAAAGTTCAAGTCCAGAAGTCCAGCCCTAGCAGCTAATTTGTGATAAATTAACCAGATGATAAATAAAGCAATGCCCACAACAAGTTTAGGTGAAAGAAAGTAATATATTGTGCCTTTTACAGATACAGCCCTGAAAAATCAAACCTCTACTGCTCCTCTACCACTACTCCCACAGGCTGGGGAGATTTTCATCTTACATTTTTATTCGTCCCAAATGTCCCAGCCCCATCCGATTTCTTAGCTTTTTTCACTGTTTACTTATCATGCATTGCAACACTAAGTCAGTACCCCAAGTCAGACTGCCCATATAAAAATGATCTTGGGGGTCTGAGGGCAGTAGCCCCCGACCCCCTCCCTGGGGAAGCACTTAAGTTAAGTACCCTCCCTTTGTTCACGTTTAGACCCAGCCACCAGCCCCCGAAAATTAACACCGGAGTGCTAGTTCTAAAGTGGTAGAAGAGTGGCAGAAGTGCAGCAGTAGGGTACTGAATCTGAAGTGCTTCATCTGTACAAACAAAACAGACTAATAGACAATGACAATGGTGGATTTGAGACACACACAACCAAGGGGAAAAGGGGGGGGAAGGGAAAAGGAGCTTGAATGATGCCAAAGGAATAAACTAAGTAAAACAAAACACAACTAACTCAGTAAGGAATATCTTGTCTGCCTATACATAAACACAAAGGTCAAATAAAACCTACTGCTCACTACTTACACTACCTAACCAAACATATGTCCAAAACATACAATGAGTGGCATCACTCCTTACCTAGTGTGTCTAGACAATAATACCACTACGTGTAGCACCAAATGTGTTGGGCCCCTTACCTGCTCCAATTCCCAACACACATACACACACACACACACACACACACACACACACACACACACACACACACACACACACACACACACACTTGTACAGAGTTGGCTAACTAAAGTCACATAACATTTAACCAACAGCAAAACCAGAAACAAAAGGAAAGGAAAGGCAAGGCTGGTAACAGGAAGTGCCACATGAGTTTTAAAACAGGAGGGCTTCTGATTGGCCAACTGGTGATTTGCTTGATGGCTGGGATGACTGGCTGGTTTCCAAGTAATAACATTCACGGTTGGTTTTTGAGTGGGCAGGTGGCAGTGTCATAGGGCTGACCTTCAAAGCTTTTTTTGGCAATCGAAGCTTCGGGGCCGAGCTTCGATTTTAATTCGAAGCTTCAAAAAGAAAATAATAATACTAATAATATGAATTATAATATTATAATTTTTTTATCTTATGTTGTGGGACTTGTACAGCACTTTGGTACACTTTGTTGTTTTTAAATGTGCTCTATAAATAAAGTGGATTGGATTAATTAATTAAGTAGCCCCTTTCGTGACTGTGACGCAGCCAACAAGGTTTCACTCGGCTGCACTGCCTGGGTGCAGTGGGGCTGCTCTCAGCCAACGACATGACATTACATAATTATGTTGCAACCTTCGTCTATCAAGCAAACAATTATATAAATATTTATATGTAGTTGATAGAGACAAAGGCAGAATTCGACTTAATTAAGCATGTTTTATTAAGACATATTTTTATATGGGTCGGGACACTTTAAAAAAGCAGCACAATGAACACAAATCTGTCCGTCTTAAATAACAAACGGCATTGCTTCGCTTCTTCGTCGACATGTCTGCTGCACATGTCCTTGTTGTTTTCAACACAGATAATCTCCACGTGCTTGTTGTAGAGAGGTGGAGTCGAGGCGCCGCTTACTTTTGTTTAATTGGAATGGAGGCGGGAAGGCGCCGCTTACTTTCGTTTCATTGGAATGGAGGCGGGAAGGCGCCGCTTAATTTCGTTTCATTCATTTAAAAAAAAATCTTTTTTTATGTTCGAAGCTTGTGCCATCGAACGAAGCTTCGAAGTATTTAAGACAGCCCTATATGGATTGATTGTGACACAGGGCCTTCAGGAAGTGACCCTGCAAACGTATCACTATGGGATGGTGTAAAGACAGTTTTGTGAATAAGCGTGAACTCATCTGCAAACACTGCAGCCTGTGACAAAGAAGTTACCTTCTGCTCATTTAAGTAGACCACAATGCGTTCAGACACACAATTCTTAAATTCCTCCAACAGCATTAGTTCTCTAAGAGAGTTGTAGTCAGTAGACTTGTTAGCACTACACCACTTGTCAAAGAGAGTTCCCTTCTCTCTACCGAACTCAACAAATGTCTGACTTGAGGACTTCTTGTGATTCCTGAATCATTGCCTATAGGCCTCTGGCACCAACTCATATGCACGGAGAACAACAGACGTCACAATGTCATATTCCAATGAATCATCAATGAACAGAGAATAAATCACCTCCTGAGCTTTTCCACTCAGTTTACACTGTAACAATAGAGGCCATGCCTCCTTCGGCCACTGAAGGGATGTAGCAATATGCTCAAATGCACTGAAGGAGGCGTCTACTTCGGTCTCCCGAAAAGGTGGAACTAGAGATATATTTTTACTTATGTCAAATGACCGAGACAGAATTGATTGAGATGAAGATGGTGCCATCGGAGACTGGAAACAATCTCTTGCATTTTCCAACTCCAGCTGTCGTATTTTAACAGCCGTTTCAGCCTCGATTTCCAGCTTGCGTACTGCTAGCCTGAAATCAATTTGTCGTGCCTCAGCCTTCTCTTGAGCTTCCATGTGAAGCCGAGTCAAGCGAATTTTCATTTGTGCATCAACCATTGAACTGGTTGAGCTAGCAGAGAGCGGGTCAAAGCGCGGTAAGGTTTCACCTCTGCCTTCGCACCCAAGCCAACCTGTGACTTTTGTTGCTCCTCCTGAAACAGAGAACTAACTTCTGTAGTCCCCTCTTCCTCCAAGGCACTAGAATGTAAGGTTATTCTATAACCCTAGTTATATGAGTATAGCGAGCACTCTGCTCTATTGGAACTATCCCTTTATCCAGTCTAATATTGAATAATTTTCTCCACATGCACACACCCATCCGTCTGGCCACACCCACATCCGCTCCTCTACATAAGCGGGGTCGTGGCCACACCATCAGCTCCTTCCCAAGTCTTTCACCACCGAAGGCGAAGACCACAGGGTCCTCAGTGAGTCAGAGCAGAGCGCTCGCTATACTCGTATAACTAGGGTTATAGAATAACCTTACGTTATATTATCGTATAGCTTACGCTCTGCTCTATTGGAACACAGGAGCTGAGCAGAGCGGAAGCTCGACAAATGTACCCGCTGAGGCCCCCCACAACCATCAGAACCGGGGAGGACCCGAGCCCCCAGGACCCCCCTAATGGAGGACGGGAGGGAATCGGATCCGACTGTGCGAAGAGGGTTTAGCACCTCAAACGCACAGGGTGAGCAGACCGTGGGACTTACCTTCACTCACAAGGACCCGCGACCACTCAGGCGTGCATCCCACATGCCACTAGGGAACGGACGGGAAGCAAAAACACCTCCGTCACAGCCCCCAACATCACGGGGTCGAAGGTCAAGAACCCAACCCCGTGGCAAGGCCGTAGCAGCGGAGCGCAGAGGAGATCCCAGCCCTAGAACAACCTGAGGGCCAGAAAAAGGGGGCCCGGTGAGGTCAACGATGCCGTAGCACAGGGCCCAAATCAAGAGTAGGCCCTTCCCCCCTTCGGCACGCCGCTCTGAAGCACTCTAGCTTACTGCATCTGGTATTCCCAGGGGGTCTCCCATCCAAGAACTAACCAGGGCCGAACCTGCTTAGTTTCCAAGATCTGACGAGATCGGGCGTGTCCAGGTTGGCATGAATGAATGAATGACCTTTATTTATATAGCACCCTTCACAGCACGAATGCACAGGGTGCTTTACACTACAGCTTAATATAAAAACACAATAAAAACAAAATCAGAAATAAATGACAACAACAACAAACAGCAGTTAAAAACAGTGAAACCAGATAGAAAAAGTAGAATAAAAGAATTTGGATAAAATCATGAGTCACTAATTAAAACAAAAACTATAAAACAGTGTGGACAAGAAAAAAAAGTGCCTATGCATGACCAAAAGCCTGTCTTAACAAATGCGTTTTTAATTGTTTTTTAAAAGAGTTATCAGAGGGGGCAATTCGCAGGTCCAGGGGGAGAGCATTCCAGAGCCTTGGTGCTGTCACCTGGAAGGCTCGATCACCCCTTGTTTTAAGCCTGGACCTGGGGACCACCAAGAGGTGCTGATCGGCAGATCTGAGTGAGCGGGTGTTGGTGTAGGGATGGATGAGTTCAGTGATGTAGATGGGGGCCTGACCGTGAAGTGCTCTGAAAGTGAAAGTGAGGACTTTGAAGTGAATTCTATAGTGTACCGGGAGCCAGTGCAGGGATACCAGAATGGGAGTGATGTGGCATGATTTTTTTGACCTTGTGAGTAGCCTGGCTGCAGCATTTTGGACCATTTTTTATTTATCTGTGGATGATTTGGTGAGACAGGTGAAAAGTGAGTTGCAGTAGTCAAGCCTAGAGGAAATAAAAGCATGCACGGACAGTTCTAGTTCAGAGTGAGATATGATGGTGTGTAGTTTTGCAATGTTTCTGAGGTGAAAGAAGCAGGTGCGTGTGAGTGTTTTGACATGTTTGTCTAGGTTCATGGCCTGGTCGAAGACAACATCCAGGTTTCTCAGGTGGGGACGTATGTTGTCTTTAAGGGACCCCAAGTGAGTGGCCACTCTAGCTGCAGTCTTTTCAGCTGCTACGATCAGCACCTCCGTTTTTTTTGCGTTTAACTGGAGGAAGTTACTCCCCATCCAGCTCTCAATGCCGAGCAGGCACTCCTGGAGAAGGCTGAGTTTCTCCAAGTTGTCGGGTTTAAAAGAGCAGAGTAGTTGTATGTCGTCTGCGTAGCAGTGGTATTTAATGCCGGTGAATTTATTGATGAGGAGGCCTAGGGGAAGCATGTAGATGGCAAAAAGGAGTGGGCCTAGCACCGATCCCTGTGGTACCCCACATGAGAGGGGGGTGGGGTCAGATTTAAAAGGACCCACAGCCACCGAGAACGTTCTCTCCTTTAGATAAGAGGCAAACCAGTTTAGGGCGCTCCCAGAGATGCCCACCCACTCCCTGAGCCTGTCCAAAAGGATGTTGTGGTTGACCGTGTCAAACGCTGCGCTCAGGTCCAACAGGACCAGAACAGAGCATTCACCAGAGTCAGCAGACATCAGGAGATCATTGGATACTCTGAGAAGGGCAGATTCAGTGGAGTGGAGTTTGCGGAAGCCAGATTGGAATGTGTCACAGATGTCATTTTGCGACATGTGGGTGGTGAGCTGGTTGGCTACAACCTTTTCTAACACCTTAGATGCAAAAGGCAGCTTGGAGATGGGTCTGAAATTGTTATGGATGGTGGGGTCTAGGTTGGGCTTTTTAAGGAGTGGCTGTACGACTGCCTCCTTAAAATAGATTGGGACAGAACCAGAGGCTAGGGATGAGTTTATGATAGTGACTAGACTGGGGCCAACAGAGCAGAAAACTTCCTTAAACATGGATGTAGGAAGGATGTCTAGGGGGCTTGAGGAGGTCTTCATGGAGGTGACTAAGATGGTGAGATCATCCAGAGAGACAGGTGAGAAATCGCTCAGGGATGCTTGAGTGGTGGGATGGAGGGGAATGGGGGATAGTGAAGGAGTGATGTTTGCCATTATGTTTGCAACCTTGGTGACAAAAAATTGAAGAAAGCGGTTACAGTCCTCATTTGACAGCACTGGTGTAGGGGGTGGGGGGGGGGGCTGACAAGTGTGTTAATGGTTTTAAATAATACTCTGGGATTGTGCTTGTTGGATGAGATTAAATTACTGAAATAGGTAGCCCTGGCAGACTTTACTGAGTTATTAAACTCAGCCCTCAGCTCTTTGAGGTATAAACGATGAACTTCTAAATGAGAGGGCCATAAGCCCCAAAAGGTTACCCCCCCACAATACTGTGGGGCCAGATGGCGCGCTGGGGAGACAACCCCCAAAAGGGGGTTGATCCCTCAATCCAGGTAACAGGCCAGAACTCAACCTGTGCCTGGAGCACTGCGGATTAGACGGGCGCCTAAGGGGTCTACTGTAAGAACAGTACCCGGCGGAAGGGGTGTTCGGTATGCTGTGCACCATGTCATGACCTCAACAAACCCCACCCCTCCAGCGGGGTCGAGGTTCAAAGGAGAGGCTGACACAATTGGCAGACGTCATGAAAGATGCGGGGGCACATTCTCGGGCAGACAGGGTCAAGCCCGGCCTCAACCCGAGAGTCGACTCTGCTATCAACACACCGGAGAACCAACCACCTCCCTATGTTTAGTTTAACAGGAGGCGGTTGTTCCCTTAACCCACCAAGAAAACTTAGAAACATAACTGTGCGTATACACAGGCTATACAAGCAGTACAAGTGTTTCAGTTTTCAAAGGGTTAACCCAGGCCAACAGGTCGATGAGAACGAGTCCGGACCTGGGCCTGGTGGACCGGGACCTACACAGGGATGCCTAGAGGGGTTGACAGCAACCACCTCGACAGCCCCCTCCCATCCCTGCCCAGAGGAGTGAAACAAATGGAGAAGGACCAGGCCCCCTAACACAGCGCAAGGTACAACACAGTATGGACCAAGCACGTCACTGTTATGGGCAAGTCGTAGTGGCATATATATGACACACACATCCACGACATCAATCCCTGCGAAGCCCGGACCGACCCGGCATTTTCCGCCCGGAAAAGCACAATGTCCTTCGGGGTACCAGAACAGCAGATTAACTGACAACGGGTTAACTGACCTGGTCCGGCGCGACCAGAACCAGTCCCGCATCCTAGTCACGCCGCCATCCCCAGTCCTAAGAGGGGGGTAGGTACGCGTGTCAATCTAAAAACATCACAGAGGGCGCCACCAATATGGACAGAACGTGAATGCGCTGCTCCTAGCGGCCCACCTCATGGGCGTGAGACCCCTCTGCCAATGTAATGATCTACTCCGCCATCTCCCCCCGGAGATGCATGTGAGTCATCGAGTCTAACCTAGTGCCCTTGCGCTCTGTAGAGATAAAAAAAATCTATTTCCTAGTCGCCCGCATAAAAAAACGCTGTTTCTATGAATTGGGCAACCAAGGCGCGCCTGCCCATAACGTGGTTCCACATTGGAAGCACCCAGGGCCAGCGCTATATGCACGTCAAGAACCCAAAACACATCAATGGTGAATTCTAATAAGAAACACCAGACAACGTTCCCTCCATGCTGTCTGGGACGAGCAGCAGGAAGCCGGTCAATAAGACACAGTCACAGGTCTTATATGACGCGCCTGAGGGCAACCCCGTCAATTATGCTCCTCACATAAGAGGGGAAGACAGAAGTTCCCCCAGAGAGACCTCTACGTGAGTACAATTGAAAAAGATACCGGGGAATAATTTCACCCACCACCTCACCCCTGATACGACGCCAAATTTAAAAAACAGAGCCGTGAAAAACAGGTTTTCCACAGCTCTGCTTATGTGTGAAAAAAACTTGCCACTTGTTATTTTCATCATTACCCTCAAGTAAAGAATAACAAGCTAAGAGAGGGACTCAGGCCCTCGATCATATGCCACTATGTACAGCATTGTAGGGTAACACCCAGCCAGTTGTGGGCTCAGACACGTTGTCTAAACGTTACATGAACACACACAACTTCTCATCATACAACAAAAAACCCAGTACATTTTTACTCACGTAAAAAACAACGCTGTTTTTAGGTAGAGAGAAGACATAAGCCTTGGCCAACGCTAACCTAAGCTATACAAAAGCGGCCAAGACAATTTTCACACCACACGTCGTATCTCCAAATGTAGTGAAGTAACCAAAAAACATTCGGGAGGGGGAGGAAGGAAGAGTCTGGTAATGTCCAATGGACATCTTACCTCCACCAACGAACGCAGGACGAAAGGCCGTAACACAGGTTGGTCTACCACGTTGATGAAGGCCTCTCGCTGGCAAGGCCAGAAGAGGCAATGGCCGGAGCTTAGCTCCGGCGTGACGCCCCCATCCTGCAGCCGGTCATGGCGCAGGCCCGATGCCATCTTCTGCCAGAGATGACGTCGTAGTCAGAGTGCCAGGGCCCGCTATTCTCACGGCTAGTGCCAATGGTTGTAGCATAAGCTAAACAGCTAACTCTAGGCTAACTGATAGCATCAAGCTAACGTTTCCAGCCGAGCGCAGCCGCCAGCTAACGCAGTGGCAAGCTAAGCGGCTACTACTGAAAGCTGCACAACGTGAGAAAAAGCAATATAGGCCAACACTTCAGACAGCCGCTGTCTTTTCCTCTTCTTGTCCGAAGAAAAAACGGAAAAAGGCAACACACGCCCCTCTTCAGAACGGTGTTTACCAGACACAGCGGTATCGGCAGCAAGCCCCTCGTTGTAAGCGGGCTACAGCCGACCTGAGCCGGAGATATTCTCATAACGAAACACCAAGCTCACCCCCCTCGCGCCGGGTGTTTTTCATCTTGAAAAGCGGGGCCAGCACGGCGGCAGAGGGTATCCGTTTGTCCAGAGACCCGGGGAATTGAACCGCAGATTCAGAATTACGGTCCCAGGAAAACAAAGCTACAACTTCACTGAGGAGGAGCTTATGTTATCATGGGGCATCAGACTAGAACCCCCTCCACGCCACTAAGGGGCAGCGAAAAGGATTCTAGCCTGGAGCCGACCTTCGTAAGCTGTGCAGTTGACCCCCCACAACTGACACACCTGGCACCTGCGTCGCAAAAAACATCACCCACCCAGAGAGGCTGTCAGCCCCCACACAGCCGACCACCTCCCAAGCATAGTGTCCAGCTGCAGAGCCGGAGACAATGCCGGCGGGGATTGCTCAGCGACGCGCGCCCCTAATGCGAAGTGCCAGTGGAGGTCAGAATGATCATCATCTTCCGACTACATGCCAGCTGGACCGGCTACCCTCCCCACTCCTCCAGACCATAGCACCAGACATCCTCCCATTCCTAACTGCAATCATCAACTCCTCACTCAACTCGGGGGTGGTCCCCACCTCCCTAAAACGAGCCAGAGTCACGCCGCTCATAAAAGAACCAACCCTGAACCCGACCGTCATAGGCAACTATCGTCCTGTCTCTTCTCTCCTTCCTTTCTAAAACACTTGAACGTGCTGTATCCAACCACCTTACTGCGTATCTCTTACAGAATGATCTCCTAGACCCTAATCAGTCTGGCTTCCGGACTGGCCACTCCACAGAAACGGCCCTCATTGCGGTCACAGAGGCACTTCACTTAGCAAAAGTGAAAGGCCTCTCATCTGGCCTGATTCTCCTAGATCTATCTGCAGCCTTCGACACAGTCTCAGATCCTCCTCGCGGCCCTTGCAGGAATGGGAGTGGCTGGCTCTGCGCTGACATGGCTGACATCATACCTCAATGACCGCTCCTACCAAGTGTCATGGAGAGGGACCCTGTCGGCCACCCGCCCCCTGCGGACGGGTGTCCCCCAGGGCTCGGTCCTAGGACCCCTTCTCTTCTCCATCTACACTAAATCACTGGGTAACATTATCATGTCTCATGGCTTCTTGTATCATTGTTATGCCGGCGATACTCAACTCTTCCTCTCCTTCCCTCCCTCAGATATCCACGTCTCTGAGCGGATCTCGGCCTGTCTGTCTGACATCTCCGCCTGGATGACGATCAACCACCTCAAACTGAACCTAAGCAAAACAGAATTGCTCCACCTGCCGGCCAAATCCTCCCCCCTGACCGACCTTTCCATCACAGTCGAGAATGCAGCTGTGACCGCGTCCCCGACCGCCAAGAACCTTGGTGTTGTCCTCGACAACCAGTTGAACTTCTCTGCTCACATCGCAGCGACAACCAGAACCTGCAGATTCCTCCTGAGCAACGTCAGAAGGATCCGTCCCTTCCTGACAAAAGAAGCCACCCAACTCCTTGTCCAATCAACAGTCATCTCCCGCCTCGACTACTGCAATGCACTATGTATATATATATATATATATGCTATAAATGTAAATATGCGGTATATACACTTCAAATTACTTTATTTTTCCTTTCGGAACTTCATTTGTGCAGTGTTGAAAGACAAACATACAGTCACAATACATATACACTCACCACTATATAATTTTTTTAAATACAGTAAAAAGACCACTATATATATATTAAAAAAACTACATTAAAACTACAGTACTTAAAGCATGATATATTAAAATCCATGTGGAGCAGTTCTATGTATATAAATAATAAATAATAGTAGTACAGGTGATATATGTCCATCAGGTGGAAGGGGGAGTCTATTTTATGTAGTCCAAAGTCCTTGGGGGGGGGGGGGCTAGGTGTTCAGCAGTATGATGGAGGTTGGCACGAAGCTACCTAAGCCCCTTTTGTTTAATTATGGTCTGTATCGACGGCCTGAGGGCATTATTTTGTAATGGGTGTGAAGGGTGTGTGTGTTGTTCTCAACTATTTGGGAGGCCTTTTTAACTGTCCGTTTCTTGTGGATGCTGCTGAGTGGCTCCTGGTCCTTCCCAATTATCTTGCCGCTGATCTTAACGACCCTGTCGAGAGGTTTCCGGTTGATGGCACGCATCACTCCAAACCATGATGTAATGTTAAAGGACATTATCGATTCCACAAAGGAGTTGTAGAAAGCCTGCAGTATTGATGGTCGGACCTGAAGCTTCCTCATCTTCCTGAGGAAGAACAGTCGCTGTTGGCACTTAGAGTGGATGTTATCTGTGTTGGTCTTGAAGGTGAGCTTATGGTCGATGGTGGTGCCAAGATATTTGTACTCCTCAACGCGCTCTATTTTCTGGCCATTTATCTCCAGATCCGGGGGAGTTGTGGGGTCACGCCTGAAGTCCACCAGCAGTTCCTTTGTTTTGCTGCGGTTTAGGTCCAGGAAGTTGTTCTTACACCACTCTGCGAACCTGTTCATTTCTCCAATGATGCGGTCATTGGAGTTGGTGGTGTCATCAGAGTATTTGATGAAGAGCATCTCAGGGTCTGAGCTGCTACAGTCGTCGGTGTACAGAGTGAACAGGACTGGTGAGATGACAGATCCCTGTGGTGCCCCGGTGGATACAGTTCTGTTGGAGCTCTAGTTGCCGTTGAATCTGACGGTCTGGTGTCTATTTGTGAGGAAGGAGAGAATGAGCAGTATGAGGTGGGGGTTGACATTTATCTGGAGGAGTTTCTGTCCCATCAGATGAGGTTGCATGGTGTTGAATGCACTTGAGAAGTCCATGAATACCATCCTGACAAAGGACTTGGGCTTCTCCAGTTGTGTGTAGGTGTGATGCAGCAGGGTTATCATTGCATCATCCACACCTCTCTGCTGCTTGTATGCAAACTGGAGTGGGTCTGTGTACCCACTAACCTCCCTCTGTAGCTGAGGTAGAATGAGCCTTTCAAAGCTCTTCATCACCAGAGATGTTAAAGCTACAAGGCGGTAGTCATTATTGCAGGTGGGGTTCGTTTTCTTAGGGACTGGGCAAATGATGGAGGACTTCCATATGGTTGGTATGGAGTGTTCAGACAAGGATCGGTTAAAGAGGTTACAGAAGACCTCAGCCAGCTGCTCATGACAGACCTTCAGCAAGCGCCCACTGATGTTGTCAGGACCTGGGGCCTTATGATGGTTTGTTCTCTTAAGCACCTTTTCCACCTCCCTAGGGTGAAACTCTAGGTTGGTGCTAGTCGCTGCTTTACACAGGATATTGGTGGTCAGCTCCTCCCTCTCCTGAGTGAAGGTGTGTGTATCAAACCTGCAGTAGAAGCTGCTCAGGTTATCTGCAAACTCCACACATGCCTCTGTTCTTAAATGGGACGGGGGTCTGTTGTTTTGCAGGCCAGCAAGTGTCTTGACACCTCTCCAGGCTTTTCTGGCTTTGCCCTCCTGGAAGAGCCTTTCCACCTTCTCCTTGTACTCCCTTTTGGCCTCTTTAATTTCCTTGTTTAACCTGGCCTGAATCAGTTGTACATGTTATCATACAGTGTATATGGGTAGACTGTAGTATGAGGTGGGTAGTTCATATTATTAATAAGATAGATTACTATGATTACAGTGTAGGGTAGTTATAGACAGTGAAAGCAGTAGGTAACAGAGGTTTCCTTGACAATGCTGCATGCCTTCCTCAGACATCGTTTGTGATGAAAAGACTCAATAGTGTTAGGGTTGGGGGTGATGATGAAGGTGAGAACACAGTTTGCAGACCAGGAGGAAGGAACGGAGGCAGAGACGAGGGGTGATGCTTAAAGAAGGGATGTTTACTGACTCAATCAAAATACAAAACAAACGAAAGGAACTAGTACTACTAAACAACGAAGGAAAACAAGAAAACAGCAGGGGTAGACAGGCATGAACTCACTAGACATCAACAGGGAAGGCAGGCATGACACAGGGAAAACGAGGAGACAATGACGCCACAATGATCCCAACAAACCACAAGCAATAAATACAGACACTAATTAACACTGATTACTAAAGGAAAACACCTGGGGGAAGAGGGCACTAAAACTAATACAATAATCAACAACACCGGAACAAGGACTGAACTAATACAACACACAGGAGAAGAATACCAAACACAAAGAACAACCTAAACAGATAACACTTGTAATAAATAATCTAATTGTAACGACAGTATATTTCGAATGCAATCAGTGAGCATCTTCACCGACTGCATTAACTGCAGGTGAACACCAGATGGCGTTATAACACCACCATCAATCCCCTGTGTGGGACAGTAACTCCTATTGTCCCTACTGTCAATGTGGGGTTGCCTCTCCCAACCTTGTGCATGTCTGGGAGTGTAACAAATAGTCTCATTGGGCGGTTTTTCAACACCCTCTGCAGTGCTTTCCGGTCAGAGGTAGTTGGCGTACGACGGTACGCATTCGAACTGTGTACCGTACGGTACGACCCCCACGGTTCGGGGCGTCTGTGTATCGTACGGTTCAGATGACGCGCAAATAAAAAATATTAATTTGGCGGAGCCGGGAGAGGTGAGCACTGGCTGCAGGCAGCAGCAGCAGCACTGCAGCCAGGTGCTAGTCAGTTTGTGTAAAAATGGCAAGCACAATATAAATCAATCTTCATTACGACTTTAAAAACATAGCCATTAACATTACATAGGCGTACACACATCTTGCCATAGCGTTAGCAGTTTGTACAACACAACACACATTTTAACTATGGTAGCTGTTACAAAGGGTCAGATTAAACCGAATATATATATTTATTGCTTGAGATCCCATTGTTACGACCCCTGTGAGTCTAAGGGTAAAGGGCTGTAACATAACAGTTGGTTGACAGAAAAGATGGACCACGTAACATGTTTGACACATAACACATACCACCAACAAAACATGTTTTTCTTTAACAACGAGATCCCCATCCCCAAGATAACTTGTACTCCAAAGTAAAGAGCTATGAAAAAATCCCGGACGAGCCCCCATTTATGTTACGACCCCTGTGAGTCTAAGGGTAAAGGGCTGTAACATAACAGTTGGTTGACAGATGTATAATATTTGTATATCGTCTGATGTCCCTTGTATGTTCTTTGTACATATACACGGAATATCCCTTTACCTAGGTACAGGCCAGACCATAATATTCGTTCTCCTATTGGACAGCGACCCCCTAGGCGCCAACGGCCATACCCCCAATGTCTAGTTCAAAGCCACCGCTAAGACATGTCTCAACATGCCCAGGTTTGCGCAGTAATACGAGACAGAAATAAGGTTGGCACTAGATTATTCACCTTACGTATAAATACGTCGCAGGTGGATACAGCAGTAATGTTAATCCAACAAGTTGAAGCCTTCACCACGAGTCAACGACCAAGTGAAGTGAGCAACCTTGCGTCTAAATAGAGCACTTAGAACCGCGTGCGAATAGGATAGTAAAAGTGTCAGAGCTTAGTGAAATAACGTCAAGTTCGACCTAGTTAATGTGAAGTACCGTGCACAGGAGAATCTACACCGGCGAATGCAGAGCCTTTTCCGGCTGGATTATATTGCTTTTGGTACTGTGGCTGCTGGAGCAGAGAACCGTCTACCCCACTGCTGTGTGGGATCTACCCGTGAGGAGCATCACTCGAGCCCGTCTCTAGGAAGAGGCTGGCTGGCTTTCATCTATGCTGTCGCGCATACTTGGATTATAGCTGCTGCTTTTGTCTGCCGATCGAGGGGAGTATATGTACCGCCTCCCGTAGCTGGAGCTTATTGATTCCTCGTTGATCCAGACTTTTGCATTCGAACATTCCTCTCCCCTGCTGGCTTACAACCGGAGGGAACCCCCTTAGTATCTCCAGCTGACTACGAGTGTACCTTATGTAATTATTATGCTACAGGTGGTATTCAATTATACCCATCTTAATATGCTCATGGACTTACGCTCTTGACCTACTTAAGTGTTCTTCGCCATATAAGCGCAATTCATCATTCTCAATTCTGTAACCTATTGTTGCTTACTATAACAATAAATCCCTCTCACTAGAACTTTAGGTGTCATTGTTGTATTCTTGTGTGGGTGTTCACCATATATACCGTGTACTGTATGGCCAGTAATTAAAGTACATAACTAAGTAGTGGTTTAATAATACCATACTCTCAATACAGTCAGGGAATTGTACCCCTCAGTTACAATTGGTCCTTCGAGCCGGAGGGTAATCAGTGTAATATTAATATAATATTGATATTAACCATGGCCAGCGGTGAACACTCCCCAAGCAGCTCCCCCGAGCTAGAACGCCCGCAGCGCAGACGTCAGCCACCTCCCTATCTAGAGGCATACGCTGTCAGTCTAATACCTAGCTTTATAAAGACGTTAAATGCGGATAAAATAAATAAAGCGGATAGTCAAAGCATGTCAAATCCTACCGACCAGACGACCCTGCCAGTAGAGACCCCAGTGGGTTCTAACGAAACTGACCAAGCCCACGGGGGGACCAGGGGGGACATGAGATGACTATACCCCCAGACAACGTCAACGGGACGGTCCCCGGAGAGCTCCAGGATAAAGAAAGCGCTCCAGGGACAGAACCCGACCCACTACCAGAAGAGAAGCGCGCCCAGGAGACGGACCTCGAGGCGCGCCCAGAGAACAGATCTCCAACGAGCACTGCCAGAAGCCGATCACCTCCGTCGGTGTCTTCCCCCAGCGAAGCGGACAAGATGCTGGCGCAGGCATTCATCGCCACCCTGGCAGCCTCCACCGAACGCGATCGACTTCAGGGTGAACGCGATCGACTTCAAGCGCAACAGACGAGCGAGCGCGAACAAGCTGCAGACCAACGAGAGCGCCTTCACGCGCAACTCCAAGCGCAAGCCCTTAGTGAGCGCGAACACGCTGCAACCGAGCGAGAGCGCTTCCAGGCGCAACAAAGGAGTGAAGACGACCGCATAAGACTGGAGACCAGACGCCTTCAGACGGAAGAGAACATCGAAAGAGGCCGCGCCGATGCACAGCACGCCGCCGCCAATGCACAGCGCGACGCCGCCAATGCACAGCTCCACGCCGCCCATGCCAGCGCCAATCCACAGCGCAACGCCGCCAATGCCCACCGCGAAGCACAGCGCGACACCGCCCATACCCAGCGCGAAGCAGAGCGCGACCGGCTGCAGGCGCAGATGGTAGAACAATTGATTGCCATGGCGACACCCCCTCTCTCCGCACGGAGCTCCCGGAGATCATCCCGACAAGGGTCTAGGGCACATTCCCCTACCCGACCAAGCGACCCGGGACCCCGCCAACAGGAGGATCCTGTCTGCGTCTCCGAACCCCCTCCCCGGCCGGTCCATACGAGACCCAGCAACCGGGAAGAACCGGCCTATGTCGCCGAGAGACTGACTAGAAGACTCCAGGACCTAGCAGAGGAAGAGGAAGAGGAGGAATGTCAAACCGACCAGCAGCAACGTACTCTGAACCAGGAGGCCCAGTACAGCCCCGACCAGCAGCAACGTACTCTGGACCAGGAGGCCCAGTACAGCCCAGACGTCAGCCCCGAGTCACTGCGCTACAGACCCCCGACTCAACTCAAGGGTGAGTTTGACGCACCGCCATCCCCGAGGAACAGCACCTGGGTACCCGGGCTTTGGTACCCACCAAGTACCAACCCACGACAACACGTACGGGGAGACTCGCCCAGGAGGCCTCTTCCCCAACGCTCACCGATGTGCCAGCCATCCATGGCATCGTACCTTGGCACACCGACGTTCCCAGACTTTACGCGCGAGGACAGAGCACAGTACACGGAACTACGGATGTGCTTGGAGACTATGATGTCCGACGTCCCTGATGAGACGTACAAATATGCTATCCTCCTCAAGCACCTGAAGGTGCCCAGAGCGCATAATATAGCGCTGGCATATTCCAACTCAAGTACCCCATACACCGCGGCTCTAGTAGCCCTCGACCAGCGTTATGGACGCATATGGGACTACGTGATACAGGAAATAAGAGATATCGACCGCCTCCCCCCAGCCAGAGACAATAGAGCATTGGATGACCTCTCTATCAAGCTACAGTCCCTGGTAGGGATGCTGGGGTCCCAAAAGGAGAAAGGGATATATGAACTGTATGCTAACTCTAATGTGGAAAGGATATTAGAGAAGCTTCCTCCCGCCCGACAAGAGCGCTTCAGGCGGCAAAGAGACAACCGTGATCCCAACGGTCCCGAGGCATCCCTCCTAGACCTATCTGATTTCCTCGCCAGGGAGGTCAGCAGTCTACGACTGGACACGTTCGTGTGGAGTGGACCAAGCCCAAGACCAGGACCTCGGGGATCAAATGATAACCGCCGGTCGGTGACCGTTATGCACCAAGCCGAATCAGTACCGCAGCACAAGAACCACAACACCCCCTCGACGAAAGAGGAGTGGAAGATTGAATGCCAGTACTGTGAAGGGGAACATCGGCTGTATCAATGTGACACTTTCAAGAAGCTGACCACGGACGAGGTGAGTCAGTGGATCAAAGACCACCGCCGCTGCTTCCGCTGCGCGCGCGGTCATATGGCAGCTGAGTGCCGTTTGAAGAAGAAGTGCAGCAGGTGCGGCGGCGCCCACTTGGAGGTCCTGCATGACATCAACAGGCGTCCACCAGGACAACAAAGTGGGCCCGTCACGGTAATGTACCAGGCCGAGGCGGTGGCACCAGTACCGAAGATCCACCAGACCGCCCCCTGGTGTCCCGACTACTACAGCAGACACTGGGAGTCACGGTGCTACTCGGACGACCGCGAGTCGGCACCACCCCAGAAGATCCAAGGCAACCCACCAACAGGAGTGCTCCATATAGACCAGCATAGCGGGACCCCCCGAGTGCTCATCAAAGTGGTCAGAGTGCTCCTGAGCTACGAGGACAAGGTCCTGGACACTTACGCCGTCCTAGACGATGGGTCTGAAAAGACTCTCCTCCTCGCTTCCGCCGCAGCCCAGCTGGGTCTGCGGGGTGCCAAAGGAACAATGACAATACGTACCATCAGAAGAGACCAGAAGACCATAAAGGGTGAAAATGTCTCCTTCAAGATAGCAGCGGTGGACCAGCCTGAGAAGCAGTATAGTATTACCAACGTCTTCACCAGCCACGACATAGGCCTGTCACAGTACACCTACCCCATCCCACAGCTGATGGCGAAGTACGTGCACCTACGCAGACTACCTATACCGCTTATCAACGGCGCCACACCGACCCTGCTCATCGGCTCCGACCACGCGGACCTCATTCTCCCAATTGAGGCGGCCCACATCGGACCCAAAGGATGCCCAGTCGCGGTTCAGACCCGACTGGGGTGGACGCTCCAGGGCCCCCTCTACGGACTTGACAGTAAACCCACGTCTACACGCTGCCTGCACACAAAGGCGAGCGACACCGGCCACTCTCTCGTACAGCCCGTTGAGAGGCTATTGACATTAGGCGAGATGCCTGTGAGAGAACCGTGGGCACAAGAGGGAGTTCCGAACTCCACCCCCCTCAGCTGCGCTCCAGACGTAGCTGACCTCGAACCCAGCACCCCAAGCGACTCCTTGATGGGGCGGCCGGAACCGGCCCCTCCTCAGACGGGGTACAGACCAAACAAGAGGAACATACGGAGGATGTGGAGGCACAGCCAAGCACAGATCAACCAGTCTCAGGCCCGCTTCCTCCTAAGCCCCCCTCCATCCCGTCCAGCCCGTCAGAAGCGGGTCAAGGACAGGGACAACTTAAAAGTGGACACAATCGTCATGATCATAGACCAGTCATTACCCTGAGCTGCGTGGCCGGCCGGCCGCGTAAGCAAAGTGATCACTGGTGCCGACGGAAAGGTCAGAGCGGCAGAAGTTCTTGTCCAGGGACGGACATACACCCGACCCGTGGCGAGGCTGATAGAGTTGCCAAGGCTCCCTGACTCCCTTGCTGACGATCATGACCCACTGACTTTGTGAATTGCCCTACTCCTCACAACGGACATTGAGTAGTGGACAAGACGGTTAATCTGTCTCTGCTTATCTAATTAGGTGCGGACTAATTAGGAGGCCGCTGTTACAAAGGGTCAGATTAAACCGAATATATATATTTATTGCTTGAGATCCCATGTATAATATTTGTATATCGTCTGATGTCCCTTGTATATTCTTTGTACATATACACGGAATATCCCTTTACCTAGGTACAGGCCAGACCATAATATTCGTTCTCCTATTGGACAGCGACCCCCTAGGCGCCAACGGCCATACCCCCAATGTCTAGTTCAAAGCCACCGCTAAGACATGTCTCAACATGCCCAGGTTTGCGCAGTAATACGAGACAGAAATAAGGTTGGCACTAGATTATTCACCTTACGTATAAATACGTCGCAGGTGGATACAGCAGTAATGTTAATCCAACAAGTTGAAGCCTTCACCACGAGTCAACGACCAAGTGAAGTGAGCAACATTGCGTCTAAATAGAGCACTTAGAACCGCGTGCGAATAGGATAGTAAAAGTGTCAGAGCTTAGTGAAATAACGTCAAGTTCGACCTAGTTAATGTGAAGTACCGTGCACAGGAGAATCTACACCGGCGAATGCAGAGCCTTTTCCGGCTGGATTATATTGCTTTTGGTACTGTGGCTGCTGGAGCAGAGAACCGTCTACCCCACTGCTGTGTGGGATCTACCCGTGAGGAGCATCACTCGAGCCTGTCTCTAGGAAGAGGCTGGCTGGCTTTCATATATGCTGTCGCGCATACTTGGATTATAGCTGCTGCTTTTGTCTGTCGATCGAGGGGAGTATATGTACCGCCTCCCGTAGCTGGAGCTTATTGATTCCTCGTTGATCCAGACTTTTGCATTCGAACATTCCTCTCCCCTGCTGGCTTACAACCGGAGGGAACCCCCTTAGTATCTCCAGCTGACTACGAGTGTACCTTATGTAATTCTTATGCTACAGGTGGTATTCAATTATACCCATCTTAATATGCTCATGGACTTACGCTCTTGACCTACTTAAGTGTTCTTCACCATATAAGCGCAATTCATCATTCTCAATTCTGTAACCTATTGTTGCTTACTATAACAATAAATCCCTCTCACTAGAACTTTAGGTGTCATTGTTGTATTCTTGTGTGGGTGTTCACCATATATACCGTGTACTGTATGGCCAGTAATTAAAGTACATAACTAAGTAGTGGTTTAATAATACCATACTCTCAATACAGTCAGGGAATTGTACCCCTCAGTTACAGTAGCGTAGCTACTAGCTAGCAGAGGAGGAAATGGGAGTCTGAGAGGTGGGGTGTTTAAAGACAATGATAGGCGTTTATTCAACATCCAAGAAGGCTAACATACAACTATTGCCGCTTTCCCACTGCCTGTTGATGTTATGAACTCCTCCTAATGTTACCGGAGCTGATAACATTGCCTGAGCTGAAGGTCCGTGCCACTAAAATGTCCGTGGGGACCCGCCAACCCATAGATAGTTCCAACTCACCGAATTACGTAATCCGCCACAGTTGCACTCAATATTTAAATAATGTCTAAATAAATGTAGACAGATAATGTACGTATTTTAAAAATAGAATGAACAGAGCAGTGTTGTTTTTAAACAGTACAGTGTGTGTGTTAGTTTGATGTATGATAAGAAATCCAGCCATATTCCTTTCATTGTATTTCAAATACTGCACTTTAATTTCAAGCAGAAAACTAATCTTTCCATTCAGAACTGACAATCAGGGAATTTAAACATGGTTGACATTGTTTTTTTGTGTTTATATTAAAGAAAGGAAAGTCTAGCTGAGCATATTGTTTGTTTGCACTAAGTTAATACTTTGACAAATGTAGCCTATATTTTTCAGTCAGTTCGGTCTTTGTGTGCCAAACATTATTTAAGGCTGTAAACACTACAAACTATATATTTTTTTTATAACTGACTCCTCGTTGTTGAACCGCACATGCGTGAGTCTCGCACTGGCATTTATCCAGGTCCGGCTTAACTAGGCTTGCCTATAGTCTTGTTTCTTTAGACTAGCTATTGTCTAATCTGCAGATAAACTATGACAGTGTGTGAAACAAATTCACTCTAAAGGAAAATGTAATTCCCACTTATGATATAGAGTAGACAATTCCATCTATATGTCATCAACTATCACATAGTATTCATTTCATCTTCTAAATCAATGTAATTTCTTCATGATACAATGGCATCATAGGCCTGATGGTTCCATAGGTTCTATAATAATATACTTTCATATAATATTATATATATATTATAGCTGTAATGTGTTTACCTGCTGCAGCCAAAAGCAATTTTGAGCTGCTGTGCTGTAGTGGCGGAAAGAAAGCTTAGGCCTCACACATATTGATTAGGGCTCACAGCGGTTCTCAAACTACGGCCCGCGACCCAAAGTGAGGTCATGGTTAGGTGACAGCACATTGGCAAGTAAAGAAATATGAATGCATTTTCTTTTATTAAATTTCTTTTTATGTTCTGGCAACATATTTTGGCTAAATATGCCTAGTTTTTTAAATGTGTATTGATAACATAGTGCTGTTCTAATAAATATGCACGATCAAGTTCAACAACGTGTGCTTTTATTTTAATATTCCTTAATTCCACATGAAATTACGCAATACATTACAGTGGGGTTGCCAAAAAGAATCCTACATAAAATGGGCTTGTGGTATAAAGATATTTTTCAGTCAGTTCGGTCTTTGTGTGCCAAACATTATTTAAGGCTGTAAACACTGTAAACCCCTTTTTTTTTATATATATATATAAATGAGAAGCATGTTTAGATTTTTGAGTGTTACATTTTTTTTTAATAAAAATTAACGTATATCGAACCGAACCGAAAACCGTGACCCCAAAACCGTGATACGAACCGAACCGTCCAATTTTGTGAACCGTCCCACCCCTATCCCCTGTGTGGGACAGTAACAATAGGTTATAACTATAACCATGTTCTGTTAATAGTGGTGACGATCGGCGTCACTCATGCACTATCCTCGCATATGTGCATGCGCACTGAATAAAATTCCACAATGTACCTTTATCCCAGTATTCATCTGACCACACCCCTCGTTAGCTTACCGTCATAAGCAGGTGTGTGGTCACCTGCTCTCCTCCTTCCCAAGCTTTCACCACAAGGTGAGATCAAGGGCTGCAGCGGCGTCGGACGCAGAGCGTCACCACTATTAACAGAACATGGTTATAGTTATAACCTATTGTTCTGTGACATAGTGGCTCCGCTCGGCGTCACTCATGCACAAGGGAGGCCGAGCGGGAGCCACCGGCCGACAAATACACCCCGCTGAAGGCCCCCCACAACCATCAGAACAGGGAGGGCCGAGCCCCCCCGACCCCCCCTAATGGAGGGCACCCCCCCTATTGGAGGTTTCCCGGGAGGGCGACGGACCCGACCGTGCGAAGAGGCACTCAAGCAACTCAACGCACAGGGTGAGCAGACCGTGGCCTGACCCCACGACTACACACACGCACAACCCGCATGCCACCCGGGAACGAACGGAGGGAACAACCTCGTTACTGCCCCCAGAATCACGGGGTCAAAGGCAAACCCAACCATGTGGCAAGGCCGTAGCAGCGGAGCGCGAAGGAAGGCCCAGACCCACCAAAGGGGGCCCAGAGAAGTCCATGATGCCAGCATCAAGACCCCACCAGGTGGGCACTTAGTGAACCCGCCCCCCACATCGCCAGCGTATTCGGACAAAGGCCCCTCAGCCGAGCGGGCCCTGTCCCCCCAATAGTACACCGCCTGGCACACTGACCCTGCAGAACAGGCAGTCAGCATGGACGTAAGCACACAAAAAAGGTTAACCAACGGAAGCAGGCAGCGCACCGGGGAAAAACCAGACAACAGGCTGTAACCTGAGCCTGGAGCACTGCGGACGAGACAGGCGCCAAAGGAGTCAGCTGAAAACAGCCGCCCCGGCGGAAGGGGCGTATGCTGGCGTTGTTGTTAAAAAAAACCCACCCAGAGGGGTTGAGGCAGAGAAGGCTGACACGATTGGCAGACGTCATGAACGTGCAGGGGCACCCTCAACCGGGTAACCCGGGAGTTGACACTGCTCCAACACACCAGGGAATCAACCACCTTGGTGTTACCCAATGCGGTGGGTGTTCCTATAACCCCTCAAGAAAAAACTCCAAAACACACCTGCGGGTATACACCGGCTATACCGCAGTACAAGTGTTTCAGTTTTCAAAAAAGGGTTAACCCAGGCCTACGGGTCGACGAAACATTACTTCGGACCGGGCCCGGCGATACGGGAAGCACAGGGTTACCAGAGGAGGTCAAAGACCACCCCAACAGGCCCCTCTTCGCCATGCGTGAGAGAGGAGCAAAAATAATGGAGAACCAGCCCCAAGCACACCGTACTTGGTATTCCCAGGCGGTCTCCCAACCAAGTACTAACCAGGACCAACCTGCGTAGCGGCCGAGATCTGACGAGATCGAGCGTGTACAGGTTGGCATGGCCGTAAGCCATTACGACAGTGCAGAGTACAAAATGTACCCAACCAGGGTCTCCATAGCGCTTAACCCTGTGACACCCGGACCGACCTGGCATTTTCACCCTGAAAAAGCCCAAGTCCCTCAGGGTACCAGAACAGCAGATCTGCATCCCCGGCGGACAATGGGTTTAACTGATCCGGACCAGCGTGACCAGAACCAGTCCCGTGCCCTAACCACGCCGACATGCCTACTCCAGGAGAAGGGGCAGAGATGCGTGTTGATCTTAAACATGAAAAGAAGGCGCCACCCAGACGTTCGGTGCAAACCACGCCCGGTGGCCCACCCCCAGGGTGTGAGACCCCTCTACATATGTTCAGATCCATTCCGTCATCATCCCCCAGATATGAATGAGAATCCGTCGACAACCAAAACAGGTCGTCGGAAGAGGAAAACCTCCATCCCAGTTGCTTTATAAAAACGCCGTTTTAACCTCAAGCAACCAAGGCGTGCCAGTCAGTCGCCTGATTACAGAACACCCCGAGCTAGCACTATACGTGCGTCGGGACACAACCACATCAATGAACAGGCTATTTAGACCTGTCATTGAATCCCCAAGGCGCCCAGGGGAACGACAAGAGGGGTGTGATGCTCCCTAACTCCAACTCTTCTTAATAGAAAAGAAGGAAGCACCAACCGTATGTATCCCAGTCTACACAGCCTTCACATTTTTACATCCCACCACCCTCCCATAGGGAGGAGACGGAAATCCCCAGAGAGACTTCCCACGCGAGCTGTACAGATTGAAAAGAATATATTGCACCTTGAGCCATGTAAAAGTTTGGTTTTAGGGCTCTCCGGGGAGGAGGCACTGAACCCATACACACTCAATAATCGAATTGAATCAAATACACACACAATAGAGTAGGACTCCTTCTTGAGGTTCCACTCACCTTGACAATCTGAGGAGGAGGCTATATACTCTGAGGAGGCTCCCTCACATGGAAGGAGAGTCCCAACTCACAGAAGGCCTGAATAGGAGCTTCGTGAGGAGGAGCCCTGACCACCCCCTGAAACAGATCCATCATATGGACCTGAACAGCACACGGAAGTCCTACCAACAGACGCGCACAGTGACGTACTCTATGGCGGGGGAATTTCTGCTGTGCACACGCCCAATATTCCAGGGCGTGGGACCAGGAAACTCCCCCCCCCCCCCCCCCCCTCACCCTGTAACGTGCCGAACCGCAACGTGACAGGAACCTTGAAGGACAGGTTTACCCCTGACCAACAGAAAAAAGGGGGAGGAAAGGTTACCAGTTCACCCCTTTACGACCCCACACCCATGATACGATGTAATGACAAAAAGAGTATGACGCAGTCATAGTCAGCCCCATGAAGCGTCTAACAGCTTCACACAGCGCATGTGCCAACCTGCTATCTGATTTTTACTAAGGAAAAAACACAAAACAGAGAGGGCCCTCGTAAGAGCCCCGGTACCAGACTTACACATGTGCTTCTGTGGCCAGCCCAACCCAGTTGTAGGTCACACGACACACACAACCCATTATCACCAGCAATAAATGGCAAAAACACTCTACAGAGGAACGCCGTTTTTCATAATGAGAGAATACACAATTCTCGATTAGTATCGGCCACAGGCCTTGCTAAGCACACATGAAAAAGTGACCAAACAATCTTTTCTTTAGGAAAATAAAGTTTCTCAAGCGGTTAGCACAACCCCAACAACTAAGCCAAGGGTTACATCGTATCCCTACCACACAGTGACACAATATAGTGTAACAACATGTCTGAGAGGAGGATGAAGAAGTCCCCAGGGAACCGGGGGGAAACACAACCCTCCTACTTTACCCTTAATACAGCCAGTTAAACAGGTAAACCTGTTAATATGTGAACACAATGTTCATTGTCATTACAGGCTGAGAAAATAATCATTCTTTACTCATATGTCCTCACCGGCCTGGCTCAGGGCAGGTTCGACGAACATCCTCTGTCAAAGATGACGTCGTAGTCAAGAGTGTTAAAAACATGTTATCGACACAGCACGTTCAACAGTGTAGCATTAAGCTAACGGCCGCTCTCGGCCGATAGCAGCAAGCTAACGTTACCTAGCCTAGTGACACAACAGGCTTGGTAGACACAGCGAGCTAGCGCCGCAGCTAACAGCTGACTGGCTAATACAGTAGGCCACAACTAGCACGCAAGCTAAGCAGCCAACACCTGAACTCGTACACAACGATACAACAAGTCACACTCAGACAGGCCGCCGTTCTGAAACCCTCCTCACCTTTTAAGAGAGAAGAGAAACGAGATGTTAACACAGTTTTACAACAGTGATTTTACCAACATCCGGCGGAGCCAGCACAATTCCCATCTGGGCTGTAGCTGACTTGAACATGGATTTTCCGATAACGAACAACCATGCTCACATTTCCTCGTTTAGGGTAAACTCTCATTTTCATATGAGAGACGGGGCCTATACGGTGACAGAGAAGTACCCACGCGTCCAGAGATCCTGGGATCACCAGTTCTACTGGCCGTGGCCCACTAGTTGCTATAATGGGCTTCAAACCAAGGTCCCCCGTCGTCGCCTAGAGGCTGAACAAGGGACGCTAATCTGGGGCCGGTTTCTGCAAACATTGTCAACTAGCCCCTATAGCACTAACAGACAAGTGGAGCTCGCAAGCAAAACACTACTCACCAACCTGGAACCCACCGCTTCTCACAACAGCGGCGCGTCCTACAGTCCAGCTGTGTCGCTGAAAGGTTTTACCGCAACCAGCCACAGCAAAGAAGACTGCAGTTGGGAGGCATGTAGCGGCGTGCTCCCAATACAAAAAACCGGTGGAGGTTTTTTAGAATGATCACCATCTTCCAGACACTCCAGTGACGAAGACAATATCGCCGTATTTTCTCGAAAATAGTGAGAGAGAAAATAAAGATATGATGTCAACGTATCTCTTGTTTTCCAACTCTTCTCCTACTATCACATCACGTCAAGTGGGGATCTACCGAGGCACTTCCTTGTGGTGAAAGCGAGAAAGGAGGAGAGCAGGTGACCACACACCTGCTTATGAAGGTAAGCTAACGAGGGGTGTGGTCAGATGAATATTATTCAGTGCGCGTGCACATATGCGAGGATAGTGCATGAGTGACGCCGAGCGGAGCCACTATGTCACAGAACTCCTATTGTCCCTACTGTCAATGTGGGGTTGCCTCTCCCAACCTTGTGCAGGTCTGGGAGTGTAACAAATAGTCTCATTGGGCGGTTTTTCAACACCCTCTGCAGTGCTTTCCGGTCAGAGGTAGTTGCCGTACCAGACTGTGTGAAAGTTCACCGGTAAAGGTTCACCAGAATCTGAGGAGACAGGTGGGCTTTCCTCAGTCTCCTCAGGAAGAAGAGGTGCTGGTGAGCCTTCTTGACCAATGCTGACGTGTTGAGGTTCCAAGAGAGGTCCTCGGAGATGTGGACTCCCAGGAATTTTATGTTGGAGACACGCTCGAACTCCGTCCTGTTGCTTACGGGAAAAGGAATGGAAATTCTCTCTAATATAACACATTTTTGTAATATTTTTATAATTGGTATGGCCGTCTACAATGGTGTCCGCTGACCTCTCACATCAAGAGTCTCCCCTTTACAATAGTCCCTTGTAGTTTAGGGCTATTTTCACAAAACCAAAACATATGTTTGCAATATGCTTGCCTATTTCTGTCGCATGAATTGGATGTATCTGCAAAAATGTTACTGTATCCAAAGACCCCACAAGTCTGTAATTATCCTAGATGGCACAATGGGCCATTGAATACAGGGAGGTTTCTAAACATATTCTTAAAGGGTTAGGGTAAATCAGTGAGGTTAAGGTAACTATTATTCTATATTATTCTAACCCTGACCCAGTGAGGTTAATATAGGGGTTAGGTTTAGAAACACATTATTCTATCCCTAACCCAGTGAGGTTAAGATATAAGATAGGGGTTAGGTTTAGAAACATATTATTATTCTAACCCAGTCAGGTTAAGCTAGGGGTTAGGTTTAGAAACATATTATTATTCTAACCCTAACCCAGTCAGGTTAAGATATGGGTTAGATTTATAAACATATTATTCTAACCCTAACCCAGTCAGGTTAAGATAGGGGTTAGGTTTAGAAACATATTATTATTCTAACCCTAACCCATTGAGGTTAAGATAGGGGTTAGGTTTATAAACATATTATTCTAACCCTAACCCAGTCAGGTTAAGATAGGGGTTAGGTTTAGAAACATATTATTATTCTAACCCTAACCCATTGAGGTTAAGATAGGGGTTAGGTTTATAAACATGTCATAATGAATGCGGGTGTACTTGGGTAGAAAATACTTCCCATATGAAACGAGGCCTGTGGATTATCCTGAGTAACTGCATGTGTGTTCGTGTGATCAATTATTTATTTATAGTTGTACACATAGACCAGAAACATACACATACAGACATTATGCATCCTCCCAATGCCACCCTCCTACCACCCAGGAATCCCATGACTGTTAATAAACATGAACTAACAGCATCCAGACACAAAGAGATGAGATCATGATACGTTCATCCCTCATCCACAATGACATTCACAAAAACATCCAAGAGCAAAGATATATACATTAGATTAGATTCAAATGTATTGTCATTATACAGCACAAGATATATACATTAGGGCTGTCCCCGACTAAGGATTTGTGTAGTCGACTTGTAGTCGCCAACATTTGCAGATAGTCGACTATAAAAAAAAAAGATAAAAAGAATTAAAAAAATTATCATTCCATTTGGGCTGTGGGGGTGCTTAATGTCTGAAGGAGTCGACGGAAGGCTTCTTGTCCTCTGCGAAAGCATGCAATTGGTCCACTGATGGATACATCTTGATATTTGTCTAGTCTAGTGTGTTCATTAGATGGGTGAAATCCTCTTTCAGTGCCTTTTGCATTTGACTAAGAGGTTGGCAGTCAACTATGGCTCCTTTCGATTGATCTATTCGACTAATCGGGGTCAGCCCTAATATACAAGTATGTTTTTATAAAGAATTTTTTTTTATTTGAAAATAATGACAATTGTTTTATTCAATGTAGCCTGATTTTGGTAAAAGTATCTATTATAAAAAAACATTGAATAAAATAATAGGCTGTTGTTTTTTGATCAACATATTTCCTCATTTGCATTTCTACCGTGGCCTTTTTGGGCTTGCCATCTTCTACCATGACACTGTAGTGTAACTCCTCTTCTGTTAACTTGCCCCCGATACTGGTATCGGAAAAGCCGCCGATACTGGCTAAAATGCTGGTATCGGTATCGGCGAGTACCCTCTAATGCTGCGCTCCGATACCATATGACGTAATTTATCAACAACACTGTGGTCTGTTGAGTAAGCATTATAAAACAAACGTGTGCTTAATCGATTAAAGTGTCAATGCCATTTGTCATTTTAACAGCAGATACTTTCTTAAATGTCATCGTCCCGACAGAGCGGTGTTGACGGCGAGCTCATGGGTTCGCTTGGTGGCTGGTGTTATTAGCATTGAACGGCTAACCGAAAGCTAGCTTTAACATTACCTTGGCTAAAGTTGGGGCTATTCATATAATCCAGCAATAATGGCTGCAGACCTGCAAGCAAAGTACAGCAAGTTGGCAAAGGAGTATTCCAAGTTAAATCACAATGTCACCAGTAACGTTACAGTCTTCTATGGTCTTCCCATATACCGGTAGCTCATGCTAGCTAACGGTAACGTTGTCATTGCACAATTGCACGTCGCGTACACAATTAATGACATGTTGCGGACAGCCATATCGGCGACAATGTTTAGCTTTTAGTGCCAAATGATAAGAGTCTGAGGCGGAGTCTCAAAAGAGAATGTTGAATATTTATTGTGCAAAAATCAAAACAGATCCGACTGCTACTGAACGGAGCCTTGTAGACAGACTGAGTAGGGTATATCTGCAGAGCCAGTGGGTAGCGAGTGCAGCAACGTATAATGTCCGTGTGGATCATTGGAGTAGGGTATATCTGCAGTGCTGAAGCCCCATACTCATTGATTAATGATACTAATACAAATCTATACAATCACCTGTTGTTGAATAAATACCATTACTTTCTAGTTATGACTAAAAAACAGTATATATAAAACAGTATTTGTTAAAAAAAAATATATATATATTATATTTATAAAAAATTTATATAATATCGTTTTTTTTTTTTTTTATGTATGCACTGGTATCGGATAAGTATCGGTATCGGCCGATACCCAAAGCTTAGGTATCGGAATCGGATCGGAAAGGAAAAAATGGTATCGGAACATCTCTAGTCGCTGTGTCTCTCCATCTCTCCAGGCGCCTGTCGCTGTGTATGCGTATGTGTGTGGGAGAGAGGGAGGGAGATGCAGACAGAAAGACATGCGTCTCGCTTGGGGAACCCTCGTTTGGCACGATCTGTTGTGAATGTATAATGACATTTTTTATTCTAGACTCTAGACTCTGGAAATAAGACTGTTCTCGTTTTTCAGATATTTTTCTAGGAAATAAACCTCTTTATTTCCTACATATTGAAGTTTTCTACTAAGGAGACAAACTCATCATCACATTCAGCTCCACTATAGTGACGCCAGATTTTTTTCCAAAACTATCTGGATGGAGAGAAAGCGTTCTGGGTGAGGGGGGAGAAAGCGCTCTGGGTGAGGGGGGGGAGAAAGCGCTCTGGGTGAGGGGGGAGAAAACGCTCTGGGTGAGGGGGGAGAAAGCGCTCTGGGGGGAGAAAGCGCTCTGGGTGAGGGGGGGAGAAGGCACTCTGGGTGAGAAAGTGCTCTGGGTGAGAAAGCACTCTGGGTGAGGGGAGATAAAGAGCTCTGGGTGAGGGGGGAGAAAGCGCTATGGGGAGAAAGCGCGCTGGGTGAGGGGGAGAAAGCGATCTGGGTGAGGGGGGAGAAAGCGCTCTGGGTGAGGGGGGGAGAAAGCGATCTGGGTGAGGGGGGGAGAAAGCGCTCTGGGTGAGGAGGGAGACAGCGCTCTGGGTGAGGGGGGAGAAAGCGCTCTGGGTGAGGGGGGGAGAAGTGTTCTGGGTGAGGGGGGGAGAAAGTGCTCTGGGTGAGGAGGGAGACAGCGCTCTGGGTGAGGGGGGGAGAAAGCGCTCTGGGTGAGGGGGGAGAAAGCGTTCTGGGTGAGGGGGGGAGAAAGCGCTCTGGGTGAGGAGGGAGACAGCGCTCTGGGTGAGGAGGGAGAAAGCGTTCTGGGTGAGGGGGGAGAAAGTGGTCTGGGTGAGGGGGGGAGAAAGCGCTCTGGGTGAGGAGGGAGAAAGCGCTCTGGGTGAGGGGGAGGAAAGCGTTCTGGGTGAGGGGGGGAGAAAGCGCTCTGGGTGAGGAGGGAGAAAGCGCTCTGGGTGAGGGGGGAGAAAGCGTTCTGGGTGAGGGGGGGAGAAAGCGCTCTGGGTGAGGAGGGAGACAGCGCTCTGGGTGAGGGGGGAGAAAGCGTTCTGGGTGAGAAAGTGCTCTGGGTGAGAAAGCACTCTGGGTGAGGGGGTGAGAAAGCGCTCTGGGTGAGGGGGGAGAAAGAGCTCTGGGTGAGGGGGGGAGAAAGCGATCTGGGGAGAAAGCGGCGCGCTCTGGGTGAGGGGGAGAAAGCGCTCTGGGTGAGGGGGGGAGAAAGCGCTCTGGGTGAGGGGGAGAGAAAGCGCTCTGGGTGAGGAGGGAGACAGCGCTCTGGGTGAGGGGGGAGAAAGCGCTCTGGGTGAGGGGGAGAAAGCGTTCTGGGTGAGGGGGGGAGAAAGCGCTCTGGGTGAGGAGGGAGACAGCGCTCTGGGTGAGGGGGGAGAAAGCGTTCTGGGTGAGGGGGGAGAAAGCGCTCTGGGTGAGGGGGGAGACAGTGCTCTCGGTGAGGTGGGAGAAATGTGTTGTGTCTTTTATACAAGCCCACAGTGCTCCAAATGACTCTAATCACAGTTAAGTGTTGAGGCCAAAGGTGTCCATGTTCTTTTGGAGTCTCTCAGCCCCAGCAGCTCCCTGAGGCCCATGAGAAACGTATGTGCTCCTCCCCTGGGGGTTAACATTCCCTGGGCCTGGCTCCAAACTCCAGCCTCAGGCCTTGAGCTCGGCCTTGAGAACTAGCCATTTTATCTCTGGAAGCACTCTGGAAGAATCACAGCCCCCCCCCCCCCCCCCCCCCCCCCCCCCCCCCCCCCCCCCCGCCCACAAACACACACAAACACACCCACACATCCTCCCGCCCCAGCCACTGGCCTTTGTTCAGCATGGAGCCATCTGACTACACACACACACACACACACACACACACACACACACACACACACACACACACACACACACACACACACACACACTACACACACACACACACACACACACACACACACACACACACACACACACACACACACTCCCTTCCGAGCTGCTGCCAGATAGGAACGATCTGTGTTTTCTCACTCGTATATCAATTAACACAGCGAGGAGTCTTATAGTGAGGTTAGAGCGCTGGCTGATGTGTAGACTCAGTGTACAGTGTCAAAGTATGTATTACAACACCGTATACAATTATTCTACAGTAGACAACAGGCACTGTATAAGTGTATAGAAATTGTATATGTTTTCACATACATACAAGTTAAAGAAATATCTTGTTGGTGACCCTGTGTGCGTTTGTGTGTGTAAGAGCGTGTCTTGGATTTTGATTGATGTCTTTATTGAAGCAATAAAACAAGGATTGTGCAATACAATACAAATAATGTTGATCAAAAGGATAAAAACACAATAAAGCCCTAGAGCTTGTTTCCATTGTGGTCCTTGTGAAGTGAAGTGAATGTAAGTGTGCATATGTGAGCGTGTGTGTGTGCGGGGAACATAACACAAGATACAATATATAAAAACAAAAACAATCAATAGAGACCTCACCAAATAACAATGACCCTACAGGGGTTCCAATATTTAAAACCAATACAGGGGACAGAGACAAACAGAGGATTACGAACCGTTTTGCAGCCATTTTCTTAAAGGAGGTATAAAGCTACTTGCTTCCAGGTTCACCTTCAAGAGAAGGTGAACCTGGAAGCAAGTAGCTTTATACTTTCAGGTAGTCTGTTCCATAAAATTGCTGCAGAATATAAAAGGTACATTTAGGTAGATTTGAATTTGAAGGGTACGATGTTGGTGGAGCTTCCTCTGGTGGATAAGGCTGTCCCCGAAGCCTGTTTTTGGGATTCGAACTTTGTCAGGGTTTTTCGAACGAACGTTTCGACCCCCCATGGAGGCCGCCAACGGCACCCCCATCCGCACATACGGAGGATATCATCCAAGCTCGGCCTCTACCTTGCCATCCGCCATTTTCGTTTCCTGCTGGAGGCCCGCCAGTTCACGGCCTTCGTGGATCACAAGCCGCTGATATTCGCCATGGCCAAGGTGTCTAAGCCATGGTCCGCCCGTCAACAGCGACAGCTCTCATATGTCTCAGAGTTCACTACTGACATTCAACATGTGGCGGGTAAAGCAAACCTTGTCGCAGACTGCCTCTCCCGGGCTGTAGCGGGCACCATCCACTTGGGGCTGGATTACACCGGTATGGCGGCGGACCAGGCTACCGACCCTGAAGTGCGAGATTTCAGGTCAGCCACCTCAAGCCTGCGGTTAGAGGATGTGGTTTTTGACAGCGCTGGCACCACACTCCTGTGTGATGTCTCTATGGGACAGCCCCGCCCCATCGTTCCCACAGGATGGAGGCGGTGTGTTTATGACGCTGTTCACGGCCTCTCCCACCCGGGAAAGAAACCTACGCAGAGGCTATTGTCGGCCAAGTTTGTCTGGCCTGGGCTTAGGAAAGATGTGAGAGACTGGGCTGACTCCTGTTTGGAGTGCCAGCGCGCTAAAGTGTACGTCACACCAAGGCCCCCTTGCAGCACTCCCCTGTACCTGAAAGGAGGTTTGACCACGTGAACGTTGACCTAGTGGCTTCAGTTACCTCTTTACAATGGTAGACAGGACTACCCGTTGGCCAGAGGCAGTTCCACTGTCAGCCACGACGTCCGCCGAGGTGGCCAGGGCCTTTATTGGAACCTGGGTCGCCCGGTTTGGCACTCCAGCCGACCTCTCTTCAGACCGGGGCCCACAGTTCACGTCCAAGCTCTGGAACACGGTCGCCAAGAGCCTGGCCGTGAAGCTACACCGGACTACGTCATACCACCTGCAGGCCAATGGGTTATGCGAGCGCTTTCACCGCTCAATGAAAGCAGCACTTCGGGCCAGCCTTACTGACAGCGGCTGGGTTGACCAGCTCCCGTGGGTCATGCTTGGTCTCAGGACAGCCCCCAAGGAAGACCTTCAGACCTCCTTGGCCGAGCTGGTTTACGGTCAGCCTCTGCGGGTGCCAGGGGATCTCATCCCTAACATTACTGCCCCCTGGTCTGCAGCCCAGCAGCGGACAGCACTTCTGGAGAAGGCTAAGGTATTCACACCGGTCCCCACCTCACAGCATGGCCTCCCCCGGTCGCACATCCCTACAAGTCTGCAGTCAGCGGAATATGTTTTCATCCATCACGATGCCCATCGGGACCCCTTGCAACCTCCATACGACGGTCCATTCCGTGTCCAGGAGGCTGGAGACAAGTACTTTGTCGTGGACATGGGCGGGAAGCTGGAACACATTTCCATAGACCGCCTTAAACCGGCTCATGTGGACTTGGGCAAACCAGTTGGACTGGCCCAGCCCCCACGGCGGGGACGACCCCCTACCTTGCCCCGTCTTCCGAGTAAGGCCCACAAGACCCCCTCGCCACCTATCCAGTGCCCGAGTGGCCGTAGGGCCCCTAAGGTTTTCCCTACAGAGGCGCCGGCCTCTACAGGGGTCAGGCGGAGCCGTTCTCCGCCCTCCTGTTCATTGACTTCTTTTGTTATGATGAATTCTGGGGGGACGTATGTAGTGGGTGCTATGGACATAATTCACCATTGTATTGTTTTGATGTATTGATGGGGCACTGTCACTTTAAGGAGGTTGGTTTTGGGGTTGGGCTTAGAGAAGACGCGCTGGTGGGATGTCATTGATAAAATGTTTGGTTACTACGAGCTGTCGGGGGCTAGCACGGCATAGATCTGACAGCTGTCACTTTACTTTTATTACTCTAAATGTAATAAATGACACACAGCTTTGTGTTGTCGCAAGATAGAAATTGTGCGTTTCTCCTCTCCGACGATTTCTACAATATCTTCTAAATAATTCCTTTTTTTCTTTTTTTTTATAAATATACTCAAACTAAATCCTCAATTTGAATAAAGTGATTAATCTGATTAAATTAGTATTTTTTTTATTAAATCAACTTTATTTAATGAATATAACTTAGCAGTTTTTTGTAATACTATAATATTAGTGTAGCCTACTCTTTATCTGCAACTGTGAAGAAAAACCCCACTGGTTTAAACGGAATGAATAGACACATAAAAGACAATTTTTTTAAAAGATTTTTTTTTATAAAAAATAAAAAATGTGAATTTTGATTTAGAATTCGAATGTTAACGTAACGAACGAACGTTTGAACATTCTGGCTCAGCCTTACTGGTGGAGTAGCCGTGTACGTCACTGACTTTACAAAAATAGTCAGTGAGGTAGCGTGGAGCCTCCCATTAAAAATCCTGTGGACCAGACACAGTTTCATTTGAGAGACGCTCTCCTCCACTCTGAGCCACCTGAGGCTGAGGAAGTGAGAGGGGAGCAGGTGGTTCTCGGGTGTAGGCTCAGGATCACCCTCACTCAGTCTGTAACCCGTTTTTAAGTTTCATGGAGATGGCTGTGAACCTGGAGGATCTGAGCTTCAAAAGGAAAAACAAGTGATCCCCCACCACACACACACACACACACACACACACACACACACACACACACACACACACACACACACACACACACACACACACACACACACACACACACACACACACACAAATGTCATGCTGCTAATCAATAATTATATTCTACCATACATTTGATTTTGCATCTTGGTTCTGTCTCTGTGTCCTGAAGGCTGTGCCAGCAGAGAGTGTGTGGAGGACAGACAGATGGACAGTCTCTACCTGAAGACACTGGAGGGGTTTGTCACCGTGGTCACGTCTGACGGAGACGTGATATTTCTGTCCGAGAACATCAACAAGTACATGGGCCTCACGCAGGTACGGCATGTTGAACCATGGCATTCTAATGTTTCACTTTCCCTCGAGCAAGGGTGTAAAAAGTACCCAGAAATTATACTTTAAGTGAAAGTATGGGTACCGTCTCAAAAGTATCTGGCTAAAAACACACTTGAGTAAACGTCAAAAAGTTTCTACTTTTAAATGTACTTAAATACAAAAAAGTAAAAGTAAAAACTTTTTTTATGACTGTCTATTCTTCTGATAGCAGGTGTTTAATCAAAGATCCCCGCTTTCTAGTCTTGCACAAGGACCAATCAGCATGAGTATGGGCGGGTTAATTTTCCATTGATGGGGATTTGATTGACTGTTTTTAAATAAATTGCAGCCGCAGGATTAATAACGTTAACGTTAGTTCGGCCAGAGAAACAAATATACTTTTTTTGCATGGCCACCTTCATTTCACTATTGCTGCGTCCCAATTCTCCCCTTGGCCCTACCCCTTGGCCCTACGGCTCCGTTTTGCACGTTCCCGCGAAGTGTAGGGGTGTCCCATTTCACTTTGGATCAAGGAGTAGTGACGTTTCAGCCCTCCATATGGCCCTACAAACGGAGTCTCGATTTCAAGGGAGTGATGGCATTTCCCAGAATGCACTGCAAACCTTTCACAAATCTAAAGAAAAAGAAAATGGCGGAGAGGTCATGACAAACCAATAAAAAATTGCGAATTAACCGGTGGTTATCCTATAACCCTAGTTATATGATTATTGGCGAAGCGTCTTGCTTCGCCTATGGGATTGATTGATTGGACATTTTATTAACAGATTGCAGAATGGGTACAATACAGTACGGCTCAATACACACAATTGTTAACACATTGGTCGCCAACAATAGCGTAAATCGTTATTGCCCGCCATGCGTTGAACGCCAACAACGGCGTAATTTGTTGTTGGGATCAATATTTAATTTTTTCGCCATGACATTCATAATTCATCCAGCCTCCCTCCGGGACTGCACCGGCACCCTGTCTGATATTGCAACGTCTCAATACCGCCGCCTGGTGGATGATCGGGCGAGTTACACTCCACACCAAACCGGAAGTGGCGCTGGTGCATCGAGGAAATCCCTCCGGCAGTACTATCTTGTTACGTGGATCAAGAGAGACAATCGAGTGCATTGGGATCGCTTTCGAAATGCAATAATATATATGATTTCGGCGTTTATTGCGTCATACAAACGGGAAATGGATCTAGCAGATGGACGTCAAATATTTGGAATATTTTTCCTCCAGTCTCATCGACGAACGGTAAGAGGAATATAACGTTATTTTAAGCTTGATTGTCCATTTCTTTGTTTGCAATCCATCTGGTCAACATATCAACCCATACTAAATAAAGCCATTACTGACGATCAAGGAATTATAAACGACCCCCCCCCCTTTCCTTCACGCATGATGAAGCATAATGTATACCGATCATATACATTTGAATTTTTTAATATAGCGTGTATAGGAAAGAAACGCCAATCGAAAAAATCTATATGCTTCAGGGCCTATAACTTGCGTTTTTGGAATTACATCCGAATTTATTTATTTATTTTTTATTTTTTATTTTTTTTCTCCCATCCCACTGTTAGTCGTTATGCCAATTCCCAACCCCATTCCTGGTTGTTGCGCACTCCCCCCTACTGTTGGTCCGGGAGGCCGGAGACTGTCACATGCTTTCCTCCGACGCATGTGCAGCCAGCTGGCAGTCAGCCTGGCAGCGCAGATTCTCACCGGGAGAGTGTAACGTGTGGAAGGTCACACTACCTCCCTCCAGATCCTACCTTCGCTGTGCAGGCGCCCCGACCGAACTGTAGGAGTCCCTGTCCACAGCGCCCAGGACCCACCCATCAGCTTTCCCACCCCTAACACTGCCAATTGTGTTAGTATGAACGACCAGCCAAGCTGATAGCAACGCCGAGAGCTGGATTCGAACCCAGCATCTCCAGCATTGATGGCGAGCGCCTTGCCCACTACACCACCTAGCCGCCCCACATCAGAAAAGCTTAAAAACATACTTATATTCTCGACGGTATTAACACAACAATGTATGAATGAAAAAATATAACGTTCCCACATCCGGAACGATAGATACCCGATGTTGAATGGGCCATAGTAATGTCAATATAGCTATAATATTTAAAAAGTTATACCCCTGCAAAGAAGGTAAACATCTCCATAGGCTTACAGCGGTGGCAGACTGGGTATAATGATGGGCATACTGCGTGGCAATCAAAGTGGTAAGGCGATGCAGACCAGAGAAAGACTTTCGTCTTGTTTACATCAGGGTCCCCCATTTTCAATTCATCATAACAGTTATGACATACAGATAAACCAGTGTTTCCCCTACCATTGCCTTGGCGGGGCGACCCGCCCCGCCAACGGGATGCCCCGCCCCCCCAGAAAAACTATAATAAAAAAAAAAAAATTATATAAAAGATTAAATCTTATTTATTTTATTTTTTATAATATTTTTGAAAGTTTGCTTTAATCACAGTAACGTTGGCGAGCTAGCTAAATTATACATAAATCAGTTTTCATATAAATCAATCTTCACTAAGACTTTCAAACGGTGGTGCGGCATGGTCTACGGAGACGCAGAAAAAAGCTACCAAATCCATTCCAAGACAACCCCGAGACTGACTAGCGTTGCGCGTTGCGCGTAACACGTCTCAGTCTCTCTCTCTCTCTCTCTCTCTCTCTCTCTCTCTCTCTCTCTCTCTCTCTCCTTCAAGTAGCCAAACGTTACACTATAAAAACGAACTGGATAGTTGATATATGAACTTGCGTGCGTGCGTGCGTGTGTGCGCTCTGGTCTTTGGCAAGTTTGATAGTATTTACTATTTACTGAGGGTGGCCAGATAATGTTGATATTTAAACTTAAAAAATAATTATACAGAGAGAAGCTTCAGCAAGTACAAAACTCTGCTAACCGACAAAAGAGAATCCCTCACTGAGGAAAACACAAAGGCATAACCATCATGTATCACAATGGTGATGTCAGCCAGAGATGGGGAGAAGCTTAAACTTTTTTTTTTTATCCACTTGTTCTCCCATTTTACAATTTTTTTCTCCCATCCCAATTTTCATATCGTCCAATTCAACCCTCCCCTGTCTTCGAACGTTGTTTCTTGCCTCCCACAAGCCGGCTGCAATGTGGACTAAGTCATACATAGCACGAGTCCCCTCCGATACTCGAGGTAACAGCCGTCGCATCTTTTCACCTGCGCGGCTCGATCTTTCAGCGTCGGGGGCAGCGTTTCCGTTAGCCGGTAATTACCGGTATTTGACCGGCAAAATCTGTTGAAGTCCGACATATTTAATCTCTCCGGTCTTAATGTCCGGTGAAAATAATTCCCTGAGTCTAAGCACAATTTGATTATTTGAATTGTATTAAAATAGGCTAAAATTAAATAGCCTATGCGATGAACGAAACGATCATTACATTTGTTTCCTCGTTGCTTCTAATAATGACAACGACGTTGTCAGCGAGAGCTTAGTGCTGGGTGTGCGAACTTTTGTGAAGCTGCAGAGCCGGAGCAGCAGCAGCACAATGCAGTATTCCAGCAGTACTCCAATTCAGCCATTTTCAATTCAATGTTGGGTGGGGGGCGCTGCTGTGCGGTCCCCAGAAAAGAGCCAATAACAGCTGAATCAGCTGCTCTGCAGCGCCATACTCTTTGCAAATAAGTCGTTGCGAGGTGGAGAGAGTCGTCACGCAAACCCACGATAATGTTGCCGTCTCTCTCTGCCAAATTTCTCAGTTCTTCGCTTGATATAATTAATACAAATGTCCAATATAACGGAATTCGTTAGCTCATAAAAATGTGATTATAACAGACTGTTGTTTATTAATGTCGGGCGACTGCCCACAGACACCTATTTGATTTAAAGTCGGCAGCAGCACGAGTCTCGGGACTTATTTTATTTGGAATATAATGACTTTATACGCAAAGGTAGCCTAGTTTTAAGTAAAAATATTATAAATCTACATGCCTTGATGATGTCATTCTTTTGTTTTGTTGTCATTCTTTTGCCTATCAATTGTTTTTAAGCTCAATAAACTCTGACCGGAATTTATCTCATTTGACCGGTAGATTGAAATCTACCGGACACTGAGGCCGGCAACAATTTTTTCTAACGGAAACCCTGGTCGGGGGTCTGGGCTTTGGAGGGGCCGGCCCCCGTCGCTTCTTGATTCTACTGCACAGGCGCACCAACCGACCTGTAGGAGTCGCTGTCCACAGCGCCCGATCCCCACCCTTCAGTTTCCCTCCCCGTAATACGGCCAATGTGTATTACTGTGGACGACCAGCTAAACTGAAAGCAATGTGGAGAGCTGCGCCACGTAGCCACCCTGGGAGAAGCATGAACCTTTAAAGGACATCTCTTTGAAGTAAATTACATTTGACAGTTTTTTTCTGATTTCTTTTAACTAATTATTATTTTGTGTTATTTACCTATTTAATTATTATTTAGTTATTGCACTGCACTGGCAGTTGAACTGCATTGAACTGAACTGAATTGGAAAAAAGAAACCTCATAACCTAACTGGCACTGAACATTGAACTACACTGGCACTGTTTGCAGATGTACTGTTATTAAAGTTAGTTAAAAACATAATTTTGTATAGTTTTTTTTGGTTAAATCCAAAGGAAAAAATATAAAATCAGATAAATCCGAAACAGGAAAAGATAAAAACGGATTTCATCAGGCCCTAGTTAAGGTAAGTTAATAAATTCACTCTGAAAATCTGCTCCTCTCTGATAAACTGACTCTTTTGTCAGAGCGTCCAGTGTGCACTCTGAGCACTCTGAATTTCCGAACAACTTGAGTGTGCTCGCTCTGACACTGGTTGTAAATAGTTATGAGTGTTGTGTGCCTCCCTGTATTGTAAATAGTTCATATCTGTGTTGTCACTACTGTATGTATAATTATTTATGTGTTGTAAATAAATATTGTTAATATTTATTTACCTAATTTATGTGCAATCGTTTCATTTCAGCTGTAGAGAAATCCACCGATACTAACAACCGCCTTACTGTGCGCGTCAGTACTGTTACATCCATATATTTATGACATACAAGATATACACATTTACAGTACTGTTTAAGAGACAGCGTTTCTAAAAGAGAGTATACATTTGAGGGGGAGGAAAACAGATCGCTTCTTGGCCCTGTTTCAACGCATGGTTGACAAAATGCCAGAACAATAGTGTGGGTACTGTATTGGGGGGGGGGTAAATTAATTTATTAACCTTCGTGCACCCCACTAAAACACTGCACACGGTGTACCCTTTGGAACGTTTTCTGTCCCATGTACTTTGCATGTAATATATATATATTTACTTATGAATTTATTTAACTTTTTTTTTTATGAATACCATTATTAACTTCAGTCCTCAACATACATATAAAATATTCATTCATTTTCAGGATTTTAACCCCTTAAATACCAGTTTGTGTGATTGAAGCGTGGCTTATTTTCAAGACAAAAAACCGGTTAATTATTTTCCATCCCATAAATGCTAATGTAATTTTTTTTGGGGTGGGATTATGAGAGCCTGGAGTGTCGAAGATTGACAAAAAAAAAAGTTTGATACAAAAAAAAATGTTGTGCAGTGACACAGTGTAAAAAAATGTCCCTATTGACTCTCATGTTAAACACGCTTTTTTGAGAACGACGCCATTGCAGATTGAATTTAGAATTTTATAATTTTTTTCATCTAGGCCCTTTTATGGGAATTTACATATGCATGATTAAAAAAAAATTCAAGATGGCCGCATTGCGTCATCTATTTCCGGCAGCCACAGCTTGTGTGTTTAATGCTTATATCCTGCATACCGTTCAAAAAATATTTGTATCTAAAATAATTTGAGAATGTTTTATGGAGGCCTTAGTGTGGTGTGCATGTGTGTGTTGAGAAATTAATGTGCATGCATGTGGTCATTTGCAGCCATTATGTGAAAATAGCTAGTACACTGTACTAGTAATGGCTAGTTTTCACACACACACACACACACACACGCACGCACGCACACACACACACACACACACACACACACACACACACACACACACACACACACACACACACACACACACACACACACACACACACACGGATCCATGACGAAAACAACAGGAGCATTTGGATTGGTTCCTGACCAGAGCTCATTTGGTATGCCACGCCTCTTGTTTACCTGAAAGCACTTCCTATCTGTGAGCACATGTGCTTCTGCATGCTTAGTGAATGCTGAGTGAAATCCGATACCGTAGTCTAGAGCAGTGGTTCCCAAAGTCGGGTCGTGACCCAAAGGAGGGTCGCGAGCCGCCGCGGGTGGGTCGCCAGATTATTTCCAAAAAAAAAAAATCAAATATTTTTTTATTTATTTTTTGTCAGGCCACTGAACTTAGAAGCAGGCCAGGACAGTGTTTCTAGTTGCAGCAGCGCAATAGTTAGATAACCTAGGTGGGGAACAACCAGGAGATCACTGCAACTCACACAAGTTGGAGAACTATCTCTCTATCTCTCCCTCTCCCTCTCTCTCTCTCTCTCTCTCTCTCTCTCTCTCTCTCTCTCTCTCTCGCTCTCTCTCTCTCTATCTCTCTCTCTCTCTCTCTCTCTCTCTCTATCTCTCTCTCTCTCTCTCTCTCTCTCTCTCTCTCTCTCTCTCTCTCTCTCGCTTGCTCTCACACACACACACACACACACACAAAAGGAGCCGCATGTGATTGGTGGAGGCGGGACCCTTACAAAAAACTGTTGATGCTAATCATTGACACATGCTAGCCTGTAATAATCCCCCCCAGAAAAATCTACTTTGCATTTGATATATTGCAAATATATGCCATCAAACACAAAAAAACTGAAAATCCATCAAAATCAGTGTTGTTGCTAATCATACATATGCTAGCCTGTTTTTTAACAATAGTTTGTGATGCCATCACAAACACTGGCATTTAAATGGTACAAATAAAAAGATCCTGCACCAGAATGCAGGAAATTAAGTCTTTGTAACAAGAAATGTCCTGGTGGGGGACCCCCAGACCCCCTGCTTAAAAAGTGGCCTGACTGGGGCTATATTTTGCACTATATTTCCTGGCCTGAATGATTTCCCCAGTCCGGCCCTGGTTAAAAGCCTCCAATGCTTATTAGTGTGTGTGTTTGAACGTGTGCATGTTTCAACCATAGATTTCCATTTATTAAAAAATAATAATAAATTGTGCGTGCGTGCGTGCGTGTGTGCCTGCGTGCGTGTGTGCCTGCGTGCACGGACCGGAGCCACTGTGAGAAAACCAGCAGCATGCACAGTGCACCCACCCCTCCCCAGACAGCCGACACACAGGCATAGGGAGCAGCAGATCTGACATCCTGCCTGCATTTTGACATTTTGCAGCCATTTTCACATTATGGCTGCAAATGACCACATGCATGCACATTCATTTCTCAACATGCATGCACACCACACTAAGACCTTCATAAAACATTCTCAAATTATTTTAGATAAATACCCTTAAAGGGGCCTAGATGAAAAAATTCAATTTTTTTTTAAATTCAATCTGCAATGGTGTCGTTTTCAAAAAACGTGTTTTAACCTGTTTAACATGGGAGTCAATTGGGAAGTTTTTTGTCCCAGGGGTACAATGTGCGCAGTGTTTTTTTTTGCAGGGCAAACTATAGGGTAAAAAAATGTATGCAGACTTCAACCTTTGCCCCAGAAAAACTGCCTGACTTATTTTCAGTGGATATGCAATAAATCAAGACAAGGTTATCCCAAGTACAGTATGTACATTATCTACAGTTGGGACGTTTTTTGTCCCAGGGGTGCAGGAAGGTAATGTATTTTCTACAATTGATAATATTTGCAGTGGATTTGTATTATCTTTACATATACATGCGAATTACTAGAATTTATATCAAGAGAACCTAGAAGTAAAAAGTTAATATATGTACTACCAGTACCATGTAACACACTGCAGTGTATTAACCTGCAATACCATGTTGTACCCTGTACTACCATGGTCATATTCTGTTGTATCATGTAGTACGCTATACTGCCATGTAGTACCATGCAATACCACGTAGTACTACTGTATATGCTTTATTATAGTCTCACCCATTAATTTTCTATTTGACTGACATACTGTATGAATATAAAGAACCTGACTAACATTTTATTAAACTTATGCTACAAAATAACAACACAAAATGTCAAGAGTTTGATACCAAAAACCTTTTTATATACAAGCATACACACTGAAGACATTCGTTATAATGTACATGGTATGCAGAGCAAGCTTCATGGTCCTTCTGATGTAAGCTGCCTGTGAGTAATGTAAACAGTCGGCATGTGAGTGAGTTGCGTCATTACGCTGTCTGCAACTGAGTGCTATTGCTGTCCCATTTCGTAGTGCAATTCACCCCTTGTGGCTCCGCTCTGAAGGGTGACTCGAGGGGTAGGGCCAAGCCGTAGGGCCAAGGGGAGGAATGGGACGCAGCATATATGTCTTGTGTATGTGACGAATAAATCTCTTGAATCATATGCGCGCGCATGCGCATAAATGTTCCCTTGTGTGCAGAACAGCTCCGACCAGCATTTTTATGATTAGAATGAGTATTATGCATAAATAGTAGGAAAGATGTTTGTATAAGAAATTACTAGTTTTAGTTTAGTTTTTGTAAATATTGCCTTGAAATAGAGAAGCTGAGGGCGGCTGGGTGGCGCAGCGGAGATTGCGCGCGTCACCAATGCGAGAGACTCCGGTCTCGAATCCGGGTGTCAGCATTGCCTCCGGCTTGGGCCAGCCGTCATACTAACTCATTTGACTGAGTTAGCGGGAGGGAAGTCGATGGGGTGGTAATCTGGCGTTGTGGACAGCGACTCCTACAGGTCAGGTCAGGGAGCGTGTATGCCTTCTACAACGCTGTTCCAGTTCCGCGTTGCCGTTTTGCGCTCTGATTGGCCGAGCACGCGCATGTGCATGAGCCGCGACGCGGCCCTCAGCCAGGCAGCAATACTAAGCTCCAGTTAACCAAATTTATACCGTAAGCAATCATTAAAAAAATATACAGTTAACTGGAATATGTTGTTTCCTGAATTTCCCCAAGGGGATCAATAAAGGAATATCTTATCTTATCTTATCTTTACACATATGTTGGATTATGTAATTGGTTTGTCATGACAAACCAATAAAAAATCGTGCGACTCGGCCTTCATTGCCGCCTTTGCGGCTGCGTTGTGGGTCCACAACCCTCCGTGCTGCGATAAGGCTTTCGCCAGCGGGGAGAGTATGCTGCCGCGAGCGGCATTGCTGAGCTCGCCATGGTGTCTGCTGGACGAAGCCAGAGACAGTCTTATTATGGGGCTTATGCCGAGATGCAGTACAACACAACAGTGAACACATAGTTGCAATGCATCTGTCAGTCGTACTTAACTATGTTACTGTTGTGTTACTGCTTCGCGGCATAAGCCCCATAATACTCTCCCCGCTGTTGAAAGCCGGAGCACGGAGGGGCGTTGATGAGCGCAGCGATGCCGCTCGCGGCGCCTACTCTCCCGGCTGGCGAAAGCCTTATCGCAGCACGCCGGATGGGCTTGTCGCGGCTCATGCGCATGCGCGCGCTCGGCCAATCAGAGCGCAAAACGGCAACACGGAACTGGAACAGTGTTGTAGAAGGCATACACGCGGTCAGGGCGCCTGCACAGCAAAAGACAGGAAGTGGTGAAGGCAGTGTGACCTCCCATGCATTACACTTCACCAATGAGAGTCCGCGCTGTCAGGTGAAAAAAGAGCCACTGGCTGTCTCCGCATGTGTCGGAGGAAGCATGTGGTAGACCTCAGGGCTCCCTTGACCGACCAGTAGGGGGCCCATGTGCACAACGACCAGGTAGGGGAGGGATGAATTGGCATAACGACTAAATTGGGATGGGAGGAAAAGCACAGAAAAATCTGGTGGAGAAAAAAAGGATACAACATTTTTTTAAATTAAATAGAGAAGGTAGCAGGATGTTAGCCTTCAATATATAAAGAAATTATATTGTCAACAGATATGGTGGAAAGTAGGGCTGACCTTCGAAGCTTTTTTTGGCAATCGAAGCTTCGGGGCCGAGCTTCGATTTTAATTCGAAGCTTCAAAAAAAAAAAAAAAAAATTCTTATGTTGTAGGACTTGTACAGCACTTTCGTAAACTTTGTTGTTTTTAAATGTGCTCTATAAATAAAGTGGGTTGGATTAATTAATTAAGTAGCCCCTTTCGTGACTGTGACGCATCCAACAAGGTTTCACTCGGCTGTGTGATTTAATTCAAGGTGGATCGCTGTTGTCGTTTGAACAACTTCAGATTTCATTGGAACTACCAATCCCCCAAATCAAGAATGTTTAAGATGAATGAAGTAAGATGTGTAATTTTGATTATTTGAAATATGGCCTGTGTAGACTAAACTATGCACAGAATTATGTCAGTCTACAAGGTCCGGATTCTACATGGTCCGGCAATAGTAGACCTTGTAGACTCCACTACAGACAGTTCATGCATTTTTAAGAAGGGCAACTTCCACAAAAAAACAAAGAACTCACCAAAACATCTCAGTAGCACCTTATCTAAATGTTATATTTCATATATGGAGATTCATATTTATTTATGTATTGCATGCATTTCTACATTTTATTTCCTATTTTGTTTATTCATCCCAGTATCTTTCTTTCTTATGTGTGGAATTCTACAAGGCGTGCGCACACACACACACACACACACACACACACACACGCACACACACACACACACACACAAACACACACACACCTACACACCTACACACACACACACACACACACACACACACACACACACACACACACACACACACACACACACACACACACACACACACTTACATTTAGTCATTTAGCTGACGCTTTTATCCAAAGCGACTTACAAGTTCTGTACGACAAGACAGCAAGAAGGGTACAACTCTATCAGCTGAGTAACAATGTTAATTTAGTTTATTAGGACAAGTGCATGACAGTAAGGTTAGTCATGGTTAGATTTTTTTTTTTTTTTTTTATCATTTCAGATATTGGTTGAAGAAGTGAGTCTTTAGTCGACAGCGAAAGATTGGACGGGATTCGGCTGTCCTAACTGGGATGCCTGTACGTTAATGCCAAGCAAGCAGTGCAAAAATGCTTCCGCATTCGTCACCGCACGCTAGTGCGGTAAAGCGCCCTTCTTTTCAGACAAATGCTACCGTGCGTGCACCGGCGGCGGCGTGCTCGCTCAGGTGCGTGCGTGCGCCGGCGTGCTCGCGCGAGGTGCCCGCGCATGCGACACGAGCGGAGCTCAATATATATCAGTCACCGCCCCTTATTCAGTATCTAGCAAATAGCTCAATTGGCTAGGACACATGGCTGTGGATCCTATGGCTTGTTTGCTGGCGAGTTCGAATCCCATCGAAAATATTTTTTAACGTGATTTTTTTTTAACGTGTATTCTTTCGCCGATTAAGGTTAGGCATTGTTTCGGAGTTGGTTAAGGTTAGAACGGTTAAGTTTAGGCGCTGTTAAGGAGCTGGTTAAGGTTAGAGTTTGTCAAAGAGAATGGCAATATAATTTCTAAGGTTAAGGTTAAGGTTAGGCATTGTTTCGGAGTTGGTTAAGGTTAGAACGGTTAAGTTTAGGCGTTGTTAAGGAGCTGGTTAAGGTTAGAGTTTGTCAAAGAGAATGGCAATAGACAGCCTATTTCCGCGCGACCTGGGCGCTGGGCGGCGGAAAATGAAAGGCGCATTACTGCATGCCACTACGGCAAATTTTTGCACTGCTTGCTTGGCATAAAGCTACACGCAACTGGGATGGGTAGTTCACACACACACACACACACACACACACACACACACACACACACACACACACACACACACACACACACACACACACACACACACACAATCGAAGTAAAAAATTTTTTTTGAAAAAATTTCTTTAAAATAAATTTATATATATATATATATTTCTTTAACTTCGTTTTTTTTTTTAATGTTCGAAGCTTGTGCCATCGAACGAAGCTTCGAAGCTTCGAAGTATTTAAGACAGCCCTAGTGGAAAGACAAACAATGTTTTAAATATAATTGTAGTTACAATTTCTTTAATTGAATTAACTTAAACTAAAAGTAAATACAAACTAAATTAACAATGTTACATTGTTAATTTAGTTTGCATTTACTTTTAGTTTAAGTTAATTCAATTAAAGAAATTGTTTTACACACACAAACACAAAAGCAAACTTAAAATAATCAGACAACTTGTGTTTAGGCCTACTTGAAGTTCTTTATTTTGAGAAGGAAAAAAACATCACTTACATTTTTTCAATGTAATTTGTTTCACAACAGTGGTTTTAAAACAGTCAAGCAAGCCCCCACCAATGGGTACACTAAGACCTGGTTTATCAAAGCTATTTAATCAATATTTGCCTTTGTTGAAAATGGTACAACTTAGGTACAACCTTCCAGTCGGGACCATTTGTCACATAGTGAGAGGTTCCACAGCTCAAGTATACCCCCACCAATTGGTACTGGGCTTGTATTTAGGTTTTGCTCTTCTTGTTCTCTTGTCCTCAGCTGAGCGATGTGCTCTCAGCCAAGTTGTGACATATGTTGCTGGATCCCAGAACCTTCGAGGTGGCCACGTTGATCACAATGAACATCAAAGATGCTACCCGTGAAATCATTGTTTGACGTATTTTTTTTTATTAGTGATTTGAATTCATATTTCATCAATCGTGCCTCACGCTAGTGTTGCCTACTCTCTCTGAGCTCAATTGGGAAAATACCACCCCCTATCGTCTCTCCCTGTGTAACTGCACCCCATTGGTTTAGACTGATGGGGGGGGGGGCGGTCCAGCCTCCTCATGTTACTCTCCGGCGAGGCATCTGAAGAGATCCAAGTTGATCGACCCTCAGAACAGCGTGGATTATGTATTTCCAGTACCCAACGCTGAATCAATAAACGCGATCGATATTTGGAATGGCGATCAGGAATTGGAATAATCTTTTTGGATAACATCTGATCTGAGGTAAGCAATTTATTTTATTAGTCTTGGGGTAATCGGATCTATTTTGACCTATATATCAACGTGTGCCCTATGTGTGTGTGTGTGTGCGCGCTGATCAGGAAATGAGATAATATATTTTTCAGATCGCTTCTCTAGCGTGCATAAGTACACATATACTATCGATAATCTAGCGTTTATTTGAAAACGATTAATAAATAGGCCGGAAAAATGACAACGTTTTTTGTGTATGCCAGAATATTCCAGTAAATGCCGTTTATCACGGAATCTATATATTTTCCTGAAAAACGAGGGCTTTTCAAAATGCTATAAAACGGAAATGAACCGATTTCAAAAACAATCCGTCTCGACAATGTTGACTGCAAACAAGTCATTGATAAGCGACGGGCAGATTAGACACATAGCCATAATTTAAAATGGAGATTATGCGTTTAGAGCGCTATCATTGAAGTGGGTGGTGGCATCCAACGATAAATAGTGCATGCCACGCTGGCAATCAAATATTTTGCACAGATGCCTTATTTCCACCTCTCCAAATCCTAGTGGCATTTCTTTTGGCCAGCTTTTACATTCAAGAACTTGGAGTTGTGCAAGCAATACAACATACTGTGCTTCAGACTCTTTCTGTGCCACTAATGATGACCCCTTAAAAGATGCAGTGGTGAACAACCGATTGGTTAGATTATTGCTCAGACTTCTGATAAACTGTTTCCGGTTGATGGAAACCATTTTTGGTCTGTCTGTCAGATCAACTGTGCCAAATTTACCGTATTTTACTGCAGTTTCAGCTTCAAGGACTTTGTTGCCTTGTTTTTCTCCCATTGCATCAATGAATTTATTGCAACGTCTCATACGTTTGTCTGCAGAGGTTAGTGTCATTTGGCGGTTTTGCAGAGCTTCTGAAAGAATGCTTAACTCACTTAGGGTGTCGTACAGCAGTGCTAAATCGAGCAAAAACTGATATGAAGTCATTTTCCTGAATAGACCTTCATATGTTTTCTTATCAGAGCTCTGTCGTCTCTCATATGTCATTGCCAGGCTGAAGTGAGCACAAAGTGTGTCATAACCATCCCACACTGCACACACTGTGCGGAAAGAACTGGATACCATCTTGTGTCTAGCACACGGCCAATTCGTCTCACTTGTTTTTCCAGGCTGGCTGCACACACTTTCAGTTGCTCTTGGTTTAGGGCTGATCTACTGTACACAGTATACAATTTATCCATAAACATCTGGAAATGGTTCATAGCTGTGATATCATTAACTGTGTCACCTACAGCAAGTTCCAGCCGGTGATTTAAGCAATGCCAGTACAATATATTAGGATATAGTTCAGACAGTTTTGCAGCTATACCAGCTTTGCGTCCCAACATGACACTGGCTCCATCACTTGCAAATGCAACCAAGTGCTTCTTCAAATATGCATCATCAAAGCCATGTTCACTGAGGCATTTCAACAGATGGTGCATAATTGTTTCTGCTTTTTGGTTGGGAAGTTCAATCAGATCTAAAAATAAGAACTCTGGGTCCAGGTGCTTGTCATTTTCAGCTTTGAGGTACACAATCAGTGTAGTTTTATCACCAAGGGTAGTTGACTCATCAATCAGAACTGAAATTGTATCTTCTATGGATTATATGTGTTTGCCAAATTTTTGGCGCATTTCTGCACCTATATGCTTGGTGATGTTTGTTGCACTCTCTCTTGAGTGCAAGCTGAAGCCAGTGTCACACCCAGTTTCCTCTAGTAAATCCAGCATCTTAACACTAAACGGGAACTCCACTTTTTTTGGAAATTAGCTTATTTAACATCTTCCCTGGAGTTAGACAAGAAGATGCATACCTTTTTTGTCTCTGTGCGTGCATTTTAGCTTTGGGAATAGACGCTCCGTTAGCATAGCTTAGCTTCATCACTGGAAGTGAGGCAGGACAGTAGCCTTACAGTGCCTTACAGTGTATTGCAAGGTCTGACATTGACCAAACTTGATATGCATGACCTTGGTGGGCTCTAGGTCAACTCCTGAAAAGGGGGTCAATGTCAGACTTTGCAATCAAAAGTTAGGGGGCTAATAACCCTTGCCATAATTTCAGTGCGCCCCCTAACTTTTGATTGCAAGGTCTGACATTGACCCCCTTTTCAGGAGTTGACCTAGAGCCCACCAAGGTCATGCATATCAAGTTTGGTCAATGTCAGACCTTGCAATACACTGTAAGGCTACTGTCCTGCCTCACTTCCAGTGATGAAGCTAAGCTATGCTAACGGAGCGTCTATTCCCAAAGCTAAAATGCACGCACAGAGACAAAAAAGGTATGCATCTTCTTGTCTAACTCCAGGGAAGATGTTAAATAAGCTAATTTCCAAAAAAAGTGGAGTTCCCCTTTAACACTATCTGAAAACGGCATGTCCTCCTCTGCTAAAAAGTACACAGCCTTGAAAACATTATGTGTAGCCATCAGTTCTGATACGAGCATAGTGTCAGTGGATTTCTCAATTCTCATTTTTTTTGCCTCATTGACAATGCGTTCTGCTTGGCAATGCGCAGCTGAGGTGTGGTGGGAACACACCTTTTTCCTGAGAGACAGCAGCATAGCAGCTTTTACTGTTCCACTGTGTGTGATCTCGTAGTCCATTCTGCTGCCAATCGTTGACCTTGGCTTTTGAAGACAGATAATTTCGTAATGGCTGAGCACACTTTGCAACCGAACTTCCCATCTTTACAATCGAGCCACGGGTAGTTGGCCTGTCGTTCTTTCCACATCTTGTCTGACCATAGGTCATGTATCGTGAAGATGTACTGGAATCAGGTTGAACAATTCCATCTCCCTGCTGAAAAAACAAACAAAGACAGAAAAAAACATCAAAACACATTTCCAGCATAAGACAATGACACTAATTGCCTCTATGGATGGAATGCAACACATTTCATGGCAATCACACACAGACCATCGTTCACACCAAACTTGATGAGGGGGCAGGGATCTCTGTTCCAACTATCCACTCCACTCTACACAGTAAAATAATTATTCTGTTAAGAAGACATTATTGTTACTTTACTTACATTATTTCTGTCATTCAGTGATGGTGGCACTGGAGCTGTTTGGGTACTTTTTGTAGGCATGGGCAATGTTCCCTCTAAGCTGCGCCCGTGCACGCATGCACATGGCCAAACACTCCGGCGCACATCTGAAATCTGTCGCGCACAGAAACGTTTGTGTAAAAAAATAAAAAAGACGTTTGTTTGGATGCACGTAATTCACACGTTCTGGGTTGGCTAGCTCTTCGATACGATCCAACCTATTGCGTGGCACCACAGAGAGACGTTTTAGTATCGCGTCTGTGATTTGCCTAAACGTTTGGCGCTTCCTGAATCTGCAGCAGCCGTAGTGGACGGGCGAGTGCGAGACAGTAAAATAATAATGACGACTAGTCAGTCAGCCTCCTACACGACTCACACCGCCACCGCCAACGCAGCCAAAGTAAGGAGGAAAGTGCTCTCTTTTAAGACTGAATGGCTGGCGCAGTTTGTGCAAATAGACGGACAACATGTGCAACTGGGAGATGTTTTTTCTTTTTCGGAGGAGAAAGGAGTTCTCTGCAAAACATGTTGCGAGGCAAAAATTTCAGTTGACTTTTCTGAAGGGAAAAAATAGGACGAATGGAATATGGACTACATTTGTGGGACATTTCAAGCGTCCAGTGCAGACTGTGAAAGAGGGTTTAACTTGATGAATCGTATCAAAACAACATCAAGAAATCGTCTTGAAGTGGAACATCTAGACGAGTTGATGCGAATCAAGTCAAGGCTGCAAGCAGACACAGACGGTGCCACCACCATCAGCCTGGACAAGGTGTACAACCACTGGAGAACTGAGAAGGACAGACGGGAAAGATAAGGTAACATATTAGTTCCTGATCAGATATGTGCGTGTTATACTGTCTGTCACTCATTAGGAATTATCATCTAAATCATTAAGGGACTGTCTACACGAGCGCTGGGTTTAATGTAACCGTGATTGTATGTGCGCAGTTGCACTGTTCGCCCACACACAACCGGGGTTTTGCTACACTGCAACCACGGTCTTTGAAAACCGGAGTCCAGGGTGAAGTTTTGCGCACATCCCGGTTTCAGTGGGTGCGTGTGGGTATAGCAACCGAGGTTATTCCCAGTGTTTACAGCAGAGCTGTCCCAAGCAGTGGCGGCCGGTGCATTCTTCTCCATGAGGGGCGCTATACCAAACATTTTGCAAGCATGTACCACGCATTGACGAATATTTAAGTAGGTACAACTATCACCATTGCCATCAATCAATATATGATCACAGTCAGTCAAATGCAGCCACGCTTCCAATATGCCCTACACCAGGGGTAGGCAACCCTAGGCACGCGTGCCTGCATAGGCACGCAGGGGAATTTTCATAGGCACAGGGAGCAGCAGTAAAAATAAAAATATAATTATAATTTTCTTTATTTTTTTTAATATTATAGTGAAATATTTTGCACTGTTGTTGCATTTATCTTGTTGAAATCCTCCCACAGGTTCTTTTTACTACCACATATTTAATTGAGACCCTTTATTTGTTTATTATTTCAATTTAGCTGGAAATACATTGCTACATCATTCAGTAACATTTGCAGAGCCTTATAACAAAAACATTATTACGGTCACTGTTACGAAGGATCAGATTAAACCGAATATATATATTTATTGATTGATATATATTGCATAATATTTGTATATCGTTTGATATCCCTTGTGTATTCCTTGTACATATACACGGAATATCCCTTTAGCCTAGTACAGACCATAATATTTCGTTCTCCTATTGGACAGCGGTCCCTTAGGCGCCATTGCCATACCTCCAAGGTCTGGTTCAAAGTCACCGCCAAAGACTTGCCTGGACATGAACGGTTCTGCGCAAGGATATGAGACAGGAATAAAGCTGGTACTAGTTTGTTCACCTAACGTATTAATACGGCGTAGGTGAATACAGAAGTAGAGTTACCCAATAAGTTGAAGCCTCACCCACGATACAACGTGCAGTGAAGTATGGCCTGTTTGGCCCCAAATAGAGCATTGAGACCGCGTGCAAATTAATAACTGAAGTATCAGAGTTTAACGCTGTACCGTCGAGTTCGACCTATTCTATTAATTCAGTAATAGTCTATTTATGTATAGTGTATCGTGCGGCTACCGTTCTACAGTGACCAGCATCACCAACGTTTCCTCGTACCAGCTAGTGTGCTTATCCAGGCTGGGCTGCTTCACCCGAGGAGCCCTAGACGAGGACCGTGTGGATCATGTACACTGGATAACCTACCGACGACTGCATAGCCCTTTTCGGCTGGATTATATTTGCTTTTGGTCCTGTAATTGATGGAGCGGAGAATCGCCTACACCCACAATTGTGTGGGATTTACCCTGTGAGGAGCCACGTCGAGCCCGCCTCTCAGAAGCCTGAGGCCGGCTAGCTTTCTTCCATGCGGAGCTGCATGCTACGGAGAACAGCTGTATTCGTCTGCGGATCAAGATATTATTGCACCGTCTCCTGTACTTGGAGTCTCTTTATCATCGTTGACCCAGACTCTACTACCGACAAATCCTCTCCCCTTGCTGGCTTACGACCGGAGGGACCCTACCAGTATCTCCCGCTATCTTACCAGAGTACCATAGATATAATTCCTAAGATTCAGGTTGTATTATTATCTCCTGCGTAATATGAGAATGGACATACGCTATTGATTTGCTTACGCACATTCCTTTGCCTTATAAGCGCATCCAAAGTAAAGTATATTATGTACTATCATTGCTGCTAATAAATACTTAAACCCAGTTTTGTGTGGAACCGAGTCATTGTGGGAAGTGTTCATCATAAGATACCTGTGTACTGTATGGCCAGTAGTAATGTACATAAGACAGTAGTGGTTTAATGATACCATACTTATTAATACAGTCAGGGAATTGTACCCCTCAGTTACAATTGGTCCTTCGAGCCGGAGGGTAACTAGCGTAATATTAATATAGTGGTATTAATATTGACATGGCCAATGATGAACACAAACGGTTCTCCTAAAATAGATCGCCTGCAGCGTAGACGGCAGACACCTCAGTACTTAGAGGATTACGTTGCCAGTATACTACCTAGCTTTCTACAGACGTTAAACGCGGAAAAAGTAGATAGTAAAATTATGTCCGACCCTACCGACCAGGCTACCCCGCCAGTAGAGACCCTAGTGGGTTCTAACGTAACTGACCAAGCTCACGGTGGGGACCAGGAGGGACCTGACATGACTTTACCCCCCGCCAAGACCGAAGAAGTAGTCCCCGGAGAGCTCCAGGATAAAGAAAGCCCTCCAGGGATGGAACCCGACCCACCACAAGAAGGGACGCGCACCCCGGAGATGGATCTCCTCGATACGCCACAGGAGAACGGATCTCCAACGAGTACTACCAGGAGCAGATCACCTCAACCAGCATCTTCCCCCAGCGAGGCGGACAAGATGCTGGCGCAGGCCTTTATCGCCAGCCTGGCAGCCTCAACCGAGCGCGATCGACTCCAAGCACAGACGCTTAGCGAGCGCGAACATTCTTCCATGGAAAGAGAACGCCTTCAAGCGCAGCAACGAAGTGACGAAGACCGCATACGCCTAGAGATTAGACGCCTCCAGACGGAAGAGAATATGGGAAGAGACCGCGCCGAAGCCCAGCGCGCCGCCGCCGAAGCCCAGCGCGCCGCCGCCGGTGCCCAACGACAAGCAGAGCGCGACCTCGCTCTCACCAAGCGCGAAGCCGAGCGCGACCGATTACAAGCGCAGATAATGGAGCAGCTGATTACCAGGGCAACCCCCCCTCCCTCCGCACGGGGCTCCAGGGCCTCGTCAAGACAAGGGTCAAGGGCACCCTCCCCTACCCGATCAAGCGACCCTGAGCCCGACCACCAGAGAGAGCCTATACCCCTCTCCGAACCCCTTCTCCGACCGGTCCAAGCGAGACCCAGCTACAGGGAAGAACCGGTCTATACCGCGGAGAGGCTAAATAGACGACTACAGGATCTAGATGACCTGCCAGAGGAAGAAGAAGAGGGAGAGGAGGAGAGTCAAGCCCAACAGCATCACAGTACTCCACAGGACCAGGAGGTCCAGTACAGCCCAGACTTTACCCCCGCGGCTCTGCGCTACAGACCCCCGACTCAATTCACGGGTGAGCTTGACGCACGACCAGCCCCGAGGAACAGCACCTGGGTACGCGGGCCTTGGTACCCAGCAGGTACCAGCCCACCACGACACGTAAGAGGAGACTCGCCTAGGAGGCCTCTCCTCCAACGCTCACCGATGTGCCAGCCATCCATGGCATCGTACCTTGGCACACCGACGTTCCCGGACTTCACACACGAGAACAGAGCACAGTACACAGAGCTACGAATGTGCTTAGAGACAATGATGTCCGATGTAGCTGATGAACCGTACAAATATGCTATCCTACTCAAGCACCTCAAGGTGCCCCGAGCGCACAATATAGCGCTGGCATATTCCACCTCTACTACCCCATACACCGCGGCTCTAGCAGCACTCGACCAAAGATATGGACGCATATGGGACTACGTAATACAAGAGATAAGGAATATTGACCGTCTACCCCCAGCCACAGACAATCGTTCACTAGATGACCTGTCTATCAAGGTACAATCCCTGGTAGGGATGCTGGGGGCGCAAAAGGAAAAGGGTATGTACGAACTGCACGCAAACTCTAATGTCGAGAGGATTTTAGAGAAGCTTCCGCCCGCCCGACAAGAGAGCGCTTCAGGCGGCAAAGAGACCACCGTGATCCTAACGGTCCCGAGCCATCCCTCCTAGACCTAGCCGACTTCCTGGCGAGAGAAGTCAACAGCCTACGGTTGGATACGTTCGTGCGGAGCACACCAAGCTCCAGAGAGGGACCTAGGAGAGCAAACGATGGCCGCAGACTGGTGACCGCAGCCACAAGACCCACAGTACCCCCTTGATGAAAGAGAAGTGGAAGATTGTGTGCCCGTACTGCGAAAAGGAACACTGGCTGTCACACTGTGACACGTTCAAGAAGATGACCGCCGACGAGGTGAGTCAATGGATAAAGTCCAACCGACGCTGTTACCGATGTGCGCGCAGTCACATGGCAGCCGATTGCCGCTTAAAGAAGAGGTGTAGTCGGTGTGACGGAGCCCACTTGGACGTCCTACATGACAGTAACAGAAGAAAGCCTGCACCCTCAAGCAGCACAAAGGCAAGTGTTATGTACATTGACCCCGCCAGCAGCGGGGGCGCCCGGTTGCTCTTGAAGGTGGTCCGCGTAACATTGAGTTACCAAGACAAGGTCATGGACACCTACGCCGTCATTGACGATGGGTCAAAGAAGACCCTTCTCCTCGCGTCCGCTGCGGCCCAGCTGGGGCTGCGGGGGAGCGAAGAAACGATGACGATTCGGACAATAAGAAGAGACCTAAAGACGATAAAGGGCGAGAATGTCTCCTTCACTATCGCAGCAAGCGGGCAGCCAGAGAGACGGTATAGGATCACTAACGCTTTCACCAGCCAAGACATAGGCCTGTCGCAGTACACCTACCCCATTGCCAAGCTGATGGATAAATATGTGCACCTGCGTCAACTACCTATACCGCTCATAGACGGTGCCACCCCGACCCTGCTGATAGGATCCGACCATGCACACCTCATCGTCCCGATGGACCGGGTCCACACTGGGCCCAGAGGCTGTCCTGCAGCAGTCGAGACCCGCCTAGGATGGACACTACAAGGCCCCCTCGCTAGGTCTCCTAACCGAACAGCAGCCACTAGCTGCCTCCACTCCAGAGTGACAGAAGAAGACACCACCCTCCTACAGCATGTCGAGAGGCTATGGACACTAGAGACAATGCCCTTTAAGAACGAAAAGAAAGACATTCGTTCCAAGGAAGACATTTATGCTATAGCCCTCCTCGAGCGGGGGACAAAGAGAGTCAAAGTCAATGGAGTGATGAGATACGCAACTCCACTCCTGAGGCGAGAGGGTATGCCTACCTTCCACGCCCCAAAAGAAGCGACGGAGCGGTATCTATTGAACACAGAGCGGCGCCTAGCCAGAGACCCCGCTCAAGAGACTGTGTACCGCGCTGAGATTGACAAGCTAATCACAGCGGGACACATAAAGAAAATTGACATTAAAGAGGCCGATCAGACGAACGAATCATGGTACGTGCCGCACCACAAAGTCCACCACAACGGCAAGGATCGTATTGTGTTCAACTGCAGCTACCAGATCGGATCACAAAATCTGAATAAAGAGCTCTTGCCCGGCCCAACACTCGGCCCCTCTCTACTAGGCGTGTTACTATGTTTCCGCCAAGACAAGGTGGCCATCAGTGGCGACATCAAAGGGATGTTCCTGCAGGTGCGACTAGTGGAGGAGGACAAGCCCCTGCTGCGGTTCTTATGGAAAGAGAGGATCGGGGACGAGCAACCATCCATCTATCAATGGGAAGTCCTCCCTTTCGGAACCACATGCAGCCCATGCTGTGCTACGTTTGCACTGCAAAAACACATCGCAGAGGACCCAGCAGCTAATGAAGAGGTCCGACAAAGTGTAGGAAATAGTTTCTACATGGACAACTGTCTGCAAAGTGTCTCGACGCCAGAAGAAGCCGAGGCCCTCCTACTCAAGCTCCGCGCCTCCCTGATCAAAGGCGGCTTTGATCTCCGGCAGTGGGCCAGCAGCGACCCTCAAGTATTGCGCAGCCTCTCCCCCGAGGACAAGGCAGCAAGCAGCGAGACCTGGATGGCGACCATCCCAGGAGAAGCCCAAGAAATGACATTAGGACTAGTCTGGCGCTTCAAAACAGACTCGCTCCATTATAAACACACACCCCTGACCAAGGAGCAGGGAAGGTCGACTGCACTACCGACCACAAGACGGAGTGTATACAGAACACTCGCCAGACAATATGACCCGTTGGGATGTATTCTACCTTACACCACCAGGGCAAAGATGATTGTAAGAGCGTTATGGGACAAGGACCAGGGCTGGGACGACCCCATACCCGAACACCTTGCCTCCACATGGAGAGAGTGGGAGACAGAACTCAGCTCACTCCCAGGTGTCAACATACGCCGCAGCTACTTCCCACCCACAGTGAGGCCGGAGACGTGCCAGATGGACCTGCACGTCTTCAGCGACGCCTCCGAAGTAGCCTACGGTTCGGTGGCCTACTTGCGTGCCCGAGAGGAGGGAGGAGAAATACATACTGCCTTCATCCTGGCTCGCTCAAGAATAGCCCCCCGCAAGCAACAATCTATCCCGCGTCTAGAGCTCTGCGCAGCCCTAGCAGGAGCGCAACTCGCCACGTTAATCCAACGTGAACTCACCATCCCGGTGCAAAGAACAATCTTGTGGTCAGACTCCATGACCGTACTCACATGGATCCAGTCTGATTTGTGTAGATACAAGGTCTTCGTGGGAGTCAGAATCACAGAGATCCAAGATTTAACAGAAGCAGCAAGCTGGAGGTATGTGGACACAAAACACAACCCAGCTGACGTCATCACCCGGGGAATGTCCCTGGATGACCTCACCCGTCACAATCTATATAGTGACGGGCCCGAGTTCCTCAAGCTCCCGGAAGAAGAGTGGCCTACACCCACCCCACGGGAGGCGAGTGAAGAGGAGGCAGAGAACAAGAAATCTATGTTCTGTGGGTTGACACACACACTCGTCCCCACAGACCCCAACATAGACGACTGCCTCACCCTTGAGAGTGCGCAGCTAAAGACATTCCTGTGGCACCACCCAGAGGGTCAGCCCACTACTGACATTACTGCAGCTAACTACAAAGAAGCAGAACTTCTTCTGCTACAGCGAGCCCAGAGAGACTCGTTCCCCGACGAGCTAGACTGTCTACAGGGATCAAAGCCAGTCCCGTCAGACAGCAGATTGCTCCACTTAGCCCCTGAGAGCAACGCCCATAATCTCATCAGAGTGGGTGGTCGTCCAAGGGCGGATATACACCCGGCCCGTGGCGAGGCTAATAGAGTTGCCAAGGCTCCCCGACACTATTGATGACGACCATGACCCCCTGACTTTGTGAACTGCCCTACCCTCACAACAGACATTGAGTAGTGGACAGTGCGGTTAATCTGTCTCTGCTTATCTAATTAGGTGGGACTAATTAGGAGGCGGCTGTTACGAAGGATCAGATTAAACCGAATATATATATTTATTGATTGATATATATTGCATAATATTTGTATATCGTTTGATATCCCTTGTGTATTCCTTGTACATATACACGGAATATCCCTTTAGCCTAGTACAGACCATAATATTTCGTTCTCCTATTGGACAGCGGTCCCTTAGGCGCCATTGCCATACCTCCAAGGTCTGGTTCAAAGTCACCGCCAAAGACTTGCCTGGACATGAACGGTTCTGCGCAAGGATATGAGACAGGAATAAAGCTGGTACTAGTTTGTTCACCTAACGTATAAATACGGCGTAGGTGAATACAGAAGTAGAGTTACCCAATAAGTTGAAGCCTCACCCACGATACAACGTGCGGTGAAGTATGGCCTGTTTGGCCCCAAATAGAGCATTGAGACCGCGTGCAAATTAATAACTGAAGTATCAGAGTTTAACGCTGTACCGTCGAGTTCGACCTATTCTATTAATTCAGTAATAGTCTATTTATGTATAGTGTATCGTGCGGCTACCGTTCTACAGTGACCAGCATCACCAACGTTTCCTCGTACCAGCTAGTGTGCTTATCCAGGCTGGGCTGCTTACCCTGGCGCTTTCACCCGAGGAGCCCTAGACGAGGACCGTGTGGATCATGTACACTGGATAACCTACCGACGACTGCATAGCCCTTTTCGGCTGGATTATATTTGCTTTTGGTCCTGTAATTGATGGAGCGGAGAATCGCCTACACCCACAATTGTGTGGGATTTACCCTGTGAGGAGCCACGTCGAGCCCGCCTCTCAGAAGCCTGAGGCCGGCTAGCTTTCTTCCATGCGGAGCTGCATGCTACGGAGAACAGCTGTATTCGTCTGCGGATCAAGATATTATTGCACCGTCTCCTGTACTTGGAGTCTCTTTATCATCGTTGACCCAGACTCTACTACCGACAAATCCTCTCCCCTTGCTGGCTTACGACCGGAGGGACCCTACCAGTATCTCCCGCTATCTTACCAGAGTACCATAGATATAATTCCTAAGATTCAGGTTGTATTATTATCTCCTGCGTAATATGAGAATGGACATACGCTATTGATTTGCCTACGCACATTCCTTTGCCTTATAAGCGCATCCAAAGTAAAGTATATTATGTACTATCATTGCTGCTAATAAATACTTAAACCCAGTTTTGTGTGGAACCGAGTCATTGTGGGAAGTGTTCATCATAAGATACCTGTGTACTGTATGGCCAGTAGTAATGTACATAAGACAGTAGTGGTTTAATGATACCATACTTATTAATACAGTCAGGGAATTGTACCCCTCAGTTACAGTCACCATTGTGACCAGTGGGATTAATCAACACATTTTTTTATTTATGTTTCTATTTCATTGAACATTGCACATGTTAAAAGCCATTTTTTTTACTCAAAATGTGAGTATTACCAAGTCAACTTGTGTTCTTAAAACAATGACAATAAACATAGTTTTATTAGGTTGAAATAATGTGGTTGTGTACTTATTTTTCTGTTAACTTATTATGGATTGAAAACTGAAAACCTTAATGCACAGTAACTGAACTCAATATCTTCAAGTTCTGGTAACTTATTTTTATTTTTTTTTTACAGTGTAGTCTTGTGATCAATCAAAACTTATTTACACTATATACCTCACATTCACCCTCCATTCACATCCTGGTGTTCTCCATTAGGCCTGTAGGTGGAGCTATGACAGCACACGTACAGTACACACACCGATGATGTGTGATGTGTCCAAAAATGAATGGGCAAATGTGAGTGAAATGGTCGCACTGTATGCAGCTGTTTGTCTGCATTGCACCCCCCCCCCCCCCCAACTCAGATTTAGGGTTGATACAACCATCATAATAATATTGTTAATAATAACAATAACAATAATGATGTAATAATGTAAAAATGTTCATTAAAAAGACCTTATTATGAGAAAAAAAATTATGATGCATGGAATATTGTTGAGGCACACTAGTTACAACTATATTTCAAACAGGCACTCCATGTCAAAAAGGTTGCTGACCCCTGCCCTACACAAACATGCACATCTCTCTCTCTCTCTCTCTCTCTCTCTCTCTCTCTCTCTCTCTCTCTCTCTCTCTCTCTCTCTCTCTCTCTCTCTCTCTCTCTCTCTCTCTCTCTCTCTCTCTGTATCTCCCTATTCCCTATTTCCCCCTCTCTCTCTCTCTCTCTCTCTCTCTCTGATCCATGCAAAAATGATCACTTATGTATATCTTGTCCTTTTTAACAAGAGAGAGAGAGAGAGAGAGAGAGAGAGAGAGAAAGAGAGAGAGCGAGAGAGAGAGAGAGAGCAGAGAGAGAGAGAGAGAGAGAGAGAGAGAGAGAGAGAGAGATATCGCAACTCTCACTTGTTAAGTTGAAACGCACCACTGTCCAGCAGGCAGAAGGGCTTGATAAAGTATATCCACTGTCCAGACTGTGTTGATGTCCATCCATGTCCACTGCATCCAGCTAGCCATATAGCTTCTTGTTAGCCAAGTTAGGCACCACAAGTACTGTGAGTGACGAGCTGTGTCTTTGCCCATTTCCGCGTCGAACAGCCTGCAAACCAGTGGCGTCGTTAGCCCTGGCCTTCCGGGGCTTTAGCCCTAGCCTTCCGGGGCTTTAGCTTTAGCCCCGGATCTTTTTTAAGATGTCAGCATCCCCATTGTCTGTGCTGAATGTTTGTTAGTGTTTGGTATTTTTTGTTGGTTTTTAGTACTTTTAAACATCCATTTTTAGTAAGTAGTTTTCATTTGATCCTATAATTTTTTCATTCACCGATTTGTGGCCTTATAAATCAAATGCATTATTATTATTATTATTATTATTATTATTATTATTATTATTATTATTATTATTATTATTATTATTATTATCATCCAGGAGGGAAAAGACACTTTGGATAGTAGGGACTGCATCTCTGCCTGTCCTGACCAGGAAACGCTTTGCAACTGTGATCTCCTCTGGCAATAGTTGGATATTGTAATGTGTGGCGAGGGGTTGCAGCAATTACACTGAGAGAAACTGGTCTGAGGCTGGATAACATGCCTGTATGCCTCTCATAAGTTGTTATCCAACTCATGAGAACCTGCTCTCAAGCACTTGCAGCATTCTGTCGACGACTGGATAGAACAGTTTCTGTCTCAGCTGATCTCCTGAGCTGAGGTCTGAGCTTGTGCCACAAGATGACTCAACTACATACTCGTCCATCCTTTTCTGCTTCCTCCTTTGGCTGGTAGTATGTTCCTCAATCCAAAGGCCATTACATATGGCCTTTGTCCTGTCATACATGTCCACTGCCCTCTCTGAGGTGCGATAACCTTTGAGTGTGTCCTGCACTGTGCTTTTAAATAGTACAGATATTGAAGATGTGCACTTTAACACACCTGGAGCCATCCATACCCATGTCCAGTGTCCTATAATAAGCTTTAATCGAACCCTCGTTCATTTCCTCTGATAGTCCGGTTGGTTTGGGGTGGTGTGAAAACTCATTCACTCTTGCAAGTGAACCCTGCTGCGGTTCATTTGAGATGTGAATGCAAAGCGGACCAAAGGCAGGAAAAGACCCAAAAATCGAATCTTTTTTTTATGAGAAGACTGAAACATATGTATATAATGAAACACACAATTTTTTTTTGCCTAAGCATGATTTTGAAAATGGGGCCCGATGTTTCAAAACACACAATTAGCACAACCACACACACAATTATCAGAACACCTCAGATCCTTTGCTAAATTAAACACTTGTCAAAACCATACACTAATTTATAAAAACTACATTTTGTTACCATATGAAACACACGTTTCATATGACTTAATTCTGTTTGAACCAGTTACACACACTGCTGTGCTTAACCTAAAACACATTTAGCAATTCTACTTCTCAGTGATTAGAGTACTGTAAGTGAAGTACGCAGAGAATGTGCAAATATACAATAAATTCACCAAACACTACACAAGACCAATGCTGTAGACTGATGAAAATATAATTTATTTATCTACATATACCTAAATCAATGATGCAGACTGATGAAAATATAAATGTTCTCTCCATATAACCAAATCAGTCAACATTTCAACATGGAGAATCACAACAATACATGTCCCAGTTTTCATGCTACTATGTGCATAACACTGTAAGCTCAGCAAATATCTGACAAACATAAAATACTGTATCCAGTACAGGTTAAAATTACAGTAAAACAAATTTTCTTTTGAAAAAATTTAAACAGAAAATACTAGACATTATCTCTTTGCCTAGCTGGATCTGGCAGGATAATTTTTTGTTGTAATTCTCCATGTTGACATGTTGACTGATTTGGGAAAATGGGAGAAAATGTGACCCCCCCTCCACCCCCCCGGGCTGAAGCCCCCAATGTTTTCTAACCCTAAAAACGCCCCTGCTGCAAACTACCTGGCGTTCTATCGCCATGCTCTAAGACAAACTCTAACCTTAACCAACTTCGAAAGAGTGCCTAAGCTTAACCGTCGAAAGAACTTGCCGCCACGCTCTAAGACAAATTCTAACCTTAACCAACTTCGAAGAGTGGCTAAGCCTAACCAGTGTAGAAACTGGCATCGGCCAATCAGAGAGCGTCTCCGAGAAATGCGGCTACGGAAAGTATAGACGCTGCTTGCTTAGATGATCTAGATCGCTTGAAAACGCGCCCGGCTTCCATCATATTACATCATATTTCAACGCACAGTGCGTTACGCACTGATAGGCGTAATTTATTTGCTTGAACTATTTCATTGGCTGCGAGGATACAGCGATGAAACCAGTGCACGCCATGCTGTGCACGATACGAGTTGCCCGGCCTGAGAGGTATAGTTACTAGTGACTTCCTCTTCCTGTGAATGAAAAACAATTATTTATATTTGATATATGTTATATTGTGCATTGGAAACACAAACATACTTAAAATGAGTAAATATTATTCATTTTAAACATGTTTATTTTATTTCTAGGGCTCTAAAAGAAAAAAAGAAAAATCTTCTTCTCCTCTCTCTTTACCAGGGCGGTCGGCGCCCCAGCGCCCCTAGTGGAGAAACCGCCACTGGTCCCAAGTAGCGTTATATGAAAATTATTGTAACAAACTTTTGTTCGAAACGTATCGTCTGTGTTGAAGAGTGTTGTGATCGACTGATGATGTCTGTTGTCGCATTCCTGACCTGACCAGAGTAAAACCTGTAGCTGCGGCTAAACTAAACTCATGTGTTGTCAAGTTATTGTTATAAGGAACCCAGTCCAGATTGCATCCCCTTAACAATTGTTTGTATTGAGCCGTATTGTATTGTACCCATTCTGCAATGTGTTAAATAATGTTTGCATCCATTCATTCTACTAGCGTTAACGTTACCACATTATTACATTAGCATGTAAGCTAACAAAATCGCAGATGCTAGCCTCAGCTAGCCTCAATGCTAACTATACATGGATAATGCCATTCACATTAGCATGTAGCTAACAACACTGGAGATCTTTTTGTGAGACTAAACTATCCTCTCTTGGTGGTAAATTGTGTTGATGTTGGTTTTGTTTCATCAACAAATGAGAGGCAGAACACACAGTGAATGTATCCGTTTTGTTTATTGCACTTGTATTGCAGTTTCTTTGCTGAAAAATAAATGCTATGTTGGCTAAATGGCTAACACAAGGTATTTAAAGACGGTGACTTTGTTGTTTTTAAGCAGGAAGTGTAATGAGCGTTCAACCTTTTCTGATTGGTTGAAATGGCCTTCATGTCTGAACAACATCGTCACCTACTGCTTTGGCATTGTACTACATGTATATGACATCACTCGGTGCAGAGTTTAAACCAGTCGTGTGGACAGAGTAATTTTTTTTTGCATAATTTAAAAAAACTGTGTCATTAATACCTGTGATCGTGTGGACAGGGCCTAAGAGCTTGTTTTTATCAGTTGTAGAACTGCTAATATTAACATAATTTAGTTTAGTCATGTTTGTATTTTCTAGACGAAGACAGTTTCAAGACTACAGTATTAACAGTAACACAAACATGTGTGTTTTGAAATTGGCAAAAATCTGATGTTAGAAGATTATTAAGATTACTAATTACTCTATTCTATTCTACTCTGTTTCCCAGAAGAAGCGGACCAGACCAGAGGTGAAGTTTCTTCTGCTGACTTTGGATAACTTTATTTATTCTTAAATTTTTTTGAGGAGCAGAGAGTAAACAAGTGACTATTTTCTGATGTGCAGTGTGCACACAGACTAACAGAAATGACTAAGAGCTAAGAGCCTATAAGACCAGACCAGAGGAGAAGAGCTGCCTTTGGATTATTCTATTTATTATTTTATTATTTTATTTATTTTTTGAGGAACAGAGGAGTAAACACGTTACTCTTTTCTGATGTGCAGTGTTCTGATGTGCAGTGTTCTGATGTGCAGGTGTTCTGATGTGCAGTGTGCAGTGTGCACACAGACTAATAGAAAGGACTAAGTAAGAACTAAGACCAGACCAGAGGAGAAGAGCTGCCTTTGGATTATTCTATTTATTATTTCTTTATTATCTATTCACTTGTTTACTCCTCTGTTCCTAAAAAAATTATAAAATAATAAATACAATAATCCAAAGGCAGCTCTTCTCCTCTGGTCTGGTCTTAGCTCTTACTTAGTCCTTTCTGTTAGTCTATGTGCACACTGCACATCAGAACACCTGCACATCAGAACACTGCACATCAGAACACTGCACATCAGAAAAGAGTCACTTGAAGTAAAACCTGTAGCTGCGGCTAAACTAAACTCATGTGTTGTCAAGTTGAAGTGACTATTTTCTGATGTGCAGGTGTTCTGATGTGCAGTGTGCACACAGACTAACAGAAAGGACCAGTGGCGGCCGCTGGGTATTCGCCACTAGGGGGCGCTATACCAAACATTTTGCAAAATGCAAACATGTACAGTACAGTACCACGCAACACTCATGCATGGCAAGACGTGAGCGATTCGACTCACGCTCACGGCAATGAATCGGCTCTTATGAACGAGTCGCTCAGCTGTTACTACAACAACACACAACCAGTCAAATAAAGTATAGTCTAGACTCTAATTCACAACTTGAAACACAATATATAAATAGAAAAGTTAGAAACAAAACTCGCCCGTCTACAAACAGGCAGATCTCTCCCTCTCTCCTTCTCTCTCTCACACACAGCGCGACGTGGAATCGATTCGTTACACAATCAGACCTATTATATACCAAGAATAACTTCAGTATGAGTACAGGGCTGTACACATATTTTGCATATTGTTAAACGAGCCAAGGCTAGCTATTAAACTATCGATATGAATCGAAAATCTGGGACCCTGATGTAAACAAGACAAACGTCTTTCTCTGGTCTGCATCCCCTTAACAATTGTGTGTATTGAGCCGTACTGTATTGTACCCATTCTGCAATCTGTTAATAAAGTTCTCATTCATTAATTCATTCAAACATAGACGATATTGAACAAGCCATAATCCACGTATTTTCAATCCGAGAGAGCTGCAGTAGTTAAATCAATGAGCCATCGATAAATAAACAATCAGCAATGTCTCGCTTCATGAATGGCCAGCAGTAGAGAGAGAGAGAGAGAGAGAGAGAGAGAGAGAGAGAGAGAGAGAGAGAGAGAGAGAGAGAGAGAGAGAGAGAGAGAGAGAGAGAAGCCAGCGTTAGCTGAGTGGCAGAGAGAGAGAGAGAGAGAGAGAGAGAGAGAGAGAGAGAGAAATATCGCTAATCTACCTTGTTGTTGGCAGAGAAGGGCTTGTTGATAAAGTATATCCACTCCATGGCATTGTCCATCCAGCCTGTGTTGATGTCCATCCATTGTCCATGCATGTCCCTCCACACTGCATCCATAATATAGCTTGTTAATAGCCAACAAGTACTGTGAGTGCCTTTGTCCATGTGGTCCAAGTAGTTTCAAGTCTTTGTTTTCTTGCATTGTCCGTCTTTCAAACGGTGTTGATTTGATGGATTTAACAGAATTATCCAATTCCATGGTGGTAGCTTTAGCTAACTATAAATCGAAATGAAAATACTCAGTCCTTGAATAAACCGAAGGCGTCTTTTCTTTTTCTCTATTGTGAACTGTAGTAGTGTAGTTGCTGTTGTTGACGAGTAGACTGAACTTGCTGACTTGCTGTGATAAGATACCTCCCCCTGGCGCGAGAAATGCGGCTATGGAAAAAAACTGGCATCGCGTCGGCCAATCAGAGAGCGTCTCCGCGAAATGCGGCTATGGAAATTATTCACGGAAGTTCACTTTTGCTGCCTAGACCGCTTCAAATAGCGCTCGGATTCCAACATAATAGTCATATTTCAACGCACAACGCCGTATGCACTGATTGGCTGTGACGGAGACAGCGATCAAACTGTGACGCGCAGTCAGAGCGCTATCGCTTCTTGTCCCGGCGAGAAATACGAAAAAATAAAAAAAAACGTCACTTCCTGCCCATGAAAACGCTGTTTTTTTTATTTAGATAATAACGTTATATTGTGCATTGGAAATACAAACATACTTAAAACGAGTAAATATTATTCATTTTAAACATGTTTATATTATTTATAGGGCTATAAAACAAAAAACAAAAAAGTTTTTTTTTTTTCTTATTCTCTCATTTAACAGGTGGGTCGGCGCCCATAGCGCCACCAGTGGCGAGCCGCCACTGGAAAGGACTAAGAAAGAGCTAAGACCAGACCAGAGGAGTCTGGAAACAAGTGACTTTTTTTCTGATGTGTATCTGAATAACAGAAAGGAGGAATGAAGCAGAGGGGAAGGTGAGAGGTTTAGAGGGAGAGAGGGAGGGAGAGAGAGAAGAGGGAGGGAGGACGTTGCTCTGTATCGTCAATGGTCAAATACATATTTTATTAAGGAATATAATATGCCTTTTTGTATTATTTCTGTGTATCAGCAAAATGTATAGATTTTTATGTTAGACATTGAGGTAAATAATTTTTTACAAACTGCCGCTTATCAACCAACCGGTTAATCGGAAGGTGACGTATGTTGCTCAGTAGTTGCTGATGTCTGCTCAGGAGGTTTGAGTGTTTGCTCAGACCGAAAAAAAAATTTAGGGAACATTGGGCGTGGGCACAGTTTCATGATCTACCTGTTGAATAAACAAAACAGAGAGAACATTAGAACATATTACAATTAGTCATTACTGAATGCTTTGTATCTTGTTTGCTAATTCAGGTTAAAGACAGCAGATTTAAGCAGCATATTAACACATTGTGCGCCAAAAAGGAGGGAACCCGTTTTTGGGATCAATATTAAAAATGTTTGCCATGGCATTCATAATTCATCCAGCCTCCCTCCGGGACGCAGCTGGACCCTGGTCTGATATTGCAACGCCTCAATACCGCCGCCTGGTGGATTTCGGGCAAGTTACACTCCACGCCAAACCGGAAGTGACGCTCGGTGCATCGTGGAAAATCCTCCGCCAGAGATATATTGTAACGTGGGTCTAGATACACACTCGAGTGCATTGGATCGCTTTCGAAACGCAAGAATCAATATGATTTCTGCGTTTATTGCGGCATACAAACGGAAAATGAATCTAGCAGATCGACATCGAATAATTGGAATTTAATTTAATAATCGAACGGTAAGAGGAATGTAACGTTATTTTCAGCGCGATTGTGTATTTATTTTACTGCAATCCATCTGATCAATGTATCAACCCATACTAAAAAAAGCCGTTACTGACAATCAAGGAATTATAAACGACCCCCCCCTTTCCTGCATGCATGATGAAGCATAATGTATACCGATCATACATTTGAATTTTTTTATATAGCGTGTATAGGAACAAAATGCCAATCGATAATGTATCATATGCGTCGGGGCCTATAACTCGCGTTTTAGGAATTACTGCTATACACTCCAAAAACATACTTATATTCACGAGGGTACTAACACAACAATGTATGAATGGAAAAATATAACGTTCCTACATCCGGAACGATAGATACTCGATGTTGAATGGGCCATAGTAATGTCGATATAGCTATAATATTTAAAAAGTTATAGCCCTGCAAAGAAGATGAGCCACTCCATAGGCTTACAGCGGTGGCAGAGAGGGCACAAAGATGGGCATACTGTGTAGCAGACAATGTGTTAAGAGAGCAAGGCTATAGCAAGGCAAATCATTACTGAGTGATATCTTGTTTGCAAATTCAGGTTTTAAAGACTGCAGATTTAAGCAGCATATTAACAGAGCAATGCAGGGCTTATAGAGGTCAAACACAAGATAATTCAGTCGCTGCCTAATGGCCTCTATGGATGGAATGCAACACATTTCATGGCAATCACACACAGACCATCGTTCACACCAAACTTGATGAGGGGGCAGGGATCTCTGTTTCAACTATCCACTCCACTCTACACAGTAAAATAATTATTCTGTTAAGAAGACATTATTGTTACTTTACTTACATTATTTCTGTCATTCAGTGATGGTGGCACTGGAGCTGTTTGGGTACTTTTTGTAGGCGTGGGCACAGTTTCATGATCTACCTATTGAATAAACAAAACAGAGAGAACATTAGAACATATTACAATTAGTTTGCTAATTCAGGTTAAAGACAGCAGATTTAAGCAGCATATTAAGAGAGCAAGGCTATACTGTATCTGTATGTCATATTATGTTATGATGAATTGAAAATGGGGGACCCTGATGTAAACAAGACGAAAGTCTTTCTCTGGTCTGCATCCCCTTAATAATTGTGTGTATTGAGCTGTACTGTATTGTACCCATTCTGCAATCTGTTAATAAAGTTTTCAATCAATCAATCAATAGCAAGGCAAATCATTACTGAATGATTGTATTATTATTCTTCCAATGTGATTGCGTGGCAAAAACATTTCTTTGTAAGAATATATCTGCATTTTGTCAGTACAAGATTAATCAGTGACAGGGCGGCTAGGTGGTGTAGTGGGCAAGGCACTCGCCACCAGTGTGGAGACGCTAGGATTTGCGTGTTCGAATCCAGCTCTCCACATTGTTTTCAGTTTAGCTGGTCGTCCGCAGTAATACACATTGGCCGTATTACGGGGAGGGAAAACTGAGGGGTGGGGATCGAACGTTGTGAACAAGCGACTCCTACAGGTCGGTTGGTGCGCCTGCGCAGTAGAATCAGGAAGTGTCGGGGGCAGCGTGAGCCTCCCACGCGTTACTCCTCGACACTGAGAGATCGAGCTGCGCAGGTGAAAAGATGCGACTGCTGTTACCTCAAGTACCGGAGGGGACTTGTGCTATGTATGACTTAGTCCACATTGCAGCCGGCTTGTGGGAGGCAAGAAACAGCGTTTGTGACAGGGGAGGGTTGATTTGGATGATACGAAATTGGGATGGGAGAAAATATAGAAAAATGGGAGAAAAAGTGGATCAAAAAAAAAAAAGATTAATCAGTGATCACATTGAATTAAAATATGATTATTTCTTGACTCTGTAAACACGCATTTGTCATGTCTCATGATTCATGAACCATGATTATTTTCAAGATAAACAAACAGGCAAATAGCCTAGCTTAGTCAATCTGGAAAAATACATTAGGCCCTATATTAACACTTTGACTGCCATGAGACGTCTTCTCACGTCTTTGCTGGCCATGCTAAAGTTGCCGGGGGACGCTGTACAGCGTCCTTATATCAATATTTCAAAAATCTGCGATCGGATTCATAATCCCCCTCCGCTGGCCTGAGATCCTCCAGCAGGACCCACTGAGCTCTCTGGCGGTTCAGGAGCGCCATCTGGTGGCCGATCGGCGCAACTGCTTAACAGGAAGCGCTGTAGAGGTTTTGCTGGTCGGCCCTATTACTTCCAGGCACTCGGTATAGCTTCCGGCACTCTAGCTCGTCACACTACATAGCGATCGATTGCCAATAACTCGATAAACAACATGATTTGGACGTATATACCATTATACAAGCTGGAGATGGACCGGGTAATAATATATCCCATAATGATAAAATGTCTACTCGACGATGATCGCCCAACGGCGCGCGGAGACTGGGGTGAGTTTCAGCGTGTAACGTTACCGTCTTCGATAATAACTGATATTATCAACATTTGACCCACATTAGATGATTGGTATAACGCTGCCCACGGAATTATAAACGCCCCCTCGCCCATCCGGTCAACATCAGATGACGTGTAGTAACTTCTAGAAGTACGTCTAGTTGGAATTTTTTATATCGCGCTGATTGCCATCAAACTGTATTTCATCATCAATATAATGCATTTGGGGCTATATATCACGTTCTGGAGAAAGCTGCAGAAAGAGATGAAAACATACTTATACATTAGACCATACTTTACTATGAATATGTGAATGAAAAAGTTTAACGTTGCTACACAATGAACAATACATATAGGACTTTGAATGGGCCCTAATAATGGCAATGTAGCAATAGAATTTAAAAAGTTATAGCCCTGCAAAGAAGGGGACTTTCTCCATAGACAAATAGCGCTGGCAATCTATGGTATATCATTAATTTAACCTTAGGCAACCAAAGTGTTAAAGAAAAAAAGAAAAGCTGTTTAAAATGCTGTTTGTGCAAAAGGCCCAAGAACATACGGTTATCCTATAACCATAGTTATATGAGTATAGCGAGCGCTCTGCGCTCAAGTGGAACACATCCCATAGCAGTCTAGATACTGAATAAATTTCTCCACATGTACACACCCATCCGCCTGGCCACACCCCCACCCGCTCCTCTACATAAGCAGGGGTGTGGCCATACTAACAGCTCCTTCCCAAGTATTTCACCACCGAATGCGAAGACCACGGGGTCCTCAGTGAGGACTATGGTATAACTATGGTTATGGGATAACCGTATGTTATATTTCGTATTAGCTTACGCTCTGCGCTCAAGTGGAACACAGGAGCTGAGCAGAGTGGAAGCTCGACAAATGTACCCGCTGAGGCACCCCACAACCACCAGAACCGGGGAGGACCTGAGCCCCCGGACCCCCCTAGTGGAGGACGGGAGGGAATCGGATCTGACCGTGCGAAGAGGGTTTAGCAACTCAACGCACAGGGTGAGCAGACCGTGGGACTTACCTTCCCACAGAAGAACCCACGACTACACAGGCGCGCAACCCACATGGCACTAGGGAACGAACGGGAAGAAGAAAAAAAACGCTACAACCCCTAATATCACGGGGTCAAGGTCAAGAACCCAACCCTGTGGCAAGGCCGTAGCAGTGGAGCGCGAAGGAGGACCCAGCCCCAGGAAGGGACAGGACCCCCCGGAAAAGGGGGCCTGGTGAGGCCAACGACGCCGCAGCATCGAGACCCCACCAGGCGGTCACTAGTGACACCACCCCCCACATCGCCAGCGTATCGGACAGGGCCCATCCAAGAGCAGGCCCTTCCCCCCTACAGCACGCCGCCCTGAAAACCTCAAGAGGCTAGACCCCCCAGGGGGACCAGGCAGCGCGCCGGGGAGACAACCCCCAAAGAGGTCGATCCCTCAATCCAGGCAACAGGTCAAAAAAAACTCGACCTGTGCCTGGAGCACTGCGGACTAGACAGGCGCCTAAGGGGTCTGCTGAAAAACAGCACCCTGGCGGAAGGGGGGTACGGTATGCTGTGCACCATGTCGCACCCTCCACAAAAAAAACCCTGACCCTCTAGAGCAGTGATTCCCAACCTGGGGTCCGCGGACCCCCGGGGGTCCGCCAGGGGGCGCAGGGGGTCCGCCAGACCACAGATGATTTTTTTTTTTTTTTTTTTTTTTTTTTGAGAAATATTTAATAGCATATTTTTATCATCAGAAGCATGAATAGTCTCTCCACTACAATAAAAAATAAAGATAAATAAATAAACATCTAGACATGATTTTTGAACGTTAACAGTAGGCTACCGGGTAGCCGCTAAAACGCGAATCAGTTGACTGTATCACTTTCTGTAGCTAGCCTAGCACGCTAGTTAACTTTCTCGGCTCGTCTGCAGTCAGCCGCCAGAGGCGAAAATGTGTGACAAACGAAAAGGAGATGACGGCAGCTCATCTGCAAAAAAAGTTAGGACCTACAGCAATCGCGAAAATTACATCACCATGGGCTTCACTGAGGGACCAGACAAACGACCTGAGTGTGTGATTTGTGGAGAAAAGTTGGCAAACTCGAGCCTGAAGCCCAGCAAGCTGAAGAGACATCAGGCGTCTAAGCACCCGGAAACCGTTGGGAAGGATCCAGACTTTTTTTGGAGGAAAGAACAGTCTCTCAAGGCGAACAAGCCTGTTGATGTTAGAGTAGCGTGGAGCAGGGGTGGCAGTGATTTACAGAAGGCTACCGAAGCCTCCTTTGAGTGTTCGCTTTTAATTGCAAAAGCAAAGAAACCGCACAATATTGGCGAGCAGCTCATCAAACCAGCCTGCATCAAAATGGTTTAGAAACTGTGCGGCCCACAGGTGGCGGATAAACTAAAATCAGTACCACTCTCGAACAATGTAGTGAAAGACCGAATTGATAAGATGTCAAGTGATTGCGAGCAGCAGCTGTCAGAAAAGCTTAGAAAGGGTCCATTTGCCATACAACTTGATGAAACTACAACTGTCGCAGGCGAGGCTGTGCTCATCGTTTATGTGCAATATATCGAAAATGAGGATCTGAAGCAGGACATTCTCATGTCAGTCAACCTTACTACCACCACTCGAGGTGAGGATATTTTTACTGCAGTGGATTCTTACTTCATTCAACATAAATGCAAACCGTTCACCATTAGGGCCTGATTTGAGAGGATGAATACAGGATTTGAATATTGGCCAACATTTTGAAATACATATGGTGCAAGATTAGATTTGTTGATTGAAGTCAAAGAAGCATAGTGGGTCTAATTATGATGCATATGCCTGTGTATAAGCAGTTTGTTATTAAAATGACAAAAAAAAGGTATTAAACCCAGCTAGGACAGATTCTCTCTGCTACTGATTGGAATTTCCTGTCTCATATTTAGTTTAATTTGTTGCATTGATTTGTTCCATAAATGCAAACCGTTCACCATTAGGGACTGATTTGAGAGGATGAATACAGGATTTGAATATTGGCCAAACATTTTGAAATGCATATGGTGCAAGATGAGATTTGTTGATTGAAGGCACAAGTTAAAGAAGCATAGTGGGTCTAATTGTGATGCATATGCCTGTGTATAAGCAGTTTGTTATTAAAATGACAAAAAAAAAGTATTAAACCCAGCTAGGACAGATTCTCTCTGCTACTGATTGGAATTTCTTGTCTCATATTTAGTTTAATTTGTTGCATTGATTTGTTCCATAAATGCAAACCGTTCACCATTAGGGCCTGATTTGAGAGGATGAATACAGCATTTGAATATTGGCCAAACATTTTGAAATGCATATGGTGCAAGATGAGATTTGTTGATTGAAGGCACAAGTCAAAGAAGCATAGTGGGTCTAATTGTGATGCATATGCCTGTGTATAAGCAGTTTGTTATTAAAATGAAAAAAAAAAAAGTATTTTATGGTATCTTATTAGGAGGGGGTCCGCGAATTTCATCAGAGATGTTTGGGGGTCCCTGGGGGGAAAAAGGTTGGGAACCACTGCTCTAGAGGGGCCGAGGCAGAGAAGGCTGACACGATTGGCAGACGTCATGAAAGGTGCAGGGGCACACTCGCAGGCAGACGGGGTAAAGCCCAGCCTAACCCCAGAGTCGACTCCGCTACCAACGCACCTGGAAACCAACCACCACCTAACAGGAGGCGGTTGTTCCTATAACCCCCCCCCCCCCCCCCCCCAAGAAAAAAACTCAAACACAACTGCGGGTATACACCGGCTATACAGCAGTACGAGTGTATCAGTTCTCAAGAAGGGGTTAACCCAGGCCAACATGTCAACGAGAACGAGTCCGGACCTGGGCCCGGCGGACCGGGACGTATACAGGGATGCCAGAGGGGTACAAAACCCACCTCGACAGCCCCCTCCCAGCCCCGCCAAGCAGGAGAAGAGAGGGGCAAAAAAAAGAATGGAGAAGGACCAGGCTCCTTTAGCACAGCGCAAGGTACAACACAAAACGGACCAAGCAATAGTGAAGGATAACACGCAGTGATATAACCACGAACACCTCCATAACATCAACCCCTGCAACGCCCGGGCCAACCCGGCATTTTCCCCCCGAAAGAGCACAAGTCCTTCAGGGTACCAGAACAGCAGATCTGCGCCCCGGCGGACAACGGGTTAACTGACCTGGTCCGCCGCGACCAGAACCAGTCCCGTGTCCTAATCACGCCACCATCCCCAGTCCTAAGAGGGGGGTAGGTACGTGTTTCAATGTAAAACATCACAGAGGGCACCACCAAGACGGTCAGAACATAAAAGCACAGCGCCCGGTGGCCCACCCCAAAAGCGTGAGACCCTCCGCCAATGCTCTGATTTATTCCGTTATCTCCCCCCAGAGATGAACGAGAATTCATCGAGACTAACCTAGTACACTGTCGCTCGGAAGAGACTAACTCCATCCCAGTTGCCCCATGAAAATGCCGTTACAATGAATGAGCAACCAAGGCGCGCAAGCCCACGCGTGATTCCACACAGAAACACCCAGGGCCAGCACTATGTACACGTCGAGACCCAAAACATATCAATGGTAATTCTAACAAGAACTCAGATAACGTTCCCTCCAAGCCGCCTGGGAGAGCGGCAGGAAGCCGCCCAAAAGACACGGATATAAAAGAGAGGAGACGGGGAACCCCCAGAGAGACTTCCCACGTGAGTAACAATTTGAAAAGATATATGTAACATTGAGCTACGTGACCAAAAGCTCAAGACATATGCAACAGAGCGCAGAGCAGAAAACCTTTGTTTAAGTTCATATGCACCGCAAAACCCATCTTGACAACAACAGAGGTCCACAACATGGAGCCTGAAAAGAACTCACGGAAGTCTCACAACCAATAGAAACGCGCCCAGTGACGTACTCTATGGCGGGGGGAATTCCGTGCCCCACCTGGCCAAAAAAGGCGTGGGACCAGGGAACTCCCTACCCCCCCCCCCCCCCCTCTCCCTACCCTGTGACGCACTGACCAAACAGTGCAACAGGAAGTCCGAAGGACAGAAGGCCCAACCCCCTGACCAATCAGAAAAGAGGGAAGGAGGGGTTTATCAGTTCACCCCCTCATCACCCCACACCCTGGATACGATGAAAAACAACCAGCAGCGATGATACCCGTGTAGCCAGCATGCTGTATGAAAAGCGTATATCCACAAGAATAAGCTAAACCAATGCACGCCAGCCACAGACGATAACTCGCCTGCGAACAGGGTTTATATACAAGGTTGTAGGCTCATGTGCGAACATGACACCCGTGTTTCATGTTTCAAGAAAAAAACACAGACGTTTAAAGAGAGGGTCAAGACCTCGGTACAAGCTACATATACGAGCACTTCTGTAGGCTAACACTCCAACCAAGGTGTGGACTCGATGCCATGTTTCCAATGTAACAGAATACACACAACCCCCTCAGACAACGGTAAAATGTACCACTATAAGAAGAACACAGACTTCTTCATGATGAGGGAAGAAAAGTATTTCGACCGAGTGCTAGCCACAGGCCTTGCCAAGCACACATATATATAGCGACCAGAACGATTTACAAGAAACTGTCCTACTCTCCTAAACAACACACAACCCCACAGCTAGGTGAGGGTTTATACATCGTATCCCCAATATATAACAGTGAATAAAAACACAGTTTGTAACAAAAAACAGTCCCTCACCAGGAGGGACCTTTTATTTAGTTAACAAAATCATATGTTGGGGCGGGGAAGGGAACAGGGGTAAACAGGGGAAAGTCACTAGCGGCGCCTGCCACGTGCAGCACGGTGCTTGCCCCCACGGGGAGCCGGCCCGGAGGGACGGTTCTGGGGCGCCTGGTCACGACGATCCCTACCGTCACCTCCGGGCGTGGGGCGGCTGGCTGCCGCGGACGAGGCACTCCCTCCACTCCTGGCCTTCTTTGACGAAGGCCCCGCAGCGGTGGTGGAGGCAATGGTCGCGGTCCTCTGCCGGCGTTGTTTTCGTCGACCATCACCGGTGGCATCGGGTCGGGGGAAATGGGGTTGGAGCACAGCACGCTCCTCCTCCATCTCTCTGCAGGCAGCCGTCATCTGCTGCATGGCCGACCCGAAGAGCCCAGCATCGGAGAGGGGGGCCGTGAGCAGGGGAATCCTCTTCTGTACCGGCACCTGCGCCTGCTCCAGCCAAAGGTGGCGCTGGGACAGAGTGGCCAGGGTGCGCCCCTTCCCGGCGGCTGTCGCCTGCAGCTGGGTAAGGTGCAGGATGGCTCCAGCCGCCTGGGCGTGAAGGTATTGTTGATGGTCGTCCAATACCGACCCGCCCGCCATCATCCCCGACATGTAGTGCGCCAGCTGCGCAATGTTAGACGTCGCAGCTAGGCTCTGAGTCGCAGCGATGTATGCCTGGTCACTCCAGTTAGCCATCTGCCTAGCCGATTTCCCTTGGGGAACCGGCTTCCGCAACGGCTCCCACACCACTTCGGGACAAAGAATGGATGTCATCGGGCTATCAAGCCGAGACATCCCGTCCTTTAGTCCCTGGACCAAACCCGCCACCCGCGTGACTGGCACGTAGGCGGGGGTATGGCCAGTGATGCGGGAGATTACCTGTCCCTGTTTCACGTAGGCCTCCATTGATGCGAAGAATGGGCAGACAACACCCATCTCCCTCACAGGACGACGTTGCCAGAGATGACCTATCATGTCATCAGGAACAGGTGCAGGCAGAGGCTGCTGCAACGCCACGCCATTAGCGGCTGCGGCGGCCGCCATGAGCTCGGGGAACAGGGCACGCAACTCCCCTTGCGCACCTCCCTCCACGTCGCCCGCGTCCCTCACGTACAGGAGGCTGCCATGTCGGGCGCCAAGGAGACGCAACACTCCCTGCCACACCCCGAGGGGGAGAATGATACGACTCCATTGGGGCATCAAACAAGAGCGCTCTCGCCCCCTCCATGTGATCCTCAGTTTCCATCGGAAACTGAGACAGGGCAAGAGCACCCTCGTTTGGCTCCAGCACCTCCCCAAAGCCAGGCCGTTCGCCCCTGCAGCTCGCCGCCCTACGACGGGAGCGAGCAGAGGCGAAGAGCCTGCGTCGCAAATCCCCAGCCACCAGAGGAGCCGTCGGCCTTTACAAGTTGTATTAAGTTTTGCAAATAAGGAAACAGAACATTTCAAATAACTCAAAAATGCAATATTTCTATTTTGACCTATTTCTGAAACATTGCGTTTTCTGAGGAATGTCCATTCCCGGCACAATCCGACCTAGACCGTGGCGGGTCACATATTTATGAGGACACTTAAGAAAATGTTGGAGAATGAGGCCCAGTGACACCGTTCTTAATGTGTGTGTGTGTGTGTGTGTGTGTGTGTGTGTGTGTGTCTGTGTCTGTGTGTGTGTGTGTGTGTGTGTGTGTGTGTGTGTGTGTGTGTGTGCGTGTGTGTTCTCAGGTGGAGCTAACAGGTCACAGCATCTTCGACTTCACCCACCCATGTGACCACGAGGAGATCAGGGACAACCTGAGCCTGAAGACCCCCGGTGAGCATCTATATACTCTATATACTGTATACTATACACAAACCATGATATCATTATTGTTCCAAAACTCATTCTCACCACAAACCATGATATCATTATTATTCTAAAACTCATTCTCACCACAAACCATGATATCATTATCATTCCAAAACTCATTCTCACCACAAACCATGATATCATTATCATTCCAAACTTCATTCTCACCACAAACCATGATATCATTATCATTCGAAAACTCATTCTCACCACAAACCATGATATCATTATCATTCCAAAACTCATTCTCACCACAAACCATGATATCATTATCATTCCAAAACTCATTGTTATCCTCCTTCTCAATCCACATCTCATTAGCATGCCCATTCACATCACAAATTGCAGAATCATTAACATTCCAAATCTCATTTTCAAACTTCATGTCAAATCTCATTTTCATGCTCATTCAAGTTTGTTTATGTTTAGTCCGGGAGCCATAGCCTGATATAGGTGAACCTTGTTTTGTCGGTTGCAATTTTTTTTGTGCTGTTTCTTGGAGCTTGGGGGTACCTCTTCAAAATACAAGAGGGTGCTCGGTGATATCCCTTGGGCATTTTCAGATATTAACCCCTTCATGCCCGAAAATGCCAAAATCACGCACACATTGAGATTTATGAAATTGCATGCTGAATATAAATTAAATGCATAAAATTACATTCTCTAATGTTTTTTCATACAAGGGGTGATGTGAAATTAATATTAACATTAATATTAACATGTAAAATATTCAGATATTAACCCCTTCATGCCTGAAAATGCCCAAATCACACAGAAATAGAGATGTATGATATTGCATGCTGAATATAAATTAAATGCATCAAATTACATTCTCTACTGTTTTTTCATACAAGGGGCGATGTGAAATTAATATGAACCCTTTCAAGCCAGGCCTGTAAAACAACTTTTGTAGCAGTTATAAGCAGCGACACACACTTAAGTTTGCCTTGTGTTGGTCCATAACTAAATAAAACAAGTGCACACTCACTGCCTGGTGTGAAGGACAAATCTCGCAGATGCGTTACATACTGTATTAGGGTCTTGAACATCCTACCCTGAAACATGTACAGAACATTGTGCATGGCAAACCTTGTTGGACGATGATGGTGTCAGCTTCTTCCTGCTGGTTTTTAAGATCATATCTCGTCCGTTTCTATTCCATCTCGATCTCGATGGGTAGCTTGGTTGATAGGAGGAGATGATGCTTTTTGTTGACTATTGTCTCCCTGACATCTCTGGTGACGGACTTGATACTGTAGTCATAATATCTGTCAAAGATAAGGTAGACGTCACTCTTTAAGAGGTATGAAGTTAGCCATGCCTTAACATTTCCAATTAAATCATTGACAGTGCCATCAGCTGGCCAGTGGATAGTCCAAAGAAGTGCAGATGTATCAATGGCAGTGATGTCTGCGTCACCAGCTTTCCTCTTTGAGACTTCCATCTGAAGTGACTTCTTCAATGTGGACTTGGCTTTACACAGTCGCATTCCTTCCTCAGTGAACATGGCAGTTGGGATTGGTGCTAGCTCGTGGGAGAGAACATCGTTCATGTCAACACTGCGGTCACTAGCGAACAGTGTGAGAGTGAAGATCTACCTTATCTTTGACAGATATTATGACTACAGTATCAATTCCATCACCAGAGATGTCAGGGAGACAATTGTCAACAAAAAGCATCATCTCCTCCTATCAACCAAGCTACCAGCCCAGACAGTTGTCCTGTCATCCATCAAAAACAAGAAACAGCTGAACAAATTACTGTGTGAAGAACTGAGCAAAGACAGGCTATTCCATCTACAGAGCACAAACACACACAAGTTGGTGTTGACAGGTGAGGACCCATGTCCCATCGAGATCGAGATGGAAGAGAGACGGACAAGATATGATCTTGAAAATCAGCAGGAAGAAGCTGACACCATCATCGTCCAACAAGTCCTGAGGTGTGCTGAAGAAGCCCATCAAATCACAGTGGTTTCTGATGATACAGATGTGTTTGTCCTACTTCTTCACCATTACCATCAGGCAGGACTGGATGTACCACTCATCATGGAATCCCCCCGCAAGGAGAGAATAATAGTGGACATAAAGTCAACACTGGCCAAGCATAAACAAATTATCAAACACCTTTACCAGCTCATGCCATATCAGGATGTGACACTGTAGCATCGTACTATGGGTTGGGAAAAGGCTCTGTCATCAAAGCCCTGAAAGCTGATTATGACCTATCAGCCATTGGCAATGTGGATGCACCATTCCAGCAAGTCCTTGACCAAGCCACTGCCTTCATCTCAGCCTGTTATGGCATAACAGAGAGCACAGACAAGGCTACTTGTCTGGGGGGGGGGAATGGGAAAGGACATATGTCTTCACCAAATCTCGCTGCTCTACCTCCAACAAAGGAAGCGTTCATTGAAAATGTGAAGAGGGCCCACTTCCAAGCGTACCTCTGGCGAAATCTCATTAAGAATCTGCCACCTGCAATGAACCCAGAGGAATTTGGATGGAAGAAGGACACCTGTAACAGGGCATTGATCCCAATCCACCTACCAGAAAATGTAAAACTTGTCCCAGACTACATCCTGAAGATGATCCGGTGTGGCTGCAAGAGTGAGGCCCTGTGTACCTCGAAGAAGTGCAGCTGTAAAGTGCATGGTTTGCCATGCACAATGTTCTGTACATGTTTCAGGGTAGGATGTTCAAGACCCTAATACAGTATGTAACGCATCTGCGAGATTTGTCCTTCACACCAGGCAGTGAGTGTGCACTTTTTTATTTAGTTATGGACCAACACAAGGCAAACTTAAGTGTGTGTGTCGCTGCTTATAACTGCTACAAAAGTTGTTTTACAGGCCTGGCTTGAAAGGGTTAATATTAGGGGTGTAACGGTACACAGAAGCCACGGTTCGGTACGTACCTCGGTATTGGGGTCACGGTTTGGTACGAGTTCGGTACAACAGAAAAAAAATATTTATAATAATTATAATAAAAAAAAATATATATGTAATCCACTTTTTCTCCTCTGTTTCTATTTTCCTCCCATCCCAATTCCGTTGTGCCAATTCTTCCCTCCCCTGTCTTGAATGTTTGCTCGCATATGCCCCCCCCCTGGCCGGTTGTAGGGAGGATAGAAACCTTGCATCACGTGTCCCCTCCGGTACACGAGGAGGCAGCCTGTCACATCTTTTCACCTGCCAGCGCGGACTCTCATTGGCGAGGTGTAACGTGTGTGAGGCCATTTCCTGTCTCTGCTGTGCAGGCATCCCCCAACCGACCTGTAGGAGTCGCTGTCCACAACGTCCAGATTACCACCCATCGACTTCCACCCTCTAACTCTGCCAATTGAGTTAGTATGTCGGCTGGCCCAAGCCGGAGGCAACGCCGACAGCCGGAGTCGAACCCGGTGTCTCTTGCGTTGGTGACAAGCGCAATGTCCGCTGTGCCACCCAGCCGCCCTATGATAATAATTATTAATATAATATTTATTATTATTATTATTATTATTATTATTATTATTATTATTATTATTATTATTATTATTATTATATCTTTTTTTAATATATATATTTTTTTATCCACTTTTTCTCTCATTGTTTCTATTTTTCTCCCATCCCAATTTTCATATCGTCCAATTCAACCCTCCCCTGTCTTCGAACGTTGTTTCTTGCCTCCCACAAGCCGGCTGCAATGTGGACTAAGTCATACATAGCACGAGTCCCCTCCGATACTCGAGGTAACAGCCGTCGCATCTTTTCACCTGCGCGGCTCGATCTTTCAGCGTCGGGGGTCTGGGCTTTGGAGGGGCCCCGCCCCCGTCGCTTCTTGATTCTACTGCGCAGGCGCACCAACCGACCTGTAGGAGTCGCTGTCCACAACGCCCGATCCCCACCCTTCAGTTTCCCTCCCCGTAATACGGCCAATGTGTATTACTGTGGACGACCAGCTAAACTGAAAGCAATGTGGAGAGCGGGGCTCGAACAGGAGGCATCCTGTTCGAGCCTAGTCTCCAGCATTCGTTGCAAGCGCCTTGCCCACTGCCCCACGTAGCCGCCCCATATTTTTTTTTAATATATTATATTTATTATAATTATTATTATTATTAAATAGAATAATTTTCTATAGGAAAAGTATGTTTTTTTTATTTTATTTTTTTTATTAGCTGTGCCTGTGAGTCCGGCAATGTATGGGGCTGCGGCACTGCAGATTTACCCTACTTGAGTCCACCGGGGGGAAAATGTTGGTGTGTTTGTTGGTGTGTTTCTTTCCATTGGTTTCATTTGGTTAACATTATTGGGCGAACAAGAAAACGAAAGAAAACTGTAAAATTGTAATGACCCTTCAGCTGTTCCAATGTAAATGTGCCTTTCTCCGTTCACTTTCGCCCGCTCTGAAGTCGGACTCGGTGTGCCCGGCCACGCGCGCTGTTCTCGCATGGACCTCGCGAGTGCCTGCATGTGCAACTGGTGTTTTTGCGCTGTGAGGCGTATTCTTCATATGGCTGCACGTACCGCACCGTGACGGCCGTACCGTAAATTCGCGGGACGAATACACGTACCGTTATATTAATTATATTATATTAATATTAATTTCACATCACCCCTTGTCTGAAAAAACATTAGAGAATGTAATTTGATGCATTCAATTTATATTCAGCATGCAATATCATAAATCTCTATTTTTGTGTGATTTGGGCATTTTCGAACATGAAGGGGTTAATATCTGAAAATGTTACATGTTAATATTAATTTCACATCACCCCTTGTATGAAAAAACATTAGAGAATGTAATTTGATGCATTTAATTTATATTCAGCATGCAATTTGATAAATCTAAATTTTTGTGTGATTTTGGCATTTTTGGGCATGAAGGGGTTAATATCTGAAAATGCCCAAGGGATATCACAGAGCACCCTCTTGTATTTTGAAGAGGTACCCCCAAGCTCCAAGAAACTGCAAAAAATAAATTACAACCGGCAAAACAAGGTTCAACCCCATGGCTCCCGGACTAGTTTGTTTATTTATTTTTTACCCAGGGACAGTGCACATTAACACATTGGCGGCCATTTGGATGCGTCTAAAATCACTGTAGACGGCCAGCATATGTAAACAGACTTACACAGTCCGTGGGGCTGTTTGTAGAGCTAAATCTATACTTTATAGTATTGCTATCTGTCCATTCTCATTGTCAATTGAGACCATAAACCGTCCCTTCATAATGGCTTAAAGAAATATTTTTTTCATCAATACATTCTCATTTTATAGCGTCTTGAATAGAAGCGTTATATGGGATTTGGTCTAGTATATTTCCTGGAAGGCTGGATAAAGGGCTAATAGCTATAGGGCTAACGTTATATCCAATGGCATTTCGGTTATACAGAAGCTACAGTTAAAACTCAAACTGCATATGATCGGTACGATCCTCAAGCATGAATGCATGAAAGGGGGGGGGCGGGGGACATCGTTTCTGATTATTGATTACCAATAACCGTGTTTGTCTCAGTAGCCACATACGCTGATCGGCTGGTTGAATATCATAACAAGCCCCGATCAGCATGTAATTTACGTGAAAAAGATCTTACCATCAGCCGGTTGGATCCCCCTGACCATTTCCTAGTTATCGATCGCCATCTGGTAGATCGATATGTCCATTGGCTGATGATATATTCCCTTACTGCATAGTGAAATCCGCGATCCAAAACGTATTCCGTGCAACAGGCTATAGGGATTGCTTCAGGTGAGTAGAAAACTACATTGGAAATCCAGAAAAAAAAAGACAACTTCTGCCACAGGGAACACTGCATTATCGATACAGCGCCCCTAAGAGGATCTGGCCGGTAATGCACTTTTTCGAATTCAAAGAGTAGGGTACATCTGCAGTGCAGCTCGGCGACCTTGAATAGGTTATTAAAATGGAATAAAAGCCAAAACAACCTTGCCACGGAGATATCCGTGGTTGGTCCTTTAAGCATGGATTCGAAACACGGATATATACGTTGTCGGGCGGGAATGTGTTAATCAACATCTTCAGTTTCCACATCAATGTAAATGTGCCAAATTCGGAAGCCTATGTCAGTTACCCCCGGATTCATCAACGTGTGGAGAGGTTGTCTTAACCTCTTAAGTTACCAAAATGATCGCAGCTGTGATCCCTTAAATGAAGTACATCACTCATTCACAAACTGGAATGCGTGTTCTCGTACACCTGAATTTACATACAGACACGCCCCGCCAGCTCCTTAGGTGAGGTGAGGTGAGGGCCATGTGCAAAACTTAAGCGAGAGGCTCCCCCACATTCAACAGGTAGCGCGGAAGCGATTTGCAACTGGTCAAAATTAGATTAGATTAAAATGTATTGTCATCATACAGCACACTATAGCTATAGTGGAATAGACTGTATTAATATTCCATATTTATACCGTCTTGTTTCGTGCTCCTGGTCACCTGCCACCAGCTCACATACACACACGTGTACTGTATAGCCTAGGCTTGAGTAAATTGTGATGAAACAAAGGAGAATATAAATTATGATTTTTCTTTGCATCTTTGACAGTGAATAACACCATGCTAAAAATGACCAGACATGAAACCAGACACTGCCACTGAGGGAAGATGATTAAACATAATGTTTTGTAGATACAGTACTGAATTCTGCCATCCGGACACAAGCAATTCGAAATATTATTATAGAAGGCCTATAAATTACCTTATTATAGCCAATTTGCACATATATGGATCTGGCCAAATAAAAAAAAAAAAAAAATAAAAACATGTATCCACACCAAGCCATTCCAGTTCAAAGGTAGGCGATACTGCCACCTGGTGATATTCGATCTGCATTGCAATTCCAACGTAGGCAAACGAGCCAGGGACGGCTAGAATGATCCGGATGATGGTTTAGAACGGGGATCAGAGGAAAAAGATCAAAGGATCTAAAAACGTATTATTACGTGTTTGGCGCTCAAGCGTTGGCGGTTCAATCTGAATTTAGTACCACCATGCTCCCGTAACAGGGCAGCAAATACTGTGAATGAAATCTACTGTAAGTACAGTTACATTTTTGTAATGAAATGAAAAATGCATTTTTTATCAGATTGAGATGCGTTTTTTTCTAGACGTTCACAGAAAGGTAAAGAAACAAACTACGTTCTATTTTATGGCAATAACATTTAGGTTTGTTTGACCCGTGAGAAAGCCCTAGGTCTCTTCTTTCATAGATCTACAAACATGTCTGACAGCGTCATTTCCTCGCATCAATATCCGCTGGTTTCCGACTCAATGCGCTGAGATTTCTATAAACTCATATTTCGCTAATAACACTTAACCTCTTCCACCCGTGCGGTCCAGGGGCGAACCGCAAATGACACCACGTCATAAATCAAGCTCTCCAGACTGTCTGACATAATTGTCGTTTCTCTTTTCAAACGTATTCAAGTATAAACATCATAACCATGGCACAACAGCAGTTATAATGTATATTATCATCAATACGTTAGTTTACCAATAGGTTAAAGTGTTATTAGTACGATTTTAGTATTAGTTTTTGTGTTGTTTTGAACGCGAAAGTCGGCCATTTAAAAAGATTGACCGTCTGTAATTGTAGGCATTCTGGGGCCATTTTGAAGAGTACATCCAGAGCTTTCAATGATCGTTGGAATTTTTCAAAACAACACTTCCCAAGGCCTCTATGGGTGTAACTGAGGGGTACAATTCCCTGACTGTATTACTAGATATGATACTTACTACCACTACCTTTGTACTTAATATTCGGCCACCCAGTACACGGCATAAATATATTATGATGAACACTGTCACGTAGATGAAACGGATCCAACACAAATGTACGAATTAGAAATAGGTCTTTATTTCTACACAGCGATGGTGTGTAGAGCAAGCACTTAATCAAATCAATCACATTTATGAATGGGAATTAGTATGCACTTTTATGGCAAGAGTATTCGTCGGTATATCAATAGAGAATGTCCAATCTCTGAAGGCGCAGGTGGTACATATACGACCTGGAATAGTTTAAGGAATAACAGCAATGATACTTTAATGATTATATACTGGATACACTAGGGGGGGTTAATCCGGTCGCTTGTAAGCCGACAGGAGTAGGAGGGGGGGGGGGGGTAGAATCCGGCTGCCTCATCCGGCCAAGGGTATCCCAGGTGAACCCACTGTAGTGCCGTTCAATGCGCCGGCGATCCTTGGACCACAGATGAAAGCAGGTGGACTCTTTGTGGGCCGGCGTTCTCCGGTCCACGGAGGAGAGACGTGAAGCGACCTCGTCTTGCAGAGCGTCTCCTCACCTTGCGTCCTCTCCAGGGGGGGGGGGTTCCAACACACGGCAGTGTCGGGGGTCTTTATCCATGGAATAATCAAAGTATACAAAGCATAATCCGTGCCTGGGAAGGCGGGCTGTCGTCGGTAGAATAATCCGGTATACAGGTCCACTCGCTCGTCGGCTCTGGGGCTCCTCGGGTGCAGCTTCACGTGGGGTCAACCACCCTGGATAAGCAGCCAGTTCTCTGCCCGAAACGATGGGGTACTGGCTACGGTAGTATTCTCACCGCACGAAGCACTATATATTAACAGACTATTATTAGCTTAATAGACTACGTCCAACTCGACGATATAGTGCCAAATATGACTATTCAAATATTAATATACACGATGTCTCAATACCGATGGTAGGCGAACTTGGCCTTACTCCCACACGTGGCGTCGCGGGGAGGCTTTACGTCTGTGACTCTATTGGAGGGTAAGAAACTGGACTGAAAAGAAAGTCCTACTTTAGTAGCGCAGTATATATACGCACTATGAACAAATAGTCCCATTAGTGGTGCGGTAGCCAGATTCCTACGCGGAACTAGGACTTGTTCGTACATGTGGAGCGGTACGTTTGAACTGGGTCTGAGGGGTATGGCAGCCTGGCACCAAGGTCTCGACCAATAGTAGAATGGAGACTATTATGGGATGTTCAGTAGGCTAGAATGGATATTCAATGCATATTGTACAAGGAATATACAAGGGATATCAGGGAATATTAGAGAATATACAAATACAATTAAATATATATATATAAATAAATATATATATTCGGTTTAATCTGGCCCTTCACAACAGCCACCCCCTGATTGGTCCCAGACCTAATCAGTTAAACAGAGACAGATTAATCGCGTTGTCTATTTACACATAAGGGTTTGCTGTAGGGGTCAGTCAACTTCACAAAGTCATAGGGTTATAGGGTCATGGTCATCATCGATTGTGTCTGGGAGTCGGGGCAGTTCTATGAGCCTCGCCACGGGACGGGTGTAAGTGCGACCCTGGACAAGCACTTCAGCTGCTCGGACCTTGCCGTCGGCACCGGTGATCACTTTGCTTACGCGGCCGGCCGGCCACATAGCTTGGAAGCTCTCTCTCAGCTCTCTTTCGCCGCCTTTGAAGTTTGTCCCATGATCGGACAATAGGGTAGACGGTCTTCCTTTCCGTGATGTGAATCTACGGAAGGCCATAAGGAATGAGTCTGTGCTCATGGTCGGGAGAAGCTCGATGTGTATCGCTCTGGTGGTCATGCATTTGAATACAATACCCCACCGCTTCTCGGTTCCTCTTCCTTTCTTTATGTGCAGCGGGCCAAAGCAGTCCATACCCGTTGAGTGGAATGGCTTGTCACCGATTCGGAGGCGACATGGAGGAAGGTCAGCCATCCTTGGTATGCTGGGCTGCGCGCGCCACTTGCGGCAGTCTAGACATGTTCGCTGGAAGCGTCGTACCGCCTCTCTTCCTTGTAGGATCCAGTAACGACGTCTGATTTCCGCGAAGACTCTTTCTGCTCCTGCGTGATGTACATCCTCATCGTATTTCTTTATAATCAGCTCTGTGACCTTGTGTCGGCTGTTCAATACGATCGGGTATTTAATGTCATCCGGTAGATTGGGGGCTCTGCGTAGGCGACCACCCACTCTGATGAGGGTATGAGCGTCGCTCTCGGGGGCCAGATGAATTAATCTGCTGTCGGATGGGACGGGCTTTCCTCCCTGTAGACAGGCCAATTCATCGGGGAACGAGTCTCTCTGGGCTCGCTGCAGTAGAAGCAATTCTGCTTCCTCGTAGTTAGCTGCTGACATATCAGCGGGGGACTTGCACTCCGGGTGGTACCGCAGGAATGTTCTTTGTTGTGCACTCTCTATGGACGTGCAATCGTCTATGTTAGGGTCGGTGGAGGCTACGGTGCTCAATCCACAGAACACAGACTTCTTATTTTCCACCTCCTCTGGACTTGCTTCCCTCGGGATAGGCATGGGCCACTGTCCTTCCGGGAGTCTTAGGAATGCGGGGCCGTCACTGTAGACATTGCGACGGGTGAGGTCATCCAGGGGCATCCCCCGGGTGATGACGTCAGCTGGGTTCTGTTTTGTATCAACGTAGCGCCACTCTGTTTCTCCGGTTAACTCTTCGGTTAAGTCTTGAATCTCGGTGACTCTGACTCCCACGAAGACTTTGTACTTGCATGAGTCCGATTTGATCCAGGCGAGTACCGTCGTGGAATCTGACCACAGGATTGTTCTAGACACCGGTATGGTGAGCTCACGTTGGATGAGCGTGGCTAGGTGCGCTCCGGCTAGGGCTGCGCAGAGCTCTAGACGTGGGATAGATTGTTGCTTGCGTGGGGCTATTCTCGAGCGGGCGAGGACAAATGCTGTATAGATCTCTCCCCCCTTCTCTTGGGCCCGCAAGTAGGCTACTGATCCGTATGCGACCTCTGAGGCGTCACTGAAGACGTGTAAGTCCATTTTACATGTCTCTGGCCTCACCGTGGGTGGGAAGTAGCTTCGGCGCATATTAACGCCTGGGAGTGAGTGGAGCTCCATCTCCCACTCTCTCCAGGTGGATGCAAGGTGTGCGGGAATGGGGTCGTCCCAGCCCTGGTCCTTGTCCCACAATGCTCGTACAATCATTTTTGCCCTGGTGGTGTACGGTAGAATACATCCTAGCGGGTCATATTGTCGGGCGAGTGTTGTGTACACACTCCGTCTGGTGGTCGGCGCCGCCGCCGGCCTTCCCTGCTCCGTAGTCAGGGGCTTGTGTCTGTAGTGAAGCGAATCTGTTTTGAATCGCCACACCAATCCCAGGGTCATCTCCTGGGCTTCTCCCGGGATTGTAGCCATCCAGGTCTCGCTGCTGGCTGCCTTGTCCTGGGAGGAGAGGCTGCGCAGTACTTGCGGATCGCTGCTGGCCCACTGCCTGAGATCAATGCCGCCTTTGATCAATGAGGCGCGGAGTTTAATCAGGAGAGCCTCGGCTTCTTCCTGGGTTGAAAGGCTTTGTAGACAGTTGTCTACGTAGAAGCTGTTCTTTACGCTGTGTCGGACCTCTTCGTCCGCTGCTGGGTCCTCTGCTACATGTTTCTGTAGTGCAAATGTAGCACAGCAGGGGCTGCACGTCGTTCCGAAGGGGAGGACTTCCCATTGGTAGATGGCTGGGTGCTCATCTCCTGGCTTCTCTCTCCATAGGAACCGTAACAGGGGCTTGTCCTCCTCTACTAATCTCACCTGCAGGAACATTCCTTTAATGTCCCCGCTGATGTCCACCTTTTCCTGGCGGAAGCGGAGTAGAACGCCGAGTAGGGAGGGGCCGAGTGTGGGACCGGGCAGTAACTCTTTATTCAGATTTTGGGATCCGATCTGGTAGCTGCAGTTAAATACTATGCGGTCTTTACCGTTGTGATGGACCTTGTGGTGAGGTACGTACCACGATTCAGTGGTCTGGTCAGCCTCTTTAATGTCCATCTTTGTGACGTGTCCCGCTGTGATGAGCTTCTCAATCTCAGCGCGGTATACACTCTCTTGGGCGGGGTTCTTGGCTAAGCGCCGCTCCGTGTTCAGCAGGTACCGTTCTGTGGCGTCTGTCTTGGCGTGGAAAGTAGGCATTCCTTCTCGCCGCAGGAGTGGCGTGGCGTATCTCAACACGCCGTTGACCGGGACTCTCTTGGTCCCTGTCTCGAGGAGGTGAATGGCGTAAATGTCATCTTTAGAGCGAATGTCTTTCTTTCCGTTCTTAAAGGGCATTTGTTCCAAGGTCCATAACCGCTCTACGTGTTGCAGGAGTGCGGTTTCTCCCTCTGTGACTCGGGAGTGGAGACATCTAGTGGCTGTACTTCGGTGGAGAGATTTGGCGAGCGGGCCTTGGAGAGTCCATCCCAAACGGGTCTCGACTGCTGCAGGACAGCCTCGGGGTCCGGTATGAACCCGGTCTATCGGGACAATGAGGTCTGCATGGTCGGAGCCTATCAACAGGGTCGGCATAGCATTGTCTATGAGCGGGATCGGTAACTTGCGCAGATGTACATATTTCTCCATCAGCTTGGCGACGGGGTATGTGTACCGCGACAGTCCTATTTCTTGGCTGGCGAAAGCGTCTGTAATCTGGTACCGTCGCTCAGGCTGGCCGCTTGCTGCGATAGAGAATGAGACATTCTCGCCCTTTATCGTCTTCAAATCTCGTCTTATTGTCCGAATTGTCATTTGGGTTTCGCTTCCCCGCAGCCCTAGCTGGGCCGCAGCGGAGGCGAGCAGAAGGGTCTTCTCTGACCCGTCATCGAGGACGGCGTAAGTGTCCAGGACTTTATTCTGGTAGCTTAGTGTCACACGCACTACTTTTAGGAGTACTCGGGCTCCACTGCTGCTGGCGGGATCGATGTACATGACGCTCGCTTTGCTGCTGGATGGTGCGGGTGAAGGGCGCCGTCTGTTACTGTCGTGAAGTATGTCCAGATGGGCTCCATCGCACTTGGTGCACCTTTTCTTTAAGCGGCATTCGGCTGCCATGTGTGAGCGCGCACAGCGAAAACAGCGCTTGTTGGACTTTATCCATTGACTTGCTTCCTCCGCGTTCAGCTTGGGGAAGGAGTCACATTGCGCTAGCCAGTGTTCTTTCTCACAGTAGGGGCACACTATCTTCCACTTCTCCGTTCTGGAGGGGGTACTGTGGCTCCTGCTGCTCGGTACTGACTCCGATTGGTGCATCACAGTCACCGATCTTCTTCCATCATTTAGTCGTCTGGTTCCTTCTCTGGAGCCAGGGGTGCTCCGTCCGAATGTATCTAGCCGTAGGCTGCTGACTTCTCTCGCCAGGAAGTCTGCTAGATTGAGGAGGTTCGGTTCGGGGCCATTCGGGTCTCGGTGGTCCCTCTGTCGCCTAAAACGCTCCTGTCGAGCGGGCGGCAGCTTCTCCAAGATCCTTTCCACATTTGAGTTGGCGTAAAGTTCATGCCTCCCCTTCTCTCTCTGCGCTCCCAACATCCCTACCAGGGACTGCACTCTGATGGACAGGTCGTCCAGTGCTCGATTGTCTATTGCTGGGGGTAAGCGGTCGATGTGTCGGATCTCCTGGATCACGTAATCCCATATGCGCCCATACCTCTGGTCCAATGCTACCAGCGCTGCTGTGTATGGGGTGGTGGAAGTCGCGTAGGCGAGCGCTATATTATGTGCGCGGGGCACCTTTAAGTGCTTCAGTAGGATGGCGTATTTATGGCGTTCATCCAATACATCCACCAACATGGTCTCCAGACACATGCGGAGTTCCGTATACTGGGCCCGGTGCTCTTGGGTGAAGTCGGGTACCATAGGCGTGCCAATGTATGACGCTGACTGTGGATACATCGGCGAGCGTTGGGGGAGAGGCCTCCTAGGCGAGTCTCCTCCCGCTCCTTGGTATGGGCTGGTACCGGCAGTGTACCATGGCCCGCTTGTCCAGGTGCTGTTCCTCGGTGCGGGTCGTGCGTCGTGCTCACCCGTGTATAGAGTCGGGGGTCTGTAGCGCAGCTCCGCGGGAGTATAGCCTGGGCTGTACCGGACCTCCTGGTCCGGTAGAGTACTGTGCTGTCGTCGGGCGTGGTTCTCCTCCTCTTCCTCTTCGTCTTCAGTTAGGTCATCCAGTGCTTGTAGTCTCTGGTTTAGCCTCTCCACAGGATATGCTGCTCCTTCCCGGTTGCTAGGTCTCGCTTGGACCGGTGGGGGGAGGTGGTCTGTGGGGGGTATAGACCTCGTCTGTTGGTCAAGTTCAGGGTTGTTTACTCGGCTAGGGGATGCCGCCCTGGAGGTGTGTCTAGACGAGTTCCTGGAGCCTCTGGCGGAGGGAGAGGGTGTTGTCCGTCTGATCAGCTGTTCTATTAGTTGCGCTTGCTGTCTGTCGCGCTCTGCGTCCCGTAGAGCACCAGCAGCTGCTCGCTGGCTGTCTGCTCGGTCTCGGGCCACATTCTCTTCTCTCTGAATGCGTCTTAGTTCTAGACGTATATGCTCTTCTTCGCTCCGCTGCTGGATCTGCAGTCGGTCGCGTTCAGCAGCAGCGTTCAGGCTGATGAGGAAGGCCTGCTGTAGGGTCCTCTCTGCCTCGCTGGGAGAAGGCGGTTGTATAGGGGAGCCTTCCCTCGGGGTACTCCTTGCGGAGCCTTGGAGCTCTATCTCCACGGTGCTCTCCCCGTCTTCTTCCGTGCCGAGTTCTCTCTCGGTAGCGTTGTATTCCTCCCGGGACTCATCGGGGACTACTTCTTCAGTACTGGCGGGGTGTGAAGTCATGTCTGGTTCCCACTGGTCCCCACCGTGAACTTGGTCAGTTACATTAGAGCCCGTAGGGGCCTCTATGGTCGGGGTAGTCTGGGCGTTGGGGTTAGACATACTTTTACTTTCTAGTTTTACCGCGTTTACTGTTAGTAGAAGACTAGGTTGTTGACTGACAGCGTAGGCCTCTAAGTACTGAGGGAGCCGTCGTTCGCGCTGCGGGCGTTGGTTAGGAGGATCGTTTCGTGGAGTGTTCATCATAGGCCATTTCAATATTAATAACACTATATTAATATTACACTGATTACCATCCGGCTCGAAGGACCAATTGTAACTGAGGGGTACAATTCCCTGACTGTATTACTAGATATGATACTTACTACCACTACCTTTGTACTTAATATTCGGCCACCCAGTACACGGCATAAATATATTATGATGAACACTGTCACGTAGATGAAACGGATCCAACACAAATGTACGAATTAGAAATAGGTCTTTATTTCTACACAGCGATGGTGTGTAGAGCAAGCACTTAATCAAATCAATCACATTTATGAATGGGAATTAGTATGCACTTTTATGGCAAGAGTATTCGTCGGTATATCAATAGAGAATGTCCAATCTCTGAAGGCGCAGGTGGTACATATACGACCTGGAATAGTTTAAGGAATAACAGCAATGATACTTTAATGATTATATACTGGATACACTAGGGGGGGTTAATCCGGTCGCTTGTAAGCCGACAGGAGTAGGAGGGGGGGGGGGTAGAATCCGGCTGCCTCATCCGGCCAAGGGTATCCCAGGTGAACCCACTGTAGTGCCGCTCAATGCGCCGGCGATCCTTGGACCACAGATGAAAGCAGGTGGACTCTTTGTGGGCCGGCGTTCTCCGGTCCACGGAGGAGAGACGTGAAGCGACCTCGTCTTGCAGAGCGTCTCCTCACCTTGCGTCCTCTCCAGGGGGGGGGGGGGGGGTTCCAACACACGGCAGTGTCGGGGGTCTTTATCCATGGAATAATCAAAGTATACAAAGCATAATCCGTGCCTGGGAAGGCGGGCTGTCGTCGGTAGAATAATCCGGTATATAGGTCCACTCGCTCGTCGGCTCTGGGGCTCCTCGGGTGCAGCTTCACGTGGGGTCAACCACCCTGGATAAGCAGCCAGTTCTCTGCCCGAAACAATGGGGTACTGGCTACGGTAGTATTCTCACCGCACGAAGCACTATATATTAACAGACTATTATTAGCTTAATAGACTACGTCCAACTCGACGATATAGTGCCAAATATGACTATTCAAATATTAATATACACGATGTCTCAATACCGATGGTAGGCGAACTTGGCCTTACTCCCACACGTGGCGTCGCAGGGAGGCTTTACGTCTGTGACTCTATTGGAGGGTAAGAAACTGGACTGAAAAGAAAGTCCTACTTTAGTAGCGCAGTATATATACGCACTATGAACAAATAGTCCCATTAGTGGTGCGGTAGCCAGATTCCTACGCGGAACTAGGACTTGTTCGTACATGTGGAGCGGTACATTTGAACTGGGTCTGAGGGGTATGGCAGCCTGGCACCAAGGTCTCGACCAATAGTAGAATGGAGACTATTATGGGATGTTCAGTAGGCTAGAATGGATATTCAATGCATATTGTACAAGGAATATACAAGGGATATCAGGGAATATTAGAGAATATACAAATACAATTAAATATATATATATAAATAAATATATATATTCGGTTTAATCTGGCCCTTCACAACAATGGGGCTTCAAGCAAATTACTTCTGTATGAATTTTTTTAATATCTCTTATTACTCGGGATAATATACAACAAAACTGAACGTTATTGGCATATATTGGAGCACAGTTCGTTTTTCTCCCCTGTTTTGAGCATTTAGCAACAATCAGATTTGAAATCAATTTCAAAATGGCGGCACTCTGGCAGGAATAAGAAACCTACTGTACATACAGTAGATTTCATTATCTGTTCTTATGCACGCCTGGTGATACTAAATCCAAATTGAACTCGGGCATTTGAAAGTTAAGATTTGGCACAATCCATAAATGTGTGAATTGGCTATAATAAGGTCATTTATAAGCCTGCTATTCTATATTCTATAATAATATTTCAAATTGCATTGGTCCGGATGGGGGAATTCAGTACTGTATCTACAAAACATTCTGTTTAATCATCTTCCCTTTATTAATTTCCTTATATCTTTTGTACACGTGATCTCAAGAAGGTACTGAATGAGCTCAGTGGCAGTTTTTCATGTCTGGTCATTTTTAGCATGGTGTTATTCACTGTCAAAGATGCAAAGACTAATCATAATTCATATTCTCCTTTGTTTCATCACAATTTAAGCAAGACTAGTAATATACACAATATTTCTGACACTGGGAATACATTCCCCGAGGTCCATAGATGTCCCTAGATACCAAAAACATGTAAATGGACCTTGTAGAAGTGGAGCAATATTCCATTTACTTAAGTATGTATTTTAGGCAGATTTTCAGAAAATAGGGCTCCGGGCTTAACACATTCAGTGCCATTCACTGATTAACACGTTTCTGAGGCCCGACCGTTGAGTGCCAATCACGTGTTAACACGTTTCTGGATCGTTTTAAATTTTTCTTTTTGTTATACCCTATTCCATCCAGGTGTTATCATAGGGAATGAGTCTGAGATCGTAAAAGTCCAAAACCGCCGCCTGGTAGGATGCGGCAGGTATTGCACATCCTTTGAAACGCTGTGTCTTGGGCTGTGCGTAGATTATATAGGTCCGGGCGGAGTTTTCTTTGTCGGACAAGTGTAACGGTTATAAGGGTCGGAGTGAGGAGAAACAATTACTCCCGATCCGTGTTCTGTGGTGGATTATGTTGGCGAAACGATGGACATCAATACTTGGATTGGCGATCAGATAATTGGAATATTCTTTTTGAGGTACATCCTAGTCAAGGTAAGGGCTATATGGTATCAATCTTGCATTGATCCAAGAATGTTTTCATTGCGATCCGAGCTTATGTGTGTAACGCTAGTCCATAACGTATTCCGTTGGTGACGATCAAAGCATCGGAAAACGACCCCCCCCCCCCTCCCCCCACCCTTCCATGCATTCGTGATGGAACATAATACATATCATATGCATTCGATTTTTTAATTGTGGCGTGTGTAGGGACAAAATGCCAATGCATTTAGTATAATACACGTTGCGGCTTATAACCAGCCTCTCAGGAATTGGCCCGGATCATTCCGATATAACACTCACCACGGTATAAAACGGGAACGTATGGATGGAATTCTTTTTTCTTTTTTGCATCTTGACCGGAAGAAACTCAGTGTCAAGTGACTATAATATTGTATACATAGCTATAATATAGTTATAGTTCTACAAACAAGGTGACGGACTCCATTAGTTTAATGGGTGTGCATCGCATAGTTGTCGCCCGGAAGAGGCGTGGCACAGAATGTGTTAAGAGGTTAAGCATTGGACAAAAATGGGGCTAGTTATATATATTTTTTTTAAATATATACGATTGCATACCCAAAGTAATTTGTGAATTATTATACTTTATTCTTATAGCACATGCATGTGTCTGGTCTCTTTTGAATGGTAACATTCTGAGGTTTCCTACACTAAAGAAAATCACTTTGAGTGCTAATGAAATAGAGTAGGTAACAGATGTTTGAACACACTGAAGTAAACGTTTCGTGTACTCACATTTCTTTTTACTTATTGCCAGCTGAGAGGTAGGAGCTGGAAATCACAATGGTTCCATAGCCAAAGGTTTTTGTAATGTGTGTACCGGTAATAGTTTGGCATGATTATCCAAAATGGCCACCTGCTCCCATTCATTCAGAGGCTCTTGTCAAAACAATGGACTTCTTCGTCACTCCCCCACTCACAGCGCTGCCAGTCTGGGATCGCTTTCTGAGCAGACGCTCCTTGGCTACAACGGTGGTCAATCATTTTCAACCATCAGCGGTGACTGGTTCGTTCAGGACAGCGCATAACCGGACGTTGTCACTCGTCCAAGCGGCTTGTCAAATGACGCGTGCCGGATGTTTCGTCTTGTAACTCGAGAATAGAATCACCCAATAGGTTGAGTGTGGTGACGATCGAAAGGCAAATTCAACTTTCCAACAATGTATTGGTTGATCGGGCGAAAGCGCAGCCCGGACCCGACAGACGAGGGCAAAGTGCCGCGACTTGAGCGCGAGTGCGTGACGGCCCATTGTCGGGCCGTCCGATGCTTAAGAGGTTAAAGATCTTCTCGGTCCCCCAATGGCCCCAACCCCTGCTAGAGGGGCTATGACTCATGACCTCACTATTTCAAACATCCTGGCTACAGCCCTGCTCACAAACATCCTGGCTACAGCCCTGCTCACAAACATCCTGGCTACAGCCCTGCTCACAAACATCCTGGTCACAGCCCTGCTCATGTAACGGAGGTACCGCGTGTCTATCCACAGTCACGATGGACAGTGTAGTGAAGTGGCTGTGGACGTTAAGCGGTACTGCAAGTAAACTCACTCCCCAGAGGCATCCAGACCCATTAACAAGAAGTGAATTCACCTCTTGGTATAGTGGTCTGCAATGTTGTCCGCGGCGCGGGAGACCGGGGTTCAACTCCCACTCGGGGCATGTCAAATAAGACCGGTTACACTCACAAACATCCTGGCTACAGCCCTGCTCTCAAACATACTGGCTACAGCCCTGGTCACAAACATCCTGGTCACAAACATCCTGGTCACAAACATCCTGGCTACAGCCCTGCTCACAAACATCCTGGTCACAGCCCTGCTCACAAACATCCTGGTCACAGCCCTGGTCACAAACATACTGGCTACATCCCTGGTCACAAACATACTGGCTACAGCCCTTCTCAAAATCAGCATGCCTATAGCCCTGTTCACAAACATCCTGGCTACAGTCCTGCCCGCGTGAATACTTTCGGCAACCAACATGCCCTTCCGCGTTGCTGTGATTGGCCAGCGATAATGCGCATGCACGCGTTACCGGCGTAGGGGGAAAACGAGCATAGAGGGCTGGCCGATCGCTGGCCAATCAGAGCAACGCGAAAGGCATGTTGTGGTACCAGAAAAGTCACGTGAAACACTGCCGACCACTGATTGGTCAGAAGAGAGACGCGTCACTCGTTGGAGGCTCTCCACAAAAACAGAGAGTCTCGTTAATGTTATTATTTATTGATTGATTGATTGAAAACTGTGTTTTACTCTGGCTTGCGCCTAGCTCGCGGACATAGCTATGCTGGAGCTCTCAGCTGTACACCAGCGGCCCCCATCTCGTACGAAATGCGCATGCGCGCGTTACCGGCGTAGGGGGGAAACGAGCGTAGAGGGCTGGCCGATCGCTGGCCAATCAAAGCAACGTGGAAGGGCATGTTGGATGCCGAAAGTATTCACGCGTCCTGCCCACAAACATCCTGGTCACAGGATGAAGAGATTTATTGAAGAGATTCATTTATCTTTTTTGTTCCTTATTTGATGCTTGAACAGTCTAGGGAGGAGGCACAAGGAACACTTCACCACCATCATTCTATGACACATGATGAATAAATACTTTGACTTTGTGTGTGTGTGTGTGTGTGTGTGTGTGTGTGTGTGTGTGTGTGTGTGTGTGTGTGTGTGTGTGTGTGTGTGTGTGTGTGTGTGTGTGTGTGTGTGTGTGTGTGTGTGTGTGTGTGTGTGTGTGTGTGTGTGTGTGTGTGTGTGTGTGTGTGTGTGTGTGTGTGTGTGTGTGTGTGTGTGTGTGTGTGTGTGTGTGTGTGTGTGTGTGTGAGTGATAATCCTCTATTTTCAATGTGTATTTTTCAGGGAGTAGCTTTGGAAAGAAGGGCAAAGAGATGAGCACTGAACGAGACTTTTTCATGAGGATGAAATGCACCGTGACCAACAGGGGGCGCACTGTCAATCTCAAGTCGGCCAGCTGGAAGGTAAGGGGCAGATTTAAACTACTTAGTAACAGTCCCTGGCTATAAATACACTTGTATGTTGACCCCCTCCCCCCCCCCCCCCCTACTTAGCTACCTGAATAAGGATAATTTTCAGGTGTGGGACCAGATTAGACCATGCTATAAAGCATTTGTGGTCACGTGGCACTAGTGAGCAGAGGGTTCATGGTTCGAGGCTGGTTTGAGGCTGGTTTGAGGGCTGGCAGTAGCCAGTGACTATCAGTTACACATACGTTACACAGCATATTCACAAACAATGGTCCTCATTCTCGAACGTACATACATGAAAGTTACCAAGGAATTCCTTCGTTGGCATCTTATTTGGCATTCTCGAAAGGCTACATATTGTACATTTGCTTGTAGGATGTATGTAGGAATTACGACCTTAAAAAAGCAGTTGTAAGTCAGACGTACCGGTGTGCGCCCGTGTTTTCAACAGCTTTCTTTGGGGACAAGTCCTTGGGGATTGCCATCACTTCGATCCCACGGACATCCGCGGAATTAAATGATTCTAATGGTAATACATACGACTATGTCTCGATGTATTGGCGTGCACCCGAGTTTATAACAGCTTTCTTTGGGACAAGTCCTTGGCGATTGCCATCACTTCGATCCCACAGACAATAATAAATAATATTTGTATCATTAACAATTACGTTTTGCTGAGCTTCTCGCTGTTTTGCACACGGCCCTCGCCTTATAATGAGCTGGTGGGGCGTCTCTGTATGCAAATTCAGGTGTACGAGAACGCGCTTCCAGTTCAAGAATGAGTGACGTTTTTCATGCATGGGAACCCAGCTGCGATGATTTTGGCAACATACGAAGACTGTTTCGCCAGTTAATTTTTATTTATTTATTAGTACGAACTTTTTACCAAGATATTTACAAAGGTAGCTACTTATGAACATGTTCGAGAATGAGGACCAAGGATCACACCTAGAAAGTAGTTGAAGATGAGATCAGATGAGACAGATTTATTGTCCCCATTGAGGAAATGACAAGATGGGCAGGCTACATAGCCTACATTAGATTATACAGGCTGCTTTATCATTACAGTGCGTGGTCGATGTGATGGATCACAGCGTGCAGGTATTCAGTGAAAGGGGGCTCTCGTCGCTGGCCAGGTCTTCTACAACATCCTCCACCTGGTTAGCATCAATGCGAGTGTTTTGTACAGACGGGCAAGAACATCAGGTGAAGGACATTCATCCTTCAGGTGGAAGAACACATACAGACAAGGGGTGATATGTACAGTACACCACTCCAAGACACCCTATCACTCCAAATTCCCCTCTCACTCCAAGACACCCTCTCACTCCAAGGTCCCCTCTCACTCCAAGACACCCTCTCACTCCAAGGTCCCCTCTCACTCCAAGACACCATCTCACTCCAAGGTCCCCTCTCACTCCAAGACATCCTCTTACTCCAAGGCGCCCTCTCACTCCAAGACCCCCTCTCACTCCAAGACACCATCTCACTCCAAGACACCCTCTCACTCCAAGACACCCTCGCACTCCAAGGTCCCCTCTCACTCCAAGGTCCCCTCTCAATCCAAGACACCCTCTCACTCCAAGGTCCCCTCTCAATCCAAGACACCCTCTCACTCCAAGACACCCTATCACTACAAGACACCCTCTCACTCCAATTCACCATCTCACTCCAAGACACCCTTTCACTCCAAGGCGCCCTCTCACTCCAAGACACCATCTCACTCCAAGACACCCTCTCACTCCAAGACACCCTCGCACTCCAAGGTCCCCTCTCACTCCAAGGTCCCCTCTCAATCCAAGACACCCTCTCACTCCAAGGTCCCCTCTCAATCCAAGACACCCTCTCACTCCAAGACACCCTATCACTACAAGACACCCTCTCACTCCAATTCACCATCTCACTCCAAGACACCCTCTCACTCCAAGACACCCTCACACTCCAAGGTCCCCTCTCACTCCAAGGTCCCCTCTCAATCCAAGACACCATCTCACTCCAAGGACCCCTCTCAATCCAAGACACCCTCTCACTCCAAGACACCCTATCACTACAAGACACCCTCTCACTCCAATTCACCATCTCAATCCAAGACACCATCTCACTCCAAGACACCCTCTCACTCCAAGACATCCTCTCACTCCAGCGACTCTCTCTCCGATCACTCTTCAGAATGAGCTGACACCAGATACACCACGGCTCCCAGTAAAGAACAGGAGACAATGTCAGGGGGCTAAAAGACACAGGAGACAATGTCAGGGGGCTAAAAGACAAAGGACACCTGTCTATCCTGCAAGCCACAACAGATATTTACAGTACATTGACAGGTAGCCAGCCTGCCAGCACACCAGAATGGCAGAATCTTTGCGACTCCTGGTGGCAGATAACAGAACAGCACTTCCACAAGAAATTATATGAACCCTTTCACTGTCACACTACCAAATGGTTAACCCTTTCACGGCGACAATACCTTCTGTAGTGTAGTGTGGTAGTGAAAGGGTTAAGAGCAGCACAAGAGCACATTGTTACCGCTGGTAGAATGCGCTAGGAATACGTCATACTGGATCTGTAACGGTTCCCAAACTCTGCTCAGACAAGAAGCACAAGCATTGTCTAAGGACAATTTAACACACGTTGCCCAGCAATTACTCCGTTTGAAATAGTTTTCTCACGCATAAGAAGAAAAATCATTGAGATTTGTTCCCCTTTGTATAACAACAAAAACATTTCTTTCAGCCTTATAATGTTGATATTATCTAATTGTAACATCATGAATGCATAAACTGTGATCCATGACAGCCATAAAGTGTAGGTGTGAACAGAGAGTTGACTCATCACAGCTGAAGTGAACCAGAAAATGATCGGAGTTCTTTTTCAAAATGGAGGACACTTTGACGACAAAGGCTCCATTCAGACTGCAGGCAAAAGTCTTCCAAATCTGTTTTTGCTTATATGTGACTCGTATTGCGTATATATATGTTTCTTGTGTGAACAGCACAAATCACATGGAATCTAGTCTTTTAATTTTTCGATTTGGGCCACTTTCATAATGTGGTCCTAAATCAGATACAGGTCAGATCGTTTGCAATGCAACCCCAGTCAACAGTCATATCGGAATTCATGCAATTAACTCAAGATTCATCACAATTCTGCAATGGCGGGCGTCACTTGGTGAATGCAAACATGGAAGACAGCTGTGATGGAGTTGGTCAATGGAGGGACAGGGAGGTGTTTACTTCAGTTTGGGATGATACTTCTGTACTAAGCCAAATGTATCATAAGCGGCTGTGTTTGAAAGCATTATCTGCTCACAGAGTAGCTGTCCTCCACTGCACACCAACTTATAGATGAAACCATAAATTGTTACTTCCTCCATGTTTACTTCCATCTTCGTTATTGTTCATTTGTGCATGCAGATCAGTTGGCCACATAAAAAAAAATGTGAACAGCCAAAGAAAGGCTTGGTTCGTTTAAAAATGACTATTATGTGAAAACTCGTCCTCCCTCCCGGTGTTACACTGCACGGGCCACCTGAAGATGTATAACAGCTCTTCCTCCCTCCAGGTGTTACACTGCACGGGCCACCTGAAGATGTATAACAGCTCGTCCTCCCTCCAGGTGTTGCACTGCACGGGCCACCTGAAGATGTATAACAGCTCTTCCTCCCTCCAGGTGTTGCACTGCACGGGCCACCTGAAGATGTATAACAGCTCTTCCTCCCTCCAGGTGTTACACTGCACGGGCCACCTGAAGATGTATAACAGCTGTCCTCCCTCCAGGTGTTACACTGCACGGGCCACCTGAAGATGTATAACAGCTGTCCTCCGCGGGTGCTGTGTGGCTTCAAGGAGCCCCCGCTCACCTGTGCAGTCCTGATGTGCGAACCCATCGCACATCCGTCAAACATCGACACGGCGCTCGATAGCAAGAGCTTCCTCAGCCGACACAACATGGACATGAAGTTCACCTACTGCGACGAGAGGTAGGAAAGCACACTCACAGAACTGTACATTCACACCTGTCTTTAGAGCTGTACATCACCCACGATGCATTTGAGTGCTAAATGTGAACAGTCCACAGTCCCAACTGTGATTTGATTTGATTTGATTTGATTTGATTTGATTAGGGATCCCCATTAGCTTGTGCCATAGCAATCAGCTAGTCTTCCTGGGGTCCACACAAAAAAAACATACAAAAACAATTATTATTGCAAAACAAAATTATTGAAAATCAGTACTCAACACACAATGCATAATGAAACTAACAATTAAGATGGCTACATGCAAGCAAAAACTTTACAGTGTTAAATACAATTTAAGATTATTTTAAAAAGTGAATCTACTGTAAATGCAGCAGAGGTTTTGAGGCAGGTTATTCCAAAGAGTTAATGATCTAAAAATAAAATATCTCCTTAAAGCGTTGGTTTTTGGACCTGGTAATTCAAGCTGCCCATTACTGGAACCTACTAATAGCTGTCATATGTCCCGTAGGGGCCGCCTCAAGTACACACACATACACCGGTTGGATTGCACCCAACACATTCTGTGCTTGGAGTAAACACAGTTACAGTACACACATGCCTGCACACACAGAGCTGTGTTTTGTGATTTTGTCATGCCGCTCGTGAAATATAAAGAAGTTCCTCCTGTGTATGTGACTTCACTGCAAAACAAGGGCACTGTTTTCTTTCTTGCCTTTTGAGTGCAATGTAATAGCTTCCCAAATCTTCTCTAATTACACAAATGAGATTAGTATGTGGATGGGTCTGCATAGCCTCGCTGGGAGGGGAAGTTACCCCATTAGAGAGGGAGAGAGAGAGACAGAGAGAGGGAGAGAGAGAGAGAGACAGAGAGAGGGAGAGAGACAGAGAGACAGAGAGAGGGAGAGAGTCAGACAATGACCATAGTTATCGGGCTTTCAAACCACACACGTTCTACTTTGTGAAGGTAGGAGATACTTGCTGTGGTTTCTCCCAGGTAGAATCTGCAATAGGGATTAGGGAGGTGTAGTGGTTACATCATTGTTGTAACGTAAATGTGTGCATGTTACAGTGTGCGTGAGCATAACAGAATGTGCACAGAATGTTTCGGGTGCAAGGCCTGACGTTGGCTGCTGTGTGTGTGTGTGTGTGCGTGTGTGTGTGTGTGTGTGTGCGTGTGCGTGTGCGTGTGTGCTGAGTTGGCCCCTAGGGACTGCAACTCACCATGACTTTTCTAATCCATTAACACATTCGGGCCATTTGGATCCGTCTAATCTCACTCTATAAGGCCAGTTTATCATAACAACCTTTCATTGTGCGTGAGCTAAATGTTTGTAGAGCTAAATCTATACTTTATATTATTGCTATCTGTCCATTGTCATTGTCAATTGATACTATAAACCGTCCCTTCAATATGCCTTAAATAAAAAAAAAATTCATCAATACGTTCCCATTTTATAGCGTTGTGAATATGAACGTTATAGCAGAATGTTCTGGGGTATTTCCTGAAAGGCGAGTTACAAGGCGCTAAGCTAATAACGTTAAATCGAATGGCGTTTCGGCTATAGACAAGCTAGAGCTAAAACTCAAAATGCATATTATCGGTATCATGGTCCACCATGGAATGCATGAAAGGGGGGACGACGACGTCGTTTCTGATTATTGATTACCAATAACGGCATTAGCCTCAGTAGCCTCAGTAGCTGACCGGGTGGATGGCTATCAAAGCAAGGCCCGACCAGGCTGAAATTGACGTCAAACCGCTCTTACCTGTGGCCGGTTGGACTGCAAAAAGGATTTCCCAGTTATCGATCGCCATCTGGTAGATCCATATGTCCATTTGCTGATGCTATATTCCTTTACTGCATACTGAATTCAGCGTCCCAAAACAAATCAAATCAAATTTATTTATAAGGCCCGACAACACACGTTAATGTCCCCATGGGCCGTACAGGTCTTCTTTAAACAAGTCAAGAAGAAAACATAACAATAAGTCAAGAACAGAACAAGAACACCATAAGGTCCAAACATTTTTTAGATGAATGCAAATTGTAACTGAGGGGTACAATTCCCTGACTGTATTGATAAGTATGGTATTATTAAACCACTACCTCTTGTACTTTAACTTCTGGCCATCCAGTACATGATATAGATATGATGAACACTTTCCCACCTGATGAAACGAAGTCCACACAAATGTACAAATCGAATATTTTATATAGCAAAGGGTATATACAACGTTCACTTGATGACATTTATGATTTGAAATGCACTTGTATGGCAAATGAGTATTCGCAGGCAAATCAACATTGAATGTCCAATCTCTGGTTACGCAGGGAGTAAGTATACAACCTGGTTCTTTAGGGAACTATAGCGATGGTACTTAAATGATTATAGCTGGATACACTAAGGGGGGGGGGGTCCCGCTGGTTGTAAGACAGTAGGAGGGGGGGTTAGAAGAGCCGCTGGCGGTATCCCATCTGGCCGACGATTTCTTGGGAGAATTCAGAGTCCTGAACACGATGCCCACAGAACCTCGGTCCGCAGATGAATACAGCTGGACCCTCTGGTGGACGGCAGCTGCCGGTCCACAACGGAGAGACGTGAGGCGACCTCACTGGTGTAGAGCGCCGTCTCACCTGGACTCCTCTCCGGGGGGTAGTTCCAACACTCAGCAGTGTTGGCCGTTATCCATGGAATAATCAAAGCACCCAAAGCATGTAGATAATCCAAGCCGTGGAAGGCTCGCCGTCGTCCGGGTAAAGTAATCCAATGTACAGGTCCACTCGTCCTGGCCCGGAGCTCCTCGGATGCAAGCACCACTAGTGGTCTGCCCAGCCTGGTTAAGACTCCAGATAACGTCAGGAACGATGGGGGTACTGATCACTTTATAACTCTAACCGAACGATGCACCATACATAATAGACTATTATTAGCTTAATAGAAATACGTCCAACTCGACGGTATAGTGCCAAACTATGACAATTCAACTATTAATCCACACGATATCTCAATGCCTATTCTGAGGCCAAGTAGGCCTTACTGCACCACACGTGCGTCGTAGGTGAGGCTTCGCGTCTGTTACTCGGTTGGAGGGTAAAGAACTAATGGACTAAAAGGAAGTTCTACTTTACTTGCGCCATATATATATGCGCTGCGAACAAATAGTACCACTCGTATTTCGCCAGACGTATTCCTACGCGGAACCGGGCTTGCCACGACATGTTGGGCGGCACGATTGAACTTGAACCTAGGGGTATGGCTGCTGGCGCCAGGTTCTCGTCCAATGGTAGAATGAAACTATTATGGGCTGTTTAGTAGACTAAAGGGATATTCAGTGCATATTGTACAAGGAATATACAGGGGATATCAAACGATATACAAATACTATTAGATATATATCCATAAATAAATATATATATTCGGTTTAATCTGATCCTTCACAACACAAATAAATGAAAGAATGCAAGCACTCCCAGACATACCCCACGCGAAGGTAAGGAAAAACTCACTAAAACCTAACAATAGGGAAAAAAGCTCCACAGGCAGTGTGGAGGAGAGAAACCTTAGAAGGGCCATTCAAGGGGGGATCTCCCTTCTTAGATGTTGGTGATAGTAGTGTTGCAGACGGACAGTTGGTAAGCATGCACTCATGTGTGTAGTGAAACACAGATGAGTGCATGCAATAGCAACTGAACATTTTGAAAGATTAAAGATAGAGCTAATAGCGATAGCAACTGATAACAACTGTCCCAAAAACTATTCCAGGCGATCGGCTACACGCATAGCTTTAGGGTAACAAAAAAGTCCATTCATGATTAAAAAAAAACACCTGTCTGCAACAGGGAACACTGCATTATCGAGACAGCGCCCCTACGAGGATATGGCCGGTAATGCACTTTTCCGAATTCCAAGAGTGCCGCTTGGTGACATTGAGTAGGATATTACAATGGAATAAAAGCCAATACAACCTTACCACTAGGGATGCACGATAATTATGACGTCATCCCGATAAACCCGATAAAATTATTGATAGCTCCGATAATATATATTATTACATGGCGTTTTAACATTCGCTGAAATGCTTGATTGTGATTGGTCAATAGCGCTCGGTTGCCCCTAGCAGCGGTCCGTTATTACTCGATAACGGACCGCTGCCGAGCAATAATGACCGCTGTTCGCAGCTGGAGCAATCAAGCCCACTGACACACACTGCATCAGTGCAATCAGACACACCTGCCGGCTGCCGGCGATAATAATAATCACTTTATTTGGGCTGACAGAGCCACAGAACAACTGTGTCTCCTCATGTCGATGGTGTAAAATGAATTAGGTATATTGTTAGTAAGTTAGCCATGTAATAAGCGGGATAATGTATAGCCTATACTCGGTCATTGTCGCAAAATAATTTACCTCTGCGAGGCGCCTCGGTATTCTAAACTCTGGATTGGGATGAAGGGTGTTTGTTTTTACTGTAGGCTCCTCCCGTTTTGCCAGTACTGTGGTACGACTGATAGCGTGTGGTTTAGGAAGAGGGAGTTTTTCACAAATCCAGCGCAGAGAGGCAGGGAGCAGGCCAGAGAGGCAGGGAGCAGGCCAGGGAGCAGGACAGAGAGGCAGGGAGCAGGCCAGAGAGGCAGGGAGCAGGCCAGAGAGGCAGGGAGCAAGACAGAGAGGCAGGGAGCAGGACAGAGAGGCAGGGAGCAGGCCAGAGAGGCAGGGAGCAGGACAGATAAGCAGGGAGAGAGGCAGGGAGCAGGACAGAGAGGCAGGGAGCAGGCCAGAGAGGCAGGGAGCAGGACAGAGAGGCAGGGAGCGAGGCAGGGAGCAGGCCAGAGAGGTAGGGAGCAGGACAGAGAGTCAGGGAGCAGGACAGAGAGGCAGGGAGCAGGCCAGAGAGGCAGGGAGCAGGCCAGAGAGGCAGGGAGCAGGACAGAGAGGCAGGGAGCAGGCCAGAGAGGCAGGGAGCAGGCCAGAGAGGCAGGGAGCAGGACAGAGAGGCAGGGAGTGAGGCAGGGAGCAGGACAGAGAGGCCGGGAGCAGGCCAGAGAGGCAGGGAGCAGGACAGAGAGGCAGGGAGCAGGCCAGAGAGGCCGGGAGCAGGCCAGAGAGGCAGGGAGCAGGCCAGAGAGGCAGGGAGCAGGCCAGAGAGGCAGGGAGCAGGCCAGAGAGGCAGGGAGCAGGACAGAGAGGCAGGGAGCAGGACAGAGAGGCAGGGAGTGAGGCAGGGAGCAGGACAGAGAGGCAGGGAGCAGGCCAGAGAGGCAGGGAGCAGGCCAGAGAGGCAGGGAGCAGGACAGAGAGGCAGGGAGCGAGGCAGGGAGCAGGCCAGAGAGGCAGGGAGCAGGCCAGAGAGGCAGGGAGCGAGGCAGGGAGCGAGGCAGGGAGCAGGCCAGAGAGGCAGGGAGCAGGCCAGAGAGGCAGGGAGCAGAACAGAGAGGCAGGGAGCAGGACAGGGAGCAGGACAGAGAGGCAACGAGCAGGACAGAGAGGCAGGGAGCAGGACAGAGAGTCAGGGAGCAGGCCAGAGAGGCAGGGAGCAGGCCAGAATACGGCTCCTTTCGATCGATTAGTCGACTATTCGACTAATCGAGGTCAGCCCTAGTTCTGAGTGAAGACAGAAGATGATTGTGGAGGCAGAAGATGATTCTGTGTCAGCCAGGGTGAAGGCAGAAGATGATTCTGTGTCAGGGTGAAGGCAGAAGATGATTCTGTGTCAGGGTGAAGGCAGAAGATGATTCTGTCTCAGGGTGAAGGCATAAGATGATTCTGTTCTGAGTGAAGGCAGAAGATGATTCTGTTCTGAGTGAAGGCAAGAGGAGAAAAGACACAATTACAAACAGTTTTTTTTCAGCATGTAGATTCATGTGTGTGTGTGTGTTGCAGGGTGAAAGAGTTGATGGGCTATAGCCCTGAGGATCTGTTGGGCCGGTCAGTATATGACCTCTACCACGCCTTAGATGCCGACAGTGTCACCAAAAGCCATCAGAACCGTGAGTTAGCACACACCCACACGCACACATGCACACACATGCACAGACACACACATGCGCGCACATACACACACACGCACAGACTAAAACACACATAGAAGTACATGCACACATGCAGTTAAAGGGGAACGCCACCCACTTCACAGAGTTACTGTTTGTCTTTGTAGGGCAGTGTTGTGATTTGTGTGTGTGTGTGTGTGTGTGTGTGTGTGTGTGTGTGTGTGTGTGTGTGTGTGTGTGTGTGTGTGTGTGTGTGTGTGTGTGTGTGTGTGTGTGTGTGTGTGTGTGTGTGTGTGTGTGTGTGTGTGTGTGTGTGTGTGTGTGTGTGTGTGTGTGTGTGTGCGTGCGTGCGTGCGTTGCACACTGTGTGCTGTCTGTGTGTGTTGGCAGAGCAGGGCTGGTATTAAGATGTCTTTAAACCTATTAAGCGCGGCCACTGATGTCCTGATAAGACCAGTGCATCTGCTATCACACACAAAGTCGAGCCAGGTGGCCTCAATTACCTTCTAATGATTGTGTGTGTGAGAGAGAGAGAGAGAGAGAGAGAGAGAGAGAGAGAGAGAGAGAGAGAGAGAGAGAGAGAGAGAGAGAGAGAGAGAGAGAGAGAGAGAGAGAGAGAGAGAGAGAGAGAGAGAGAGAGAGAGAGACACACACACACACACATACGAGAGAGAGAGAGAGAGCCTAGATGTGTCCTGGCTTGTGTCTTCATTGATGCTCATTAAAACTGTGCAACACCCAGACCCAGTGGCTTTTCAATGTAAAACAAAATACATCTATATGCCGTTTCCATAGCAACCCATGTGGTCAGACTAATACATGGAGAACAATGTCTCCAACCCATCTATTCCTATGCTTTGACACTGACGTCATGCAGTACAGACAACATACAGACTCTGATAACATACCAACAACACAGTACAGACAACATACAGACTCTGATAACATACCAACAACACAGTACAGACAACATACAGACTCTGATAACATACCAACAACACAGTACAGACAACATACAGACTCAGACAACATACCAGCAACACAGTACAGACAACATACAAACTCATACAACATGCCAACAACACAGTACAGACAACATACCAACAACACAGTACAGACAACATACCAACAACACAGTACAGACAACATACAGGCTCATACAACATAGGCCCCAAACAGCTAAATACATAGAAAAAGAAAACACAACAACACAAACAGAGATTCAGGTACTGAACCAGTATCATGGTTAACATGAACAAGATAGTATCTGGTTTGTTACTCTCCGTCAGGGATGTCACGAGAAATGATACTTCAGTACAAAGTTAATGCCTAGCTAAACTAAATTAAAAGTTTAGTTTAGTTTATTGTTTATTTAGCAAGGCCCATACACAATTTAAAATGGCACCAAAATTTGCATCTGTAGTCCCTGGGTGAGGGTACAGTCAGATAAAATACAAAACAACAGTACAATACAGTACAACAATTCGACCTAAATAATAAATAACTTTAATTTCCAGATTTAAATAAATATAAAGCTTCTGGTGTTTAACCACTTAACCTCTTAACTCAATCAGCGCCGGAAGCCTAGAGCATCTTTGTTCCTACCACGCCAACGCTCTAAAAGATAGGAATAAGTGGCAGTGTTTGCAGGGCTATATATATATTCTATATTATAACTATGGATACAATACTATGGCCCATTTGACATCACCTATCTATCGTTCAATATGTGAAAAAGAAGTAATTTTTTCATCAATACGTTCGTGTGTTATACCGTGGTGAATATGAGTATAGTTTTAGAGTAATCCTGTCTAATCCCAGAAAACTACGCTATGCAGCAATACGTGCATTTCACTAAAAACTAGGGGTGTAACGGTACGCGGATACGTACTGTACCGCCTCAATGTGGTCCTCCGGTACAGTACACACTGTGCACCGAGCGATTGCAACCTTTTTTTGCAGAACTTAAATCCCCCCGGCCCTAATATAACGTGCACAACTAACCGGATGTTGTTTGTTCATTCCACGCAGCGCGCAGCTACACTGAACGAGAGCTGTAATTCAGCATAGCATATTAGCCTTAGTATGGCGAGTCAATACTAACTGACAAGCCAGAGCCATGTCATTGTTCAACTTTATTGCGAACTTTATCACGCATTTGAAACGGCATCACCCGAATGTGAATATCACCGGTACACGGAATAAACAGATCCTAGTGCAAGATGCTGCTTGAATGCAACGGGGACAACGGAGTATGGTCGCAGATCTGCTGCTATAAAAACACCTATGGCGTTTGTTATTGCTTTGGCCCGGTCTGCATTAATAGCGAGATGCTGCTTGAATGCAACGTTGCATTCAAGCAGCATCTCGCTATTAATGCAAAATTCACTCTTAGTGCTAACCAGAGCATGTGAGCGGAGCGGAGCGGGTGGATTTTGAAGTGAGCGCGGAGTGGGCTTTAAAATGGGTCAGAGTGACTCCGGAGCGAGAGCTCTCCTCCGCTCCGAGCCGCTCCCAGCCGCTCAGTGCACACCATCACACAGTGGTTTAAACTGATGTAATATACATGTAGTACAATGCCAAAGCAATAGGTGGCGATGTAGTTCAAACATGAAGGCAATTTTAAACCAATCAGAAGGGATCACTAGTCACTACACATCCTGCTAACTCAAAACAGAAATCCGCCATCTTTAAATCACCTCGGGAACTATTTAGCATAGCAACATTTATTTTCAGCAAGAAACAAACAAAGTGCAATAAAAAAAAGGATACATTCACTGTGTTCTGCCTCATTTATTGATGAAATCAAACCAACATCGACACAATGTACCACCAAGAGCGGAGAGTTTAATCTCACAAAAAGAGCGCTGATGTTGTTAGCTTACATGCTAACGTGAATGGGGTCTGCCAGTATAAACACTTAGCATTGCGGCTAGGCTAGCGTACATTAGCATAGTAAAGCTAGTAGAATGGTTGAAAACGTTATACAGATTGCAGAATGGGTACAATACAATACGGCTCAATACAAACAATTGTTAAGGGGTCCAGGGGTGCAGACTGTTGTAGTTTGGTCAAATCAAGCTAATTTACATCATGCTCCAAAAAAATATCTGCTGAGCGGGCATATCTGAGTGGAGCGCCGAGCGCTTGATGCGCAAATGAAGTTGAACGCTGAGCGAGCGTAGAGTGGCTTGGGGGGGGGGGCCAACATGAGCGAATGAGAGCGGAACTAAGCCGTCCAGAGCGAAGAGCGGATTTCTCGGCCGTTCCGCACCGCTCACATGCTCTGGTGCTAACGTAATAGATTAACATAGGTCTGAACTTGAGTTGTAGAAAAACTTGTTACTCAAGTTTTTCTGTAGTAGTTAGTAGTCCAGATGTAGTATTTCTCCAGAAGGTGGTATGGCTTACAAATCCAGACTGAGCCATAGCCTGAAGCCTTATGTAGTACAGTTCCAAATTTCATAGAGATCCATTCAGAAATGAGTGATTGGGAGTGATTTTGGTAAACTGTGTACGAAGAAAAACTCAGTTTTCTCATAGACTTCAATTAATTTGGCTTCCTGTTAAAAAAAATTGTTTTTCACCTAGATCCCTGATTCACACATCCCCACATGGGTTATCATTGGAAGCCACACTCATTGGCTACAACGATCCACAATCATTTTCGAGATCGGATCTAGATTGACGGAACTACTGCAGCCTGAGTCGGGAGTGGTATTTTGTGCAATACCGTGTACTTTGCACAAGCCTCAAATACAGGCATGTAACTCGAGAACCGCTCAATGGATTTTGTCATCTGAAAGGGCTATCCACAGGCAACAAATGGGGCTTTAATTCGATATATATATTGTATTACAAAATATGCACAGCCGAGCCACTAGGGGTCGCCGAAGTGCCGGTGGGCAAATCGTCCTAAAAAGGTCCCTGATATGGGCTGTCGCAGGCTAAGAGGTTTTAAGGACCACTAGCATAGCTTAAAACTCTGGGAGAGGTGTTTTTGGCCAATAGTTAGGCAAGATACACAATTTACATGCATAGACCACTCATTTATGTCAAGAGGCCCTAAGTCTACTTAGAGAATGGGGGTCTATGTGGCTCCCTTCCCCACACATGCATGTGATTGTGAACAGCCACACACACACACACACACACACACACACACACACACACACACACACACACACACACACACACACACACACACACACACACACACACACACACACACACACACACACACACACACACACACACACACACACACACACACACACACACACACACACACACACACACACACACACACACACACACACACACACACACACACACACACACACACACACACACACACACACACACACACACACACACACACACACACACACACACACACACACACACACACACACACACACACACACACACACACACACACACACACACACACACACACACACACACACACACACACACACACACACACACACACACACACACACACACACACACACACACACACACACACACACACACACACACACACACACACACACACACACACACACACACACACACACACACACACACACACACACACACACACACACACACACACACACACACACACACACACACACACACACACACACACACACACACACACACACACACACACACACACACACACACACACACACACACACACACACACACACACACACACACACACACACACACACACACACACACACACACACACACACACACACACACACACACACACACACACACACACACACACACACACACACACACACACACACACACACACACACACACACACACACACACACACACACACACACACACACACACACACACACACACACACACACACACACACACACACACACACACACACACACACACACACACACACACACACACACACACACACACACACACACACACACACACACACACACACACACACACACACACACACACACACACACACACACACACACACACACACACACACACACACACACACACACACACACACACACACACACACACACACACACACACACACACACACACACACACACACACACACACACACACACACACACACACACACACACACACACACACACACACACACACACACACACACACACACACACACACACACACACACACACACACACACACACACACACACACACACACACACACACACACACACACACACACACACACACACACACACACACACACACACACACACACACACACACACACACACACACACACACACACACACACACACACACACACACACACACACACACACACACACACACACACACACACACACACACACACACACACACACACACACACACACACACACACACACACACACACACACACACACACACACACACACACACACACACACACACACACACACACACACACACACACACACACACACACACACACACACACACACACACACACACACACACACACACACACACACACACACACACACACACACACACACACACACACACACACACACACACACACACACACACACACACACACACACACACACACACACACACACACACACACACACACACACACAGATGGCTGACACTCATGGCCAACGTGACCAGCCCATAGATCAGCACATACACGCAGCAGTCTCTACTGTGTGTAGTGTTGCCCTAAGCTGCCCTGTCAGGGCTGTACACTGCAAGCATCTCGTCGCAAATTGCCCCCTAATCTGGCCGGTGCGAGTGGAAAATATCATCTGGGGGCAAGCTTGCGAGTAGTGATTGCAACCCTTCATTCGCATTTCACTCCTAAATTAATCCATACAAATTGGATAAAACATTAGCCTACAACCAGGGCATAATGTTGCGGTTGTAATTTCATTAGACAGACCAGCGCAGACCTTTAATAACATGCAATTTGATTGACACGAGCAATGGGCTAACGTTAGCTGCTATCCACGGTATCCATTAGGATTATGCTAAGCTAACTAGCGTTAGCTGCTGCTAACCCTGGACACCAGTCAAAGCGGACTCCACAACACTAGTTCCATTTGGGAGGAAAGGGGGTGGGTTATATTGACAACGCTTGACAACAGAAGTTTAAACATAACTTCATATTTATTGGTTATTCGTTTCTGTTACTGTATATCATCCACTTTCCATCTCCGTCTATTAAACGCTTCCTGTTTACATTCGAGTGTGACATCATCACCTACGGCAGCTTAGACGATCAAAACGCGAACCTAGAACAAAACCAGGGGGGGGGGGGGGGGCTCTCTCATTCGTTCTCGCCCCCTCTCTCTCTCTCTCTCTCTCTCTCTTGCTCTGATTGATTGAAAACTTTATTAACAGATTGCAGAATGGGTACAATACAGTACAGCTCTCTCTACATTCAATGATTTAAAGTAGCCAAACGTTACAGACAGTATAAATACTAACTGGATAGTTGATGATATAAACATTTAATTTCATTATCTGAAATATTCTAAAATCATTAAGTCTGCTATAAGCCATTATCCCTTTGTGTGTGTGATTATTATTTTCTCACAGTAGTGTGTGTGTATATGTTATGTACCAGGAGCTGATCACTTCTGTGTCACTGTGCAGGCAGGCCTGAGTACTCCTGTGTCACGGGGCATGCAGGTGAGGGCTGCCAATTAGCCAATTAGTGCTGATTGGTTACCTGCTGGGAGCTTTAAAGGCAGACCTAGTAACTAGGGATGGGTACCGAATTCGGTACTTTTGAGGTACCGAACCGAAACACGTCGGTACTACCGAGTATCGAATCAAGTGAGAAACCGAAAAAAAAATAAAAATAAAAATAAAATGAGGTCACAGTGTTCAGTATAGACATATGTACAATGTTCGATGCAGAATAGACGTAACTGAGTTACCATATAATATACAATACTATGCAGTGTACTAATGTACAGTACTATATAGTGCAAAGCAGAAATGGGATGAGGTACAATTTAGGTACAATTTACAGTAAGGTGTACGAGTTGTAGTGCAATCCTTCATCAATAAATATAAAGTGTGGGGAGTGGGTGCTACAGTGTTTGTTTAAAGTGGGTGTGTGCTATAAAGTGTGTGGAGTGGGTGCTACAGTGTGTTTGTTTAAAGTGAGTGTGTGCGTGTGGATGTGTGTGCTATGTGCGTTTGATGGTTGTTGTTGTGTAGTGTTCATTGTTCGTTTAGCAGCCTGATGGCCTGGGGATAGAAGCTTCTTCTGAGTCTTTCTGTGCTCGCCTTGAGACTCCGGTATCGCTTGCCTGACCGCAGCAGTTCAAAGAGGCAGTTGTTCGGGTGACTGGAGTCTTTAATGATTCTCTTAGCCTTGCCCTTGCAACGCTTGTTGTAAATGTTCTGGAGGGTGGGGAGCCCCCCTCCAATTGTGCGTTCGGCTGAACGTGTCACTCTTTGTAGTCTGCTTCGGTCTTGTGCAGTGCTATTCCCAAACCAGGAGGTGATGTTGCCAGTCAAGATGCTCTCTATTGTACATGAGTAGAAGTTCTTAAGGATCTTCTGACTGACTTGGAACTTCCTTAGGCGCCTGAGGAAGTAGAGGCGTTGTCGTGCCTTCTTCACAACACTGTCAATGTGTGTGGTCCATGTCAAGTCCTCGGATATGTAGGCTCCGAGGTACTTAAAGCTGTTGACTCTCTCAACCGGTGCCCCGTCGATGCTGAGGGGGCTGTAGTCCTTGACCCCCGACCTCCTGAAGTCCACAATCATCTCCTTTGTTTTGCTGACGTTCAGGGAGAGGCTGTTTTCCTGGCACCATCCCGCCAGGACCTTGACCTCTTCCAGGTAGGCCCTCTCGTCGTTGGCATAGATCAGGCCCACCACCACTGTGTCGTCAGCAAATTTGATGATTGTATTGCTACTCCGCTGAGCCACATAGTCGTGTGTGTACAGGGAGTAGAGGAGGGGACTCAGAACACAGCCCTGGGGGGCCCCTATGTTGAGGGTGATGGATGAGGAGGTGCAGTTGCCTGCTCTCACCACCTGGGGTCTGCCCGTCAGGAAGTCCAAGACCCACTGGCAGAGGTCATAGTTCAAGCCCAGGTCCCTGAGCTTGGCTATGAGTATGGAGGGGACTATGGTATTGAATGCCGAGCTGTAGTCGATGAATAGCATTCTCACATAGTTCCCCTGCCTCTTGTCCAGGTGTGATGCTGCTGTGTGCAGCACATGGGCTATGGCGTCCTCCGTGGACCTGTTGGGGCGGTATGCAAATTGCAGGGGGTCCATGTTGAAGGGGAGGGAGGAGCAGATGTAGCCCTTTACTAGCTTCTCAAAGCACTTCATGGCTATGGAGGTGAGAGCTACAGGGCGGTAGTCGTTGAGGCAAGCAGGCTTGGATTTTTTGGGTACAGGGATAATAGTGGACTTCTTCAGGCAGGTGGTGTCATGGTATTATGGTTTGGGTGGTGTTCGTTACATATGGTGTAACGTGGGGGCTGAGCCATTTCATCAAACAGGTGAGTATGCCGTATTTGTTTGTAATTTGATGTGACTACTTATGCTGTTAAAATATATAGTTTAGTGGGCACCACATGTAGATAGGGACATTATTTTCTGGTTGTTGGTTAGCGTCCTGTGCACCACATACTCCTGGGGCAGTCAGGGAAGGGATTAGCACCATCTGCTTGTCTGGTACTGTATCATGTACTGGATGGGTGGATGGTCAAGTATGATCTTTGACTGGTAGCAGGTGTGGTTGAAGATGGTTAGGTCTACAGGGCATTAGTTTAAGGGTAGGTAGATTAGGGCGGACAGAAAACACAGGTAGTGTGGTAGGGCTTGATTTAGTGTTTCTTAGGGTAGACATGTGGTGGGCCGGTTTTGACTGCAGTTTAGACGTAGAAGCATATGTAGTCACATCAGGTTAGAAGGCGCACCTGTTTGGGATTGTTTGTTGGATTTATTTTGTTTGTTTGAGTGTTTGGTGAGCATACCTGGTAGCACCTAACACCCTGCGTGTATGACACGTCTATTTAGGGTGGGTGTGTTTTATTTTTATTTTAATTTTTTTTCTTTTGCAACCTAGAAAGGTGCGCTCTGTAGAGCTCACATTTCCACCGTGTTCCCTTCTGGTTGTTATTATTGGCATTTAGCATTCTTCAGTGGTTCTTCAGTGGTTCTTCATGGTTCTTCAGTGGTTCTTCGTGGTTCTTCAGTGGTTCGTTGGGGGGGTCTTTGTGGTTCGTTAGTGGTTCTTTGTGACTGTGAGGTAGGGTGTGTAGCTTGGGGTGGCTGGTTCAGTGACAATGGCTTCCATCAAGGACTTTGTTGATCGCCCGTCTCATGACTTGTTAGAGAAGTTTTCCAAAGAACAACTGCTAGAACTTGCTGTACACTACAGGGTGGAGCTTTCTGCAGGGGAGAAACGTTTGAAGCCGTCTGCCTTGAGTGCGTTAAGGGTGTTACTCGTTAGGGAGCAGGTGCTTGAGGAGAGGGTGGAGGAGCCTCCTTCGTCTGGCGCATCTCCGCTATTACCTGGTGTAGAGGGTGAGTGGAGGATAAGGGAGTTGGAGTTTAAGGAAAGGCAGCTAGAGCGAGAGCGTGAGGAGAGGAGAGAGGAGCGTGAGCTTAAAGAGAGGAAAGAGGAGCGTGAGTTTATGGAGAAACAAATGTTGTTGGAGCACGAGCATGCACAGAAGGAGCTTGAATATAAGCATGCTGCCTTGCAGGCGGGCGCTCTGCATCCAGAGTCACGTTCAGGTTTTGATGTAGGCAGGAATATTAGGATGGTACCTCCATTTTTTGAGAAAGACGTGGAAAGATATTTTCCCCTTTTTGAACGGGTGGCAACCACATTGAAGTGGCCTGATACCGCCTGGACACTGCTGCTGCAATGTGTTTTAGTTGGTAGGGCACAAGAAGCCTACACTGCTCTGTCCCTTGAACAAAGCGCTGATTATGAGCTGGTTAAAGCTTCCATTTTGAGGGCTTATGAGTTGGTCCCTGAGGCCTATCGTCAGCGTTTTAGAGGTTATCGCAGGTCGGAGGGGCAGTCTTTTTTTTTGATCCACTTTTTCTCCCATTTTCTATATTTTTCTCCCATCCCAATTTCGTATCATCCAATTCAACCCTTCCCTGTCACGAACGCTGTTTCTTGCCTCCCACAAGCCGGCTGCAATGTGGACTAAGTCATACATAGCACAAGTCCCCTCCGGTACTTGAGGTAACAGCAGTCGCATCTTTTCACCTGCGCAGCTCGATCTCTCAGTGGCGAGGAGTAACGCGTGGGAGGCTCACGCTGCCCCAGACACTTCCTGATTCTACTGCGCAGGCGCACCAACCAACCTGTAGGAGTCGCTGTCCACAACGCCCGATCCCCACCCATCAGTTTCCCACCCCCTAATACGGCCAATGTGTATTAGTATGAACGACCAGCTAAACTGAAAGCAATGTGGAGCACTGGGCTCGAACAGGCAAGCCCAGCGTCTCTGCATTCGTGGTGAGCGCCTTGCCCACTACGCCACGTAGCCGCCTGTCGGAGGGGCAGTCTTATGTTGAATTTGGAAGGGAGAAGGAGAACCTGTTTGACAGGTGGTGCACTTCTCAGAAGGCAGAGTCAAGAGAGCAGCTTAGGCAGTTGATTCTCCTAGAGGAATTTAAAAGATGTGTTCCTGATACTGTTTCCACACATCTAAATGAGCGTAAGGTATCGAAGATAGGCGACGCCGCTGTCTTCGCTGATGAGTTTGTGTTGACACACAAGTCCGTGTTTTTGGAGGACTACCGTGTTGAGTCCGGGGATAGGCGTCCTGTTCAGGGGGGCCGTTTCCCAAAACCTGTGTCTGCTGGTCAGTTAACTTCACCTCCTAGGCGGGGTGGTTCTGCTGGTGCATTCCCAGAAGGGATTATCTGTTTCTACTGTAAAGAACCTGGTCATATCGTTGCTGGGTGCCCGGTGCTTGAGCAGAAAAATTTCAGAACAGTGGCTCTGGTAGAAACCATATGCAGAACGCCTATGCCAACGTTAGATGGGGATGGGGGAAGTATCAAACGTGTGGACAAAGAGCTCGAGGGTTCCTCAAGGTTTATGATGAATGGATTTGTTTCCCTGACTAATGCACTAGAGTCCAAACAGGCTATAACAATTTGGAGAGATACCGGTGCTTTTCAGTCCCTCATTCTGGAGGGGGTTTTGCCGTTTTCAGAAAACTCTTCTTTGCATTCCGGTGTCGTTGTTCGGGGCTTTGGGGGTGGATTTGTGGATGCACCTTTGCATGAGGTCACGCTCAATTCTCCCTTAGTATCAGGCAATGTTGTTGTGGGGGTATGTTCTCACATTCCCATAAAGGGGGTGTCCTTCATTCTAGGGAATGATTTGGCTGGTGACAAAGTGTTGGCTACTCCGGTTGTAACTCCCATTCCTGTGGTTTCTGAGGTCCCTAATGAGCTGGCACAGAAACATCCAGGAGTGTTTCCTGTGTGTGCTGTGGCTCGGGAAATGTCAAAGGACAAAAGTGATGTTGTTGACACTTCGACTTGGGACATTACACTTAGTGACACATTCTTTGTTGAATTAAAATGTGTACCTGTTGAGAATTTTGGAAAGCACACTGTGGATCTACCTCTGCATAATGATTCTCTTGATTGTGGCTTTGTGTTAGGCCCGGTGGTGAAACCAGAGTTGACATGCGTGCCGGAGAAGCATGTGGCAGGAGATGGTACGGCAGCGCAGTGTCTCAGGGTCTTCCCAGCCTGTATGGTGGCTGAGGCCACGAACGAATTGGAGGAGGAGTGTGGGAAGGATGCTATGAGAGGTGCTGTTGTTTCATGTGACACCGTTCTAGTTGGAGAGGCTACTAAGCCTGACTTAGGCTGCCAGCCTTCCCACAGTAGCTCCATTGTCCCTAATGTTTCACTTGTGGGCAGGGATGGTCTCAGTATGTCAGTTGATGATTCTGACATTGATCCACATGTCCACACTGATTCTCTGCCATGCACTAGGTGTGATGGTCAACCTAGTTACCTGTGTCCTGTGGGGCAGGAGCCGCCTTCACGACCTGGTCTGTTGAGTGGCAGCCATTTTGATTTTGATCAGGACAATGTTATTTTGGGTGACGCCATTTTAGATGGTGTTCCAGACATTTTTGTGACTGTCGTACTGCCATGTTCCAGGTACGGTGGCCCTGACAACTAATGGGTCACAGTGTTTTTTTTTTGTTTTTGTTTATGGGTTGTTGTGTGGTGGTTGCCTAAGGGGCAACCAGTTTGGTGGGGGAGGTGTTATGTACCAGGAGCTGATCACCTCTGTGTCACTGTGCAGGCAGGCCTGAGTACTCCTGTGTCACGGGGCATGCAGGTGAGGGCTGCCAATTAGCCAATTAGTGCTGATTGGTTACCTGCTGGGAGCTTTAAAGGCAGACCTAGTAACACACATGCAGTGTCTGTGCTTAGAAGAAGAGCTGTCAGGTTCTTCCAGTCCTTGTCCGTTGGGTTTACCTTAGTACTTTAGTTTACGTTTATATTAATAGTTCCTTGAGATAGTAGCACTTCGAGTTAGAGCACAGGGTTTTGGTGTTGGTTTGCACATAGGTTGCGTGCCCATGAGCCAGGGTCGTAACAGTATATATATATATATGTGTGTGTGTGTGTTTGGCTAAAGTGGATAGAAAACACAGTACTGTGCAAAAAAAAGGCACCCAAAAGTTTTTATATAAATGGTCTTAGATGTAAATACATTTTCTATTAGTGTGTCAGTAGACTACTCTTAGTACATTTTCATTAAATTATTTTTTAAAGCATCTTCATGGTTTAATAATGCAAACATATGTTGCAGGGACTTATTATAATCATCATATTGGCGTGACTGTATGCATCAAAGGGTTAAATCAAGCATTTTTAAGTGCTTTAGAGGAAATGTCAAAATATTGCGATATATATATCGTGTATCGTGATATGGCCAAAAAATATCGCGATATCATTTAGAGGCCATATCGCCCAGCCCTATTATAATGGTAAAATAGTTATTTAAAAATTTGCCCCTAAAAAATATTCTTTGCCCCTAAATTTCTCATTTAGGGGCACGTGTGCCCCTAGTGAAAAAGCTTAGCGTACAGCCCTGCCTGTGCACAAAAAAACACATGCAAGCGCGCACACACACACACACGCACGCACGCACGCACGCACGCACGCACGCACGCACGCACGCACGCACGCACGCACGCACGCACGCACGCACACACACACACACACACACACACACACACACACACACACACACACACACACACACACACACACACACACACACACACACACACACACACACACACACACACACACACACACACACACACACACACACACACACACACACACACACACACACACACACACAACCCTTGTGTACCCCCGGCCCTATGACCACAGCCTTGCTCCATTCCCACGGCAGCAATGGACCTTGGGCCACAGCCAGAACATTAACTTCTTAACTCTACGGTCTTGTTTTCCTTCAGATGATGTTACATTACTGTCAGAACTGGCTGTTTTATCCATCAGCTTTTCATTTTAATCCACTAACAAAACACAAGATATACATTGCGTTCATGATAATATCATGTCATGAACATACGTTTAAACAAATATGTATATAACTACATATAAGTCACCGTCGGTTTTGCTCCGCAGAGATTGTGTGAATTTTTTGTTATTGTGTTTATTTTTAATAAATTTTTTATAAAAACTACGCTGGCATGGACGTCATACAACCGCCAGTCACTTATGGACTTAACCCTTCAGTCACCTTTGTCGCAGTTCTGGTCAAAAAGCCCTTTTTTTAACGTGTGTTTGTGGATAGCGTTGGCTAGATTTGATGTATTGCCAAAAAAGTTGCTCAGTATCACATCTTGGACTCACATTACAATAATCCATGTTTGTTTTTGAAAAACAATCACTATTAAGCGTGTGAACAACAAGTATCACACCTTTCACCCTAGTCGCAGAACTGAACAGGTTAGGGGTTAGGGTAACCCTAACCCCCTAACCCTAACCCCAACCCCAACCCCAATCCCAACCCTAACCCTAATTTAAGAAATGGTTAAAATCCGGAAAATTTATAAATATTCTATGTATGGTGAGGACTGACGTTAATAATGATATTCATGAAAGAAAATTGGAACAATACATGAAAAAGATATGTTTTACTGAGATCGCCGTTTCGGTCACTAGGGAGACAGGTATTGGGTTTTTTGAAGGTTGACTCAACCCTATAGAGTCTGGGCTGTTGGGCTCCTCCTCCCTCAGAATTTTCAATTTTTTTTTACAAGTTCAAGTTCAAGTTTCTTTAATAGTCGTCATACAGAAGTACAGAATACTTTCATACAAAATGCTTCTTACTGTTACGCTCCAGAGACTGTGCTAGACAAGATAGTATCAAATAACATAGTATAGCATGTAATTTAGAAGAAGAAAATGAGGTCACAGTGTTCGGTATAGACATATGTACAATGTTCTGAGTTACCATATAATATACAATACTATGCAGTGTACTAATGTACAGTACTATATAGTGCAAAGCAGAAATGGGATGAAGTACAATTTAGGTACAATTTACAGTAAGGTGTACGAGTTGTAGTGCAATCCTTCATCAATAAATATAAAGTGTGGGGAGTGGGTGCTACAGTGTGTTTGTTTAAAGTGGGTGTGTGCTATAAAGTGTGTGGAGTGGGTGCTACAGTGTGTTTGTTTAAAGTGAGTGTGTGCGTGTGGATGTGTGTGCTATGTGCGTTTGGTGGTTGTTGTTGTGTAGTGTCCATTGTTCGTTTAGCAGCCTGATGGCCTGGGGATAGAAGCTTCTTCTGAGTCTTTCTGTGCTCGCCTTGAGACTCCGGTATCGCTTGCCTGACCGCAGCAGTTCAAAGAGGCAGTTGTTCGGGTGACTGGAGTCTTTAATGATTCTCTTAGCCTTGCCCTTGCAACGCGTGTTGTAAATGTTCTGGAGGGTGGGGAGCCCCCCTCCAATTGTGCGTTCGGCTGAACGTGTCACTCTTTGTAGTCTGCTTCGGTCTTGTGCAGTGCTATTCCCAAACCAGGAGGTGATGTTGCCGGTCAAGATGCTCTCTATTGTACATGAGTAGAAGTTCTTAAGGATCTTCTGACTGACTTGGAACTTCCTTAGGCGCCTGAGGAAGTAGAGGCGTTGTCGTGCCTTCTTCACAACACTGTCAATGTGTGTGGTCCATGTCAAGTCCTCGGATATGTAGGCTCCGAGGTACTTAAAGCTGTTGACTCTCTCAACCGGTGCCATAATATGAACCTACAGGTTCATACCTTCAAAATAAGCCATCAATTGTAAAATTCGAGCCGATAATTTTCAATCAATGTCCTATGAAACATTCTGGTAACATTCTAACTAAATCTCAGTACAGGGCTTTGAAAGGAAGACAGTCAATTCAGCTATTTTATGAAAGGACTACACTCCCAGAATTCAATGTGATCAATGTCACAAATTCACACCTGAACAAAGGCCCAGCTTCCAGTCTGTCGTTCCTTTGTTATTCCAATGACTGGACCCAAGAGGCCTAGAGTGACACACACAAGCTAGGGCTTTAGATAGAAGTTTACCTGAATACATTACTATTATTATTATTAGGGCTTTAGATAGAAATGTACCTGTGATGCACAAGAGAGAGAGAGAGAGAGAGAGAGAGAGAGAGAGAGAGAGACACAGAGAGAGAGAGACACAGAGAGAGATATAGACACAGAGAGAGATATAGACACAGAGATAGAGAGACAGAGATATTAGCTGTTGAACAGAGAGCTGAGATTTACAGTGTTATATATATATATATATATATATATATATATATATATATATATATATATATATATATATATATATATATATATATATATATATATATATATATATATATATATATATATATATATATATATATATATATATATTAGGGCTGTCCCTGACGCGTCTATTCGAATACCAACGGAGTTGTGCGTTTTGCGAATCTGATTGGCCACTGACGTTTCTGGTCATGTGACATGTGCGCCCAATCGCGTGACGAGCTGTGTCTTTACCCATTTCCGCGTCGAACAGCCTGCAAACTACCTAACTTGACTTTTGAAATTAGTATGGAAATATAAAGGTGATCGGTGACTTGAGAAAAGTTATGCTATAATATGAGTTCAAATCATATATATGGACTGAATATGTCATTTGTATTTTATGGTTGAGAATTGTGATATCTAACTTATGAATATTGAGTGAGCGTTTATTCACTGTTTTGTTCGTTGTGATGTTTTCTTGTGAGTACTTCAATGTGTGTGGGTTTTATATTTTAATTTAACTTTTTTTATGTGTGTTTGTATTTTTTATGTTTGGACCCCAGGAAGAGTAGTCTCACTTTGGTGTAGACTAATGGGGATCCACAATAAAACAATAAAACAATAACGCCTAGTTTATTACTGGTTAAGCTTAGGCGACTCTTTCGAAGTTGGTTAAGGTTAGAGTTTGGAATCAGGGCTGGCGTTCTATCGCCATGCTCTAAGACAAACTCTAACCTTAACCAACTTCGAAAGAGTGCCTAAGCTTAACCGTCGAAAGAACTTGCCGTCACACGATTGGTGCACATGTCACATGACCAGAAACGTCAGTGGCCAATCAGATTCGCAAAACGCATAACTCCGTTGGTATTCGAATATAGGCGTCCCTGACTAAGGATTTGGATAGTCGACTTTGATTGGCCGAAATTAGCCGATATTGAAAAAGAAAATTGAAAAAGATTTTATTTTATTTTATTTAATTTTTTTATCATTCCATTTGGGCTGTGGGGGTGCTTAATGTCTGAAGGAGTCAACGGAAGGCTTCTTGTCCTCTGCAAAAGCATGCAATTGGTCCACTGATGGATACATCTTGATATTTGTCTAGTCTAGTGTGTTCATTAGATGGGTGAAATCCTCTTTCAGTGCCTCTGTGCCTGTTTTCTTAGGCAGTTAGCCTCTGGTATGCGTGCCATTAGCGTTAGCCACGCTTCTAGGCCTCTTTTCTTTTGGAAAGAATGATAAAAAATGTAAAATAAAATATAAAAATAAATTATTATAATAAAATCTTAAATTTTTTTGCATTCGACTAAGAGGTTGGCAGTCGACTACGGCTCCTTTCGATCGATTAGTTGACTATTCGACTAATAGGGGTCAGCCCTACTAGCTACTACAGTTAGCCTGGCTGAAGCATATAGCACACCTAGCTACTAGGGGTGGGAATCACCAGAGGCCTCACGATACGATACTATCACGATACTTGAGTCACGATACGATAGTATTGCGATACTAAATATATTGCGATATGCTGAGTATTGCGATATTAATATTGCGATATATTGCGATTTATTACCTTTTTTCAACTGCAAAGTAAAACTTTGTCAACATGTTTTATCTAATAAAATAAAGTTCAGTCTGTTCATCTCACTTCAATCATTTTTATTGCAGAACATGGTATTTTCTCAAGCAGACAGATGTAAACACTGTAATCTGTGTTGCATGTACCTGACAAGCTGAACTGTTTGTATTACAGTCATATTCCAACTTAACTGAATGCACATGTGTGTGTGTGTGTGTGTGTGTGTGTGTGTGTGTGTGTGTGTGTGTGTGTGTGTGTGTGTGTGTGTGTGTGTGTGTGTGTGTGTGTGTGTGTGTGTGTGTGTGTGGACTACTGTACTATTACAGGTATTGAAATGAACAATGCAACTTCCTTATAAAAAAATTAAAACTTACTATTTTTTATTTAAATTTTTTATACATATTTAAATATCGATACTTGGAGTCCCTGTATCGATACAGTATCGCCACGCAAAGTATTGCGACACTACTACGTATCGATTTCCCCCCCACCCCTACTAGCTACTACAGTTAGCTTGGCTGAAGCATATAGCACACCTAGCTACTACAGTTAGCCTGGCTGAAGCATATAGCACACCTAGCTACTACAGTTAGATTCAAGAATTGTATTCATCACATACATGCCAGGGCATACAGTGAAATGTGATTGGCCATGCCCGCTTCGATTGTGCAATAAAAACAATAGTAATAGTAATAATAATAAAAAAAATATAACTAGAATAGACATGGTAAATAGACATGTTAATAAATCGCTTAAAGGAAAACTCCAACATTTTGGGAAATTAGCTTATTTAACATCTTCCCTGGAGTTAGACAAGAAGATACATACCTTTTTTGTCTCTCTGCATGCATTAGGCTTAGGGAACGCCTGCACCGTTAGCGTAGCTTAGCTTCATCACTGGAAGTGGGGCAGTCCTTTACCCTGAAGTTCCCTACAGTCCCCTACAGTCACGAAATACACTCCAAATACAACTCCAAAACGTTCCTGTAAACATGTTGTGACCTGTGTATTTACCACGTGGAGAAATACAAAATAATTGAATTCGACATTTACGTTTTCTAAGCAAATATACTCAGAATTTTTTTTTGCCGAACCACTCCTCTCTGGGCTAAGTGATTTCACGCAAAGCAGTGCTACTTTCTAACGTGACGCCAGTGTTTGTTTACATTTTCATTTCATTCAAAGGATCCGAATCGATTGAAGTTTATGGATACCATGACTGTGGTAAGTTTTAAGGGGCTAGCGTTACACAATAAATGAGTTATAATAATACCACAAGTGTGGATTCACTCGCACAAACCCTGTAACCGTGCATCGCAGTCAGGAAAGGGGCTAACTAGGTCGATAGTCCAGCAACGTTATGTCCTATTCATCAATCTCACAATATTCGCTAACGTTAAACAGATGGAATACAGCCTTCCATCTAAAAACATAAATGAAAACTTACCACAGTCATGGTATCCATAAACTTCAATCGGTTCGGATCCGTCTATGACGTCTGACTACCTCTCTGCCTGACCTTGTTCTGACTGTGTCAGGGGAGACCCGAGGTGAGTCCATACTAGACAGTACTGGTTGGGGAGAACCAGGCACAACAGGAATGTCCTCCTGTGGTGTATGACTGTGTCGGGCTTCGCATCTCTGTTCAGGCATAGGCACTAGGTGATGCCGGTTTCGTCTGATTGTGCCATGTGGCCCGCTGACAAGGTAGGACCGTGGTGTGTGATGTGCGGCTGTCACTGTGCCTGGTGACTTCATATCGGTGACTTCATATCGGTGACCCACACCGGATCTCCTGGTGACAGCGTTGTGAGATTCTTCACCCTGTGTCTCTGGTCGAAGTGCTTCGAATCCATCCACCTCTTCTCTCTTTCCCTTTGCTGAAGTCTTCTTAGATCGGGAAGTTCTGGCTCCAACACCGCTGGGAAGGTAGGCACTGTTGTGCGCAGACGGCGTCCCATGAGCAGCTGTGCTTGGCTGAAACCATTACTCAAAGGCGTCGCCCTGTAAGCGAGCATGGCTAGATATGGATCTGATTATTTCTTCAGCAGGTTTTTAATCGTTTTAACTGCTCGTTCCGATTCGCCATTCGATTGGGGAAATCACGGACTGCTAGTTGTGTGCACAAAGCCATAATGTGCAGCGAAGGCTTGCATGTCCTGTCCCGAAAACTGGGGCCCGTTGTCGGATATCAAAGTCTCTGTAATTCCATGCCGAGCGAACATCGATTTGAGGTGAACTATGACATCTGTTGATCTTGTTGGGCCTAGTTTGGCTATCTCCACATACCTGGAGTAGTAGTCAACTACGAGCAGATAGTTGCTACCATTCAGGGAGAACAGGTCTGCCCCCAGCTTCTGCCAGGGCCTGTCGGGGAGTGTAGTTGGCATGAGTGGCTCACACGTGTTCACCCGCTCTTCGAGACACGCTATATAGTTCAGAACTAGCTCCTCTATCTGACTGCTCAACCCTGGCCACCACACAGCCTGCCTCGCCCGGTCTCCGCACTTGACCACCCCCTGGTGGCCCTCGTGTATCTTTTCCAATACACTGTTTTTCATTGTGGAGGGGATCACCAATCTTGTGCCTCTCAGTAGAAGTTCATCATGCACACTCAGGACGGCGCGCTTCGCCCAGTAGTGCCTCACCGGCCCTTCTAGTCTGCTGCGGTCTGGCCACCCCTGCACGCAGTATTGCATGACCTGTGTGCACACGCTGTCGTTGCCCAGCTGTTCTCTGAGATCATATAAGTAGCTGCTACTTGCTGGTAGGTTAGCCATGATGGAGTCGACGTAGATATTGGTGTCCTCCATCAGCTCTTTGTCCCGTCCTGTGCTGCCGTCCCCCAAAGGTGCACGCAACAGGGTGTTGGCTGTAGTGAGACTCTCCCCCGTGACGTGAGTGACGAAGTAAGAGTATCTCATGAGACGCATCCGGAACCGCTGTATCCGTGTTGGGAGAGCGTCGAGCGCCTGTCCCCCTAGCAGGCTCACCAGTGGCTTATGGTCTGTCTCCAACTCGAAACGCAGACCCAGGATAAAGTCACTGAATTTCCCCAAGGGGATTAATAAAGTAATAAAGTAATATCTCAACCTCTCACACGCCCAGGTCTCCTTTTCAACCTGCGCGTACCGCTGCTCTGTGGGTATGAGAGACCTGGAGGCATACGCTACAGGTGCCCAGACGTCATCGTTTCTCTGTAGCATGACCGCTCCCAATCCGTATGATGAGGCATCTGCCGAAATCTTCAGGTCACGATTAGGATCATACAGCTGGAGAACAGGTGTAGATGAGAGCTCCTGTTTGAGGTTGTCGAATGCTGTTTGCTGTTCATGTCCCCAGATCCACAGGTTCTTATTAGACAGCAAGTCTTTCAGCGGCTTGTCCTTCTCCGCCAGATTAGGAATGAACTTCCCGAGCTGGTTGACCATGCCCAGGAAGCTCCTGAGCTTAGTCATGTCAGTTGGCTGGTCCATGTGTTGAACCGCTCTTGTTTTGTCCGGGTCTGACCTCACCCCCTCTGAAGAGTGCAGACTCCTTCGCCAGAGGAATCTGCCAGAACCCCATATTAGCATCCAGTTTGGTGAAGAGTTGTGCTCCTGCTTGCATGCCGAGGGTTTGGTCAACTGAGGGGAGAATAAACTTCTCTCTGCACACGGCCTCATTCAGAGGGGTTAAGTCCACACAGATGCGGACCTCGTCCTTCGCCTTCTTCGGGGCTATGACCATGCCGCAGCACCAGTCTGTAGGTTCCTTGATCCTGGTGATGACCCCCAGCTGCTCCATCCGTTTAAGCTCCGTCTTGACCTTTCCCATCAATGGGAGCGCAACTCATCGTGGAACACTGAGTGCTTGATTGTGTATTCCTTTTGCAACAGACCCAACCCCTCCCAGAGCTTTGGGTAGCTCTCCTTCACTGTGTCTAAGCTTATGCTATCTACTCTAGCTACCAGATTAAGCTTGACAGAGGCTGGTCTACTCAGCAGGGATGTATGGAGGTTCTTGACTATGTATACATCCTCAGTTACAGTCCTGTCTCCATAGCACAACACTTCCCTCACAGCTCCCTTCACCTCTAGTGGCACCCGTCCGGGCCCAAACAGTGGCTTACATGGACTGATCAGCTTGTGCTCTGAGCCTGACTGAACTAGCTTTTCATACACCTGCTCTGGCATGACTGTAACATCTGCCCCTGTGTCGATTTTAAATCTGACCTTGGAATCTCTGATGCCGATATCTACAGTCCATGGGTCATCTCCTGCCTCCGCACGACCTAAAAATATACTACTACTGTCCTCTGTGACAGCGTTCACACCACTGGCTGATTTGCATACTTTAGCATAATGGCCCAGTTTACCACAGTTGTGACACACTACATTTTTAGCAGCACACTGTGATATTGGATGAGAAGGTTTACCACATCTGAAACAAGACTTATAATCCTCTCCTTTAGGAGGCCAGCTTGGTTTAGCCTGGGCATGTGGCTGTCCTTTGTTTATAGCCCAGGGTTTCCCCTTGCTAGCATGCACTGCATCCACATCAATCTTGCTACTACTAGTCATCTCACTCCTTAGGTCAGTCTGTTGTCTCTTAATCTCTTCAGACTGCCTCGCCATGTTAATGGCTTTAGTCAGGGTTAAATCTTTGTCTAACTGCATCCTCTCTGATAGCCCTGTGTCTCCAATCTTTCCCCGTAACAGTTCATAGTGCAGCCCCCCGTACTCACAGTTTTCACAAAAAGCATACAGTGCTGTAATGAATGAGTCCACAGTTTCTGATGCTTGCTGCATCCTTTTGTTGAACCTGGCCTGGAAGCCATCGAATCCTTCCCTCACTGCACTGTATTCTTCCCGCTGTTGGACGGTCAAGTTGAGACCACGCAGCACGTCATCTGCCTCATCCCCCATGCAGTAAACCAGCGTGTTTACCTGGTTAGCTTCGGGTGAGTTGTTCAGGTTGCTAGCTAGTCTGAAGCGTTCAAACCTCCTGCTCCATTTTCCCCAATCCTGTGGTTTGGAAAAGTCAAACGGTTCTGGAGGTTTTATAGTGAAAGTCGCGGACGGAAGAACTACCGCATTTTGCACAGGTAATGGAGCTCCCGCTGCTTGTGCTTGACCTTCCATTATTCTCCTCCTGCGTCATCTCCTTGGCATTAGCCAGTTGCTAGTCCGTTAGCTTCAAACAAACACTATGAAATCCCCCGTCGAACCTGGCTAGGTCTGGCTAGGTCCATTTCTGACACCATGTCGTGTAATGTGTTCCTATACCTCAATGAGCCAGTCAGACAGTAAGTACCTTTGGTTATAGCTTTTACTGAACGTCGGTGTATCACAATACAACATGCCGTGAGCATACACAATTGCAGACTGAACCCTACTCAAGTCCTGCCCACTCCCTTCTGCTATTGGCTTACACCACAAGCTATATGCTTCAGCAAGGCTAACTGTAGTAGGTAGGTGTGCTGTATGCTTCAGCAAGGTTAACTGTAGTAGGTAGGTGTGCTATATGCTTCAGCCTTTCATTTCTAATGCCACCAGAACCACATTGTTTCCCTGATAGTTTTGTCTTTTTCCTACTTTTTCCTTTTTTGTCATTTGAAAATCTGGTTGGTTTTTATTGTTCTGCATATTCCAATTGTTTTATCTTCCATTCCACACTTGTCTGATAATGTATCCATTTCACACTCGTGAAATGATCCCTGCCTGTTATCTCCCTCTCTCTCTCTCTCTCTCTCTCTCTCTCTCTCTCTCTCTCTCTCTCTCTCTCTCTCTCTCTCTCTCTCTCTCTCTCTCTCTCTCTCTCTCTCTCTCTCTCTCTCTCTCTCTCTGTCTCTGTCTCTCTATCTCTCTCTATCTCTCTCTCTCTCTATCTCTCTCTCTCTATCTCTCTCTCTCTCTCTCTCAGTGTGTACCAAGGGCCAGGCAGTGAGTGGCCAGTACCGTATGCTGGCTAAGCTTGGGGGCTATGTGTGGGTAGAGACCCAGGGAACTGTCATCTATAACAGCCACAACTCTCAACCCCAGTGCATAGTCTGCATCAACTATGTCCTCAGGTCAGTCTCTGGAACATACCAAAAGTATATGTGCAGTAAGGTGCAGTACATAGGAATGAGCAAACATGTATTATCTTGGAGAGTAGCTAGATAGAAACATGTATTATCTTGGGGAGTAGCTAGATAGAAACATGTATTATCTTGGAGAGTACAGTAGCTAGATAGAAACATTTATTATCTTGGAGAGTAGCTAGATAGAAACATGTATTATCTTGGATAGTAACGTTAGCTATATAGAAACATGTATTCGCTTGGAGAGTAGATGGATAAAACATGTAATCTCTTGGAGAGTAACGTTAGCTAGACAGAATTCTTTCACACAATAAAAAATATCAGTTTATTACAAAGTGTAATATTTGTATTTATGTCTTATGTGGACTCAACCTGCACATCTCATATCAAATATGATGGCTAATCATTTATTGTATTTATTTAAAAAAAAAATTGGACTTCATGGTGTTTTTGCTTTGTTCTTGATTTATTGTGATGTTTCTTCTTGACTTGTTTAAAGAAGACGTGTCTGGCCCATGGGGACATTAACGTGTGTTGTCGGGCCTTACAAATACATTTGATTTGATTTGATTTGATTTGATCACATTGTAGGATTCTGGCAATCAGCCAATCTCATCTCCTCATCTCCTTCGTCTCTCTCTATCTCTTGTGTGTTGTGTTTTTCTTGCAACTTATGATAGTACATCCATAGTCATAAGAAACGACATAACACACATTAAACGTTCGTTCTCTCTGCCTGCCTGCACTTTCAATGCTTATCAAGATCCCGAATGACCTTGGAGCCACACACACCATGCTGGCTGTTAACACACTGACTCTCTCTGTTGTATTCTTTCTCTGAGATGGCTATAGGTGTCATCCACCATCATTCTATACACTTTGAAAAACCTATACATCCTTCAACATGAAGCCTTAATCTGTCATGACTTTATGGTAGAATGTAATATTTAGTTCAGAGAACAAGTAGTAGAAGTAGAAAGTAGTAGAAAGCTTTATTGTCATTGCACAATACAGTACAACAAGATTGGTTCTGCAGCACCTAAAACAACGATACCTACATACCCACTCTACCACACAACACATCCATGATGTACCTATAGACACACTACCATACATACATTTGTTGTACCCATACTCACTGACACACCACACATTCATGTACCCACTCATACCCTCTGCTACATGCACTTATTCACAAGAACAAAAAGAACAACTACAATGCTGTTGTATTATTATATTATTTACACTGTGTGAGTTTATTATATTATTATTATTGTAACTGAGGGGTACAATTCCCTGACTGTATTGTTAGATATGATACTTACTACCACTACCTCTTGTACTTTAGACTCTGGCCACCCAGTACTAGGTATAAATAATTATGATAAACACTCCCACCTGATGAAACGGATCCAACACAAATGTACCAAGTCGAAAGTCTGCGTTTAATAATAATACATAGCAAAAGGTATGTACAACGATCACTTAATTACATTTATGATTTGAAATAGTATGCGCTTTTATGGCAAATGAGTATTCGTAGGTAGATCAATATCGAATGTCCAATCTCTGATTGCGCAGGAAGCAAATATACAACCTGGAATATTTAGGGAACAATAGCAATGATACTTGAATGATTATATAGCTGGATACACTAGGGGAAGGTTCCGACTGCTTGTAGGACAGCTGGAGGGGGGGGGGTAGAGTCTGGCTGTATCCCGTCTGGCCGAGGGTATCCTGGGAGAGCCCACAGTCGTGTGACCCGGTGCCCAGCGATCCTCGATCCACAGATGAAAGCAGTTGGACTCTCTGTGGCCGGCGTCCTCCGGTCCACGATGGAGAGACGTGAGGCGACCTCGTCGTGTAGAGCGTCTTCTCACCTGTCGTCCTCTCCGGGGGGGGTATTTCCAACACACCGCAGTGTTGGCCTTTATCCATAGAATAATCAAAGTACTCAAAGCATAATCCAAGCCGGGGAAGGCTAGCCGTCGTCGGTAGAATAATCCAATATACAGGTCCACTCGCTCTTTGGCCTGGAGCTCCTCGGGTGCAGCTTCACGTGGGGTCAACCACCCTGGATAAGCGTCCAGCTGATGCCCGAAACGATGGGGGTGCTGATTACTATAGAACTCTTACCGCACGAGGCACTACATATGAATAGACTATTATTAGCTTAATAGAATACGTCCAACTCGACGATATAGTGCCAAATATGACTATTCAAATATTAATATACACGATGTCTCAATGCCGATATTGGGCCGAATTGGCCTTACTGCCCACACGTGGTTCGCGGGGAGGCTTTTGCGTCTGTCACTCTGTTGGAGGGTAAGGAACTGGACTAAAAGAAAGCTCTACTTTAATAGCGCAGTATATATACGCACTATGAACAAATAGTACCATTAGTGGTGCGGTAGACATATTCCTACGTGGAACTAGGACTTGTCCATACATGTTGAGCGGTACGATTGAACCTGGTCTGAGGGGTATGGCGACCTGGCACCAAGGTCTCGTCCAATGGTAGAATGGAGACTATTATGGGATGTTCAGTAGACTAGAAGGGATATTCAATGCATATTGTACAAGGAATATACAAGGGATATCAGGGGATATACAAATTCAATTAAATATATATATATAAATAAATATATATATTCGGTTTAATCTGATCCTTCAGAACAATTATTATTATTATTATTATTATTATTATTATTATTATTATTATTATTATTATTATTATTATTATTATTATTATTATTATTATTATTAGTAGTAGTATTATTATAAACTACTACTACTACTACTACTATTAACACTTTCAATGCCGGCCTCCGTTTCCTATTTACCCCGTTGAATGCCACTACCCACTTCAATGATAGCGTTAAAAACGCATAATCTATGTTTTAAATTATATATGTGTCTAATCTGCCCGTCGCTTATCAATGACTTGTTTGCAGTCAACATTGTCGAAACGGATTGTTTTTTAATCGGTTCATATCCTTTTTATATCATTTCGAAAAGCTATCGTTTTCTCGAACATTTCCGGAAAATAGAAAGATTGCGTCATAAACGGCATTTATTGGAATATTCTCGAATACACTAGACACGTTGTCATTTGTCGGCCTATTTATGAATCGCTAGATTATCGATAGTATATGTGTACTTATGCACGCTATAGAAGCGAGCTGAGAAATCGATTATCTTATTTCCTCAACAGCACACACACACACACACACACACACATATACACATACGGGACACGCTGAGATATAGGCAAAAACAGCTCCGATTACCCCAAGACTGGTAACATAGATTCCTTACCTTAGATCAGATGTTCTCCAAAAACATTATTCCAATTCCTGATCGCCATTCCAAATATCGATCACATTTATTGATTGATTATTGGCTGCTGTAAATATATATTCCAGGCTGCTTTCCATCTCACGATCACTTCCCTCTTGATCAGACGGCTCGCCAGCATAGTGGAGCCAGTAGGCTCCCCCTCCACACATCCACCACACATCCACCAGTGTAATCGAATGGCCTGCAGTTACACAGGGATAGACGATAGGGGGAAGCTCCTAGAGGGGCTGCTGTACCAACGGGAGACTCAGTTGATGAAATATGAATTCAGATCGCTAATAAAAAAATAAAAGACAATTAACGTCTGTGGCACTGAACTAACGACATAACACGTCTGTGGCACTCAAAGGGTTAATAATGATAATGATAATCATAATAACAATAATGTTAATAATAATATGATTAATACGAATAATGATGATGGTAATACTACTACTACTGCTACTACTACTACTACTAATAATAATAATAATAATAATAATAATAATAATAATAATAATAATAATAATAATAATAATAATAAATAATAATAATAATAATAATAATAATAATAATAATAATAATAATAATAATAATAATAATAATAATAGGAGAAGAATACACTCAGTAGAGTACAGACCTCCGCCAACACATGCACATGCAACATGCTGCCGGGTAAATGACAGAAACAAGCTTATGAAGGATGTTAAGATGCTTAGGAAGGGTTATAGTCGCATATGAAGGATGTTAGGAAGCATAGGAAGAGTTATAGGACGTATATGAAGGATGTTAGGATGCTTAGGAAGGGTTATATGAAGCATAATAAGGATGTTAGGACGCTTAGGAAGGGTTATAGGAAGCATATGAAGGATGTTAGGATGCTTAGGAAGGGTTATAGGAAGCAGGAAGGCTGTTAGGATGTTTAGGAAGGGTTATAGGAAGCATATGAAGGATGTTAGGATGCTTAGGAAGGGTTATAGGAAGCATATGAAGGATGTTAGGACGCTTAGGAAGGGTTATATGAAGCATATGAAGGATGTTAGGACGCTTAGGAAGGGTTATAGGAAGCATATGAAGGATGTTAGGATGCTTAGGAAGGGTTATAGGAAGCAGGAAGGCTGTTAGGACGTTTAGGAAGGGTTATAGGAAGCAGGAAGGATGTTAGGAAGCATAGGAAGGATGTTAGGATGGTTAGGAAGGGTTATACAGTAGGAAGCATGTCTCTCTGTAGTAACATGTTTATCTCTGTACTCTCTGTAGTAACATGTCTCTCTCTGTAGTAACATGTCTCTGTCTCTCTCTGTAGTAACATGTCTCTCTCTCTGTAGTAACATGTCTCTCTCTGTAGTGACATGTCTCTGTCTCTCTCTGTAGTAACATGTCTCCAGTGCTCTACAGTGCGACCATATTGCTCGCATATGCCCCTAGAAATATGTGTGTGCGAACCGGAAAAATCAATTACTTGCACGGTGTGCGAGTGAAGATTACAGCCTCAGTCGTGCTCTTTTTTTCTCCGCTGATGAATCGTTATAAAACTACAAGTCCCACATTGCACTCAAGCGAACGGTCCAATCACAGTAGAGTGATGTGACTGGTTTCAAGGGAAATAAAGGAAATGACCAATCAGAAGCTCTCATTTAGCTTGTTTACTTCCTGAAAGTCCGCCATTGCGCTATGCGAGGCTTTTCCGAGACAGTAACTTATTCTAGTCTTACCAATAGCAATAGATTTTAGAACACCTAGATTTATCGATAGCAATAGTAATATAATGTTAATGCAACAAAAGAAATGCCTTGCTTTGTTAATCATAACGTTGATGCAGTAGCGTATGTCGTTGTGTTGACTGTAACGGACATGATTGATTGATTGATTGAAAACTTTATTTAACAGATTGCAGAATGGGTACAGTACAGTACAGCTCAATACATACAATTGTTAAGGGGATGCAGACCAGAGAAAGACTTTCGTCTTGTTTACATCAGGGTCCCTCATTTTCAATTCATCATAACATATATGACACACACGACATACAGATAGACAGTACTGCTACATCTATACATTTATGACATACCAGATCTGCAAATACAGTACTGTTTGTGATACAAAAAGTGTCCAGAAAAGAGTGTATATACATTTGACGTAGAAACTGTACATTGGAGGAGGTTGGGTTGGGTTGGGGGGGGGGGGAGGGGGGGGGGGGGGGGGGGGACTGTACATTGGAGGTGGGGGGGGGGGGGGGGGGACATTGTACACTGTACATTGGAATACCGACAAAGCCATACATGGTCATTTACTGTACAACTGGGTTAGGACATTTGTAGGGGCCAGTTTCGAATTGCAGTCTCCCGTAGGTGTTCTTTGAGAGTGTTTTTGAAAGTGGGTAGTGATTCACATTCCTCTACAGCTTTGGGTAGGGCGTTCCACATTGATGTGTCATAATTGCGAAACGTGTTTAGTCGAACACAAATCTGGGTTTAACATGATTTGTGGAGCTCCCTCTGGTGTTGTGGTCGTGGTATTCACTGATATTTGGGAAGTATTTTGACATGTACTGTACATGGGTACCTTGGTCGTGTAGTGTATCTTGTAGACCAGGCCCATTGCAAGTTGCTGTACTCTGTCGTCTACAGCAGAGGTGAGCAATAGGGTCCAGCTGCAGCGCCGGAGTGCAATCGGTGTGACGCAATTGGCAGAATCGACTGTCAATCAATGGTCTACCTGACACGCAAACTCAGAAACAATGTTTCTGTACTGGAGGTGTACAGTATTTCAATAGGCAACCCTGAAAGGATTATTTTTCTAGAAGAGCAACATTAGCCAAAACATAGGCATTGTATGCATAAAAGGGGCAAACGCTAAAGTTAAGTGACTGTTACTTTTGTAGCAGTAGTTTGATTTGATAGTTTATTTGATAGAGACAGCAGATGTTAATGAACATCGAGTACAAAATACAAAATGTAAACATGCAGGGTTGTAGCAAGAGCTAATTTACACCAGGAGACAGCAAAACTCTTTCAATAAATAAATAGCCTGCTTAGGGTAAAGCATTGTGACAATCAATGATAAAAACAACAATAAAAGCAAGAAACAAGTTACATAAACTAAATCAGATAAAAAATTATCACAGTTCTGGTTTGCCTTAAGATGCAGTTTAAGATGAGTCTTGAACATGGAGTATGTGGGGCACTCTCTAATCACAACTGGTAGGCTATTCCAGTAGTTACCACCTTTAACAGAGAACACAGTTTTAGCAAAGGTAGTATACCGAAAAGGCACCTTACAGTCCCCTCTACTGATGGCCCTGGTGGTAATGCCAGTGACTCCTTTTTGTTCAATGTCACTGGCTTTTTTATTAGGCCTAGTTGTTGGCTACAACTTTGCCACAGTAGGCATTAATCACTTAATAGTTCAAATGTCTGTGTCCCATTCCCGTTTGCACACGCAGATACTCACACACGCACACAGTGGGCCAGTGACTTTGGTGGTATGTGCTATTGCACAGATGTGTGTCACGTTCCCGTTTGCACATGCACGCACAGTACAAATATACATTTATTTTTGAAAAAAATAATAAACTATAAAAAATATTTTCATTGTGCTCCTAAATATTTGTGTGTGCTCCTAAATGTCTTTGTGTGCTCCTAAATTTTTTCATTTAGGAGCACATGTGCTCCTTGGGAAAAAGGTTAGCGTAGAGCCCTGGTAGTAGTAACATGTCTCTGTCTCTCTGTAGTAACATGTATCTCTCTGTAGTAACATGTCTCTCTCTAGTAACATGTCTCTCTGTAGTAACATGTCCCTCTCTGTAGTAACATGTCCATCTCTGTAGTAGCATGTCTCTCTCTGTAGTAACATGTCTCTCTCTGTAGTAACATGTATCTCTCTGTAGTAACATGTCTCTCTCTGTAGTAACATGTCTCTCTCTGTAGTAACATGTCTCTCTCTGTAGTAACATGTCTCTCTGTAGTAACATGTATCTCTCTGTAGTAACATGTCTCTCTCTGTAGTAACATGACTCTCTGTAGTAACATGTATCTCTCTGTAGTAACATGTCTCTCTCTCTGTAGTAACATGTCTCTCTCTGTAGTAACATGTCTCTCTCTGTAGTAACATGTCTCTCTATGTAGTAACATGTCTATCTGTAGTAACATGTTCCTCTCTCTGTAGTAACATGTCTCTCTCTATGTAGTAACATGTCTCTCTGTAGTAACATGTCTCTGTCTCTGTCTGTAGTAACATGTCTCTGTCTCTGTCTGTAGTAACATGTCTCTGTCTCTGTCTGTAGTAACATGTCTCTCTATGTAGTAACATGTCTCTGTCTGTAGTAACATGTCTCTCTATGTAGTAACATGTCTCTCTGTAGTAACATGTCTCTCTGTAGTAACATGTCTATCTCTCTCTGTAGTAACATGTCTCTCTGTAGTAACATGTTTCTCTATCTCTCTGTAGTAACATGTCTCTCTGTAGTAACATGTCTCTCTCTCTCTCTGTAGTAACATGTCTCTCTGTAGTAACATGTCTCTCTCTCTCTGTAGTAACATGTCTCTCTGTAGTAACATGTCTCTCTCTCTCTCTCTCTCTGTAGTAACATGTCTCTCTGTAGTAACATGTCTCTCTCTCTCTCTCTCTCTCTCTCTCTCTCTCTCTCTCTCTCTCTCTCTCTCTCTCTCTCTCTCTGTAGTAACATGTCTCTCTCTCTGTAGTAACATGTCTCTCTGTAGTAACATGTATCTCTGTAGTAACATGTCTCTCTCTGTAGTAACATGTCTCTCTGTAGTAACATGTCTCTCTCTCTCTGTAGTAACATGTCTCTCTGTAGTAACATGTATCTCTCTCTCTCTCTCTCTCTCTCTCTCTCTCTCTCTCTCTCTCTCTCTCTCTCTCTCTCTCTCTCTCTCTCTCTCTCTGTAGTACCATGTCTCTCTGTAGTAACATGTCTCTCTCTCTCTCTGTAGTAACATGTCTCTATCTCTGTAGTAACATATGTCTCTCTATGTAGTAACATGTCTCTCTATGTAGTAACATGTATCTCTCTGTAGTAACATGTCTCTCTATGTAGTAACATGTCTCTCTGTAGTAGCATGTCTCTCTCTGTAGTAACATGTCTCTCTATGTAGTAACATGTCTCTCTGTAGTAACATGTCTCTCTCTGTAGTAACATGTCTCTCTCTGTAGTAACATGTATCTATCTGTAGTAACATGTCTCTCTGTAGTAACATGTCTCTTTCTGTAGTAACATGTCTCTCTCTGTAGTAACATGCCTCTCTCTGTAGTAACATGTCTCTCTGTAGTAACATGTCTCTATCTGTAGTAACATGTATCTCTCTGTAGTAACATGTCTCTCTGTAGTAACATGTCTCTCTGTAGTAACATGTCTCTCTGTAGTAACATGTATCTCTCTGTAGTAACATGTCTCTCTCTGTAGTAACATGTATCTCTCTGTAGTAACATGTCTCTCTCTGTAGTAACATGTCTCTCTGTAGTAACATGTCTATCTGTAGTAACATGTCTCTCTCTGTAGTAACATGTCTCTCTCTGTAGTAACATGTCTCTCTGTAGTAACATGTATCTTTAGTAACATGTATCTGTCTCTGTCTGTAGTAGCATGTCTCTCTCTGTAGTAACATGTCTATCTATGTAGTAACATGTATATCTCTGTACTAACATGTCTCTCTCTGTAGTAACATGTATCTGTCTCTGTCTGTAGTAACATGGCTCTCTCTGTAGTAACATGTCTCTCTCTGTAGTAACATGTCTCTCTGTAGTAACATGTCTCTCTCTCTGTAGTAACATGTCTCTCTCTCTGTAGTAACATGTCTCTCTCTGTAGTAACATGTCCCTCTCTGTAGTAACATGTCTCTCTGTAGTAACATGTCCCTCTCTGTAGTAACATGTCTATCTGTAGTAACATGTCCCTATCTGTAGTAACATGTCTCTCTCTGTAGTAACATGTATCTCTCTGTAGTAACATGTCTCTCTCTGTAGTAACATGTCTCTCTCTGTAGTAACATGTCTCTGTCTCTGTCTGTAGTAACATGTCTCTATCTGTAGTAACATGTATCTGTCTCTGTCTGTAGTAACATGTCTCTCTCTGTAGTAACATGTCTCTCTCTGTAGTAACATGTCTCTCTGTAGTAACATGTATCTCTCTGTAGTAACATGTCTCTTTAGTAACATGTCTCTCTGTAGTAACATGTCTCTCTGTAGTAACATGTATCTGTCTCTCTCTCTGTAGTAACATGTCCCTCTCTGTAGTAACATGTCTCTCTGTAGTAACATGTATCTCTCTGTAGTAACATGTCTCTCTGTAGTAACATGTCTCTCTCTCTGTAGTAACATGTCTCTCTGTAGTAACATGTCTCTCTCTCTGTAGTAACATGTCTCTCTCTGTAGTAACATGTCTCTCTCTGTAGTAACATGTCTCTCTGTAGTAACATGTATCTCT